>NW_027412088.1:34860125-35460125 GCF_047663935.1 Musca autumnalis
CACCGAAATGGCTGAAATTTAGTATTTAGTGTTCATAGGGGCTTTCCCCCAAAAATGTATCGGTAAAAGTCCATGCCTTAATGTAGCTCCCATAGAACGGTACCTCCCGATTTTGGGTATTTTGAAGGTTGTGCTCACAATAAGCCATCGAAATGGCTGAAATTTGGTATTAAGGCTTTGTTGGGGGTATTTAACCATCCCCTTTAAATTTGTCGGTACAGATCCACGCCTTCATGTAGGCTCGTAAAACGGTACCTCCGATTTTCGGTATTTTGAGGATTTTTGCTAAAATGTTTAGCCGAACTAGCTGTCATTGGAGGTTCTCATGAGTTACGAAACTTATTTGTCAAAAATTTTCAACATAGGTCCATATTTTGGCACAGCCCCCATATAACGATACCTCCCGATTCCGGTATTTCGATGATTTTAGCTGCAATTATTAACCTAACTAACTGTAAAATTGTATTTAATGTTGCCAGTGGCCTCAAAACATCCCCGCAACAAATCGTAAACCTAGGTCCATGTCTTGGTATGGCCCCCATATAAAGGCATTTCCCAATTTTCGGTATTTTTAGGATTTTTGCCAAAATTGTTAACCGAACTAACTGTAATTTTGCATTTGAGGTTCTTTTGGGTCACAAAACTTATTTACCGAAACTTTTCAACATAGGTCCATGTTTTCGCAAAGCCCCATATAACGATACCTCCGATTTTCGGTATTTTGAGTATTTTTGCTAAAATTTTAATATGAACAAGCTGTAAGTCGTCATCTGAGGTTCTCATAGGTCACAGGATCTACATACCAAAAATTCTCAACATATGTTTTAGCATAGCCCCCATATAACTGTACCTCCCGATTTTCGGTATTTTTATGATTTTTGCTAAAAATTTTAGCCGAACTAGCTGTAATGTGGCATTTGATGTTCCCATGGGTCACAAAACTTATTTACCAAAAATTATCAACATAGGTCCATGTTTTGGAAAAGGCCCCAATTAACGATACCTCCCGATTTTCGGTAGTTTTAGGATTTTTGCCAAAATTGTTAACCGAAGTAACTGTAGTTTTGTATTTGGGGTTGTTTTGGGTCACAAAACTTATTTACTAAAACTATTCAACATAGGTCCATGTTTTGGCATAGCCCCCACATAAAGATACCTTCCGATTTTCTGTATTTTGAGGACATTTTCTAAAATTTTTAGCCGAACTAGCTGTAATATGTCATTTGAAGTTCTTTTGGGTCACAAAGCTTATTTGTCAAAAATTGTCATCATAGGTCCATGGTATGGCACAGCTACCATACAACGATACCTCCCGATTTTCGGTATTTTGAGGATTTTAGCTACAATTATTAACCGAACTAACTGTAATTTTGCATTTGCCATATAACGGTACATACCTCCACATTTTCGGTATTTTTTAGAATTTTTTGCTAAATTTTTTCGCCGAACTAGCTATAATGGTCGTTTAAGGTTCTCATGGGTTCCAAAACTTATTTACCAAAAATTTCCAACATAGGTCCACGTTTTGGCAAAGCCATCATATAACGGTACCTCCCGATTTTATGTATTTCGGCGATATTACCTACATTTTTGTATCGAACTGGTTGTAATGTAACATTTTAGGTTCCCAGTGAAAACAAAACTTCTCCTTCCACACAACGATAATTCCCGATTTTCGATATTTTCAAGATTTTAGCTACCATTTGAGACCGAAGTAGCTGTTATTTGTCATTTGCAGTTGCCTGCATTCACGAAACATCTCAACTAAAAATTGTTAGTATATATAAGTCAATGTTTTGGTATAGGCTCCATATAACGGTACCTCAGATTTTCGGTATTTTGAGGGTTTTAGATACAATTTTTACCGAAATTTGTAATTTGATATTTGAGGTTTTTAGTGGTCACAAAACTTCAGCATCAAAAGTTTTCAACATATGTCCCCTTATAACGGTACCTCGGAGTTTATATATTTTAAAGATTTTTGCTACATTTTTGACCGAACTATCTGTAATTTAACTTGTCAATATAGATCCATGTTTTAGAATAGTCCCATATAAAGGTACCTCCTTATTTGATGTATTTTAAGAAATTTTTTATTTGAGCGAACTATCTGTAGTTTGACAGTTGAGTTTCCCAGTGGCCACAAAGCTTCTCTAACAAAAATTTTTAACATAGGTCAACGTTTGTTATGGCCCCATAAAACAGAAGCACCGATTTTTTTTATTTTTTATCTATATTTTTGGGCAAGATTGGATATCATTTGGCATTTATGGTTCCCAGTGGTTAAAAACTTCTCTATAAAAAACTGTGGACATCGGTAGTCCACGTTGTGGTATAGCCCCCATATAACGGTGCCGTCCGTCTTTAGATGAACTAATTAACTAAAATTAGGTATTTGGAGTTACAGTGCTCACCAAATCTCCACACAAAATTCTGAAAATTTATTATTCAATATAAGTTTATAATATTTCATGGTGGAGGGTATAAAAAGTCCTGTCCGACCGAAAAAAACCGCATGTCGGTCACTGGCATGCACATTCGATTGTATATTCTTTAAAACATTTATTGTGAGGGAGATGTCAATGACATCGAATTTTAAATAAATGTCTGTTATGGAAACTTGTTTAGCTTAACCTTATTATGGCATTTAATGATATATTTTTAAACATTAATAAAGTTTTTTTTTAACAGAATCAATTAAACATGTCAGAAAATTTTGTAAATTACAATTTTGAAATAACCCGTTTGTTTATTTAAAAGTGTAAGTGTAATAAATTTCCACAATGTCTCATCATCGGTCAGTAGGCTAAAGAGAAAAAAGATCTGCCTTTACTTGTGCTCTAATCTTACGAAAAAATATTCTGTAAAGTTAATTCTACGAAAATACATAAAAGAACATTTGGCCATGTTGCAAACAAAATGTTATCAAATATTTGTTCTGTTCCAAAACTGCAAGAATCTCTAAATTTTCGATAACATAAAGGAAAATTGTTATCGTAGTGAAAATTTGAATCTTCTTCAGGTTCTGGAACAGGCATATTATTTGTATTCCCTCTACCATAGTATGGAGAGAATATTAAGTTTGTTTTTCCGTTTGTAACGCATTGAAAGAATCATTTGCGACCCTGTAAAGTATATCTGATTTTGATCAGATTAAAATTCAGAGTCGATCTATGCATGGGTCACGTTCGATGTTGGGATTATCGGTCCACGTTCCATGTTCTAGACTGCAAACACGCTTTGGAGCCACTAAAATCAATCGTCACCTTGTGTTGGGTCCCACAGCATTGCAACATCGAAGGAAACGAGGCAGCCGACGAACTGGCACGCTGCGGATCGAAGTCACAAACCATTGAAATCGACTACTCCATCAAGCCACCATTGTGCCACTTCAGGGAAACAATAGAGCAAAAATGTCGGGAGAAATTCTGCCAACATTGGCAAACCACGCCAAACTGCAGCATATCAAGGGCAATATGGCCAATCCCGTCCAAGTCAAGAACCGCCTCACTGCTCTCAATGAGGAAATCATACCTGAAACTAGCAGTGGGGATCATCACGGGTCACTGCAGAATAGGATCCATGACGAGCAAATTGGAAGGCTGACTACTGCTGGCTGTGCAAGGATGAGGAAGAAATATAGACTATCAAGCACCTATTATGCCGTTGTCCTATGCTCCTTTCTAGAAGACAAAGCACCATGGGTGTGCACACCATACAATCTTTAAGAGCATTTTGCCAAACAGAGCCGTCGGATCTACTACACATGGCAAAAGGCCTGAAATGGCTCCAACGTGCTGAGAACAGGACAAGCACCATCTCTACACAGTAGCATTGTCAACCACGTCCCTGCTACAACTAAATTCAATCTTCACAACTATAATCTTCACTACATCTATATCTGTATAACTACCACATCTACACTCTCATCTACAACCTTTTTCTACTCTTACAGTTGCATCGGAAAATTGCATCCAATCTACAGACATCACCTATACATCATTACATCTCACCCGCCATCACCTTCACATCACCACCACACCTAAACCATTGGATTCTACGCATCTACAACCACATCACTCACTATCTGCATCTATCCACAACTACCATCACATATCACAACCACATCTATAATCCGTTTCAACATTCTGGATGATCACAATGGACCCTAAGGTCTCCGAGTGGAGTGGCTGTCATCACAACAGCTACGTATCCTAAAACCTACTCTAACCTAACTTATTGGTACGCGTCTTGGTATAGGCCCCATATAACGGTACCTCCCGATTTTCGGTATTTTAAGTATTTTAGCTACAATTTACAACCGAACTAGCTGTAATTTGACATTTGAGGTTCTTAGTGGTCACGAATCTTCCTCACCAAAATCGTCAACATAGGTTCATGTTTTGTTATAGTCCCTTACAACGGTACCTCCCGATTTTCGGTATTTTAAGAATTTTAGCTACAAATTTTAACCGAACTAGCTGTAATTTGTCATTTGAGGTTCTCATTGGCCATGAAACTTCTTCAATAAAAATCGTCACCATAGGTGCATGTTTTGGTATAGCCCTCATATAACGGTACCTCCCGATTTTCGGAGGGTTTACCTCATTTTTTACAAACTACCTGTAATTTAACATTTGGGGTTTCCAGTGGTCACAAAACATCTCCAAACATCTGTACAAAATGTTTAACATAGGTCCATGTTTTGATATAGCCACCCCATATAACGGTACCACCCGATTTTCGGTATTTTGAAGATTTTAGATACAATTTTTAACCGAGCTAGATGCAGTTTGATACTTGAGGTTCTTTGTGGTTATAAAATTTCTTCACTAAAAACCCTTAAGATAGGCCCATGTTTTGGTATAGGCCCCATATAACGGTACCTCCCGATTTTCGGTATTTTGAGTATTTTAGTTAAAATTTGTAACTGAACATGCTGTAATTTGACTTTTAGGGTTCTTAGTGGCCATGAAACTTCTTTAATAAAAATCGTCAATATAGGTCCGTGTTTTGGTATAGCGCCCATTTAACGGTACCTCCCTATTGTCGGTATTTTGGGTTATTTAGCTCAATTTTTTGTAATTGAAAATTTATGTTCCCCGTGGTCTCCAAATATCTCCATAAAAAATTGTTAGCATAAGTCCATATTTTGCAAAAGCCCCCGATTCCGATTTTCAGTATTTTGAGGATTATAGTTATATTTTTTGACCGAACTACCTGTTATTTTTACGTTTTAGGTTCCCAGTTGTCACAAACCATCTCTACAAAAAATTGTTAACATAGTTCCATGTTTTGGTATAGCCCCCCATATAACGGTACCTCACAATTTTTGGAATTTTGAGTATTTTAGCTGAAATTTTTAAGGACGTTTAAGGTTCTTAGTGGCCATGAAACTTCTCCAAAAAAATTGTAAACATAGGTCCATGTTTTGGTATAGCCCCCATATGACGGTACCTCCCGATTTTAAGTATTTTCGGGGAACATAGCTCAATTTTTTACCGAACTACCAGTAATTTAACATTTGAGGTTCCCAGTGATCACAAAACATCCCCATTAAAAATTGTTAGCATAGGTCCATATTTTGAGGATAAAACACAAAATAAAAGGAATTAGGCCCGGACACTTTTGCATATCGTGCATATTTTTACATATTTACATAAAATGAGCATATGCAAAAATATATACAAGGATTTGTGGTCTAAAAATCCCACCGAAATGGCTGAAATTTGACCGCATGTGTCCATGAAGACGTTCTAGCTCCCCTAGAACGGTACCTCCGAATTTCGATATTTTGAAGGTTATAGCCTCAATATCCCACCGAAATGACTGAATTTTGGTACTTGGTATTTGTTGGGAGTATAAAACTTTCCTCCTGAAATTTCTCGATATAGGTTCACGTCTTCATATAGTCCCCATAGAACGGTACCTCCTGATTTCTGGTATTTTGAAGGTTGTGGCCTCAATATCCCTCCGAGATTGCTGAAATTTGGGTTTAAGTCTTCCTTGGAGGTATTAAACTTTCCACCTGAGATTTGTCAGTATAGGCCCACGTCTTCATACAGCCCCCATAGAACGGTACCTCCCGATTTTCGGTAATTTGAAAGTTGTAGCCTCAATATCCCACCGAAATGACTGAAATTTGGTATTTGGTCTTCGTTGGGGGAATAAAACTTTCCACTTGCAATTTCTCGGTATAGCTTCACGTCTTCATATAGCCCCCATAGAACGGTACCTCCGGATTTCTGGCATCCGAAATGGCGGAAATTTGGTATTAAGTCTTCCTTTGGGGTATAAAACTTTCCACCTGAAATTTGTCAGTATAGGTCCACGTCTTCATATAACCCCCATAGAATGGTACTTCCCGATTTACGGTATTTTGAAAGTTGAAGCCTCAATATCCCACCGAAGTGACTGTAATTTGGTATTTGGTCTTCGTTGGGGGTATACAACTTTCCACCTGAAATTTCTCGGTAGAGCTTCGCGTCTTCATATAGCGCGCATAGAACGGTACCTCCGGATTTCTAGTATTTTGAAGGTTGTGGCCTCAATATCCCTCCGAAATGGCGGAAATTTGGTATTAAGTCTTCCGTGGGGTATACAACTTTCCACCTGAAATTTCTTGATATAGGTCCACGTCTTCATATAGCTCCCATAGAACGGTACCTCCGGATTTCTGCTATTTTGAAGGTTGTGGCCTCAATATCCCTCAGATATGGGTGAAATTTAGTATTAGGTCTTCCTTGGGGGTATATAACTTTCCACCTGAAATTTGTCCGCATGGCCCCATGAAGACGTTCCAGCTCCCAAAGAACTGTACCTCCGAATTTCCGATATTTTGAAGGTAGTGGCCTCAACAACACACTTAAATGGCTGACATTTTGTATAAAGTCTTCGTTGGGAGTAGAAAACGTCCACATGAAATTTGTCGGTATAGGTTCACGTCCTCATATAGCCCCCATAGTACGGTACCTCCCGATTTCCGGTATTTAGAAAGTTGTGGCCTCAATATACCGCTAAAATGGCTGAAATTTGGTATTAAGCCTTCCCCGGTGGTAAACAACTTTCCACCTGAAATTTATCGGTTTAGGTTCAGGCCTTCATATAGCCCCCATAGAACGATACCTCCCGATTTTCTGTATTTTGAAGGTTGAGGCTGTGATTATAAATTTTTCTATTTTATTGACTTGTCTAAAAAGAATTTGCATAGTCATATGCTTGGATTGCAATTTAATCAGAAGCCAAAAATATGTCCAGTCCCAAAATTTGACATGAATCGCAAAAATAGGGGTTGCATAAAATTTCGCTGTCTATCAATGACCTATGATTCTTGCAAGTGAAAAAGGAAAGCCGACGATTCCTGACATATCAGCTGTGTAGTGTCTTCTCTGTCATCGAACTTTTGTTCTTTCAAATTCAATTTGCTTTTACGGTGGTGGATTATTTGTCCATTCAACCCGTATGGCTTTCATGACAAACGCTTATCGTTGCCTTTAAAAGTTATGTGTTTGCCGTGATAACACTTTTTTCATATGTTTTTCAAGGACGTGGGTTCAAACCCCAGCCCGACTCAAGCTGATTTTTATTTATTTGAAAATTTTGCCTATTAGGGCGAAGATCATTTTTAATATTATTTTTTTAATTAATTTCTCGTTATAGTCGAGCTTAATGACCTATGACTTTTGCAAGTGAAAAAGGAAAGTCGACTTTGTAATTGTTTTTATGTTTTTAGTTCTAAAAACACCAGTTTTTATTTTTATTATTTTTACAAATTTTAAATAATTTACTTTTACGTCTCTTTTCAGGTAATTGTTTTGTTTTTGTTTTTTTTTTTTAGACCTCTGTCAGAGTAAGTTATATGTATGTAAATTTAGTCAATATAAAACACATTATCCCTCAATTCTGGTTGTTATTAAATATTTAGCTGACTCATCAGCATTCATTTCAATTTAACATTTGCAACAGATTTTATCAACTCCCAACGACTCTAATGATTTTTTTCGAACTTCTTCAATGAAATTATTGCATTTTATGACTCTCTTTCCCAACAAAAGAAGTAACTATTCTACTTTGTATTGCTTTAAAAAAGTTTCTTTAATAAAATACATTGTTTATAGACAAGAACAGTTTCTCAAGCGTACATTTTTTACTTTCCCTCTTTTTACCTCAGCATCCCAACAACTTTTTAATGTAGTTCAATTCCATTTGGGGTAACTAGCTGAAAGTTTAGAATTACCTCTCCGTTGTTGCCTTTACCGGCACTGATGCTGATGCTAATGTTGATAACAATGATCGCCAATGTTATTGATTGCGATGTGCTGCAGCAGAGAACCGACGGCAATGGCATCGTAACTATACACTTAAGCGCTGGATACTTTCAACGTTAACATTGTTGATGACCTACATTCTATATTTCTATGTATGGGAGTAGTTCGTATGTACATACGAACAAAGGGAAACGAAAGTAGTTTCTGAGTATTTCATACGAGCGATATGCGTCATGCAACGAGAAATCTCACGGGACCAAATAAACCGTTTATATTTTTCATCGTTGGAGATTTGTTATTTTATCTTTAGCTACCTTGTTTGTTTTTAGGGTTGTCAGTTGCCAGAATGGACTTGCCCACGAAAAACATAAAATCGCTTAAACAGGACAACAAAGAATAGCATCGGTATAATTTTCCAAAGGTTCTTCGAACAAAAATGTCGAAGTTTTGTGGGCGAGGTACCTACAAAATATTTGAAGATCCAAGGTTTGGACGGTTAGGTTAGGTTTAAGGATGCACAGCCCTCTATTAGAATAGGTGACTGCTTCACTCGGAGACCGTTGGTCCATTGTGTTCATCCTGTGTAGGCTATTTAAAGATGATGGAGATGATGATTTAAAGATGATGGAGGTGTGTTGTTGAGATGATTTAAGATGAAGGAGATGATAGTATGTTGATGCAGCTTGATGCGATGAGGATGATAGGATAGAGATGATGAGATGATGGTGAGTGTGGGAGATGTAGAGATTGACGCCAAGGAGTTATCTGGAAAGGTGAAAAGAGTCTGATTATTAAGGGTTGTTAAGGGCCTTTGCCAAGCCATGCTAGATGTCTGGCAAAGTTGAGTAGGACGATGGGATCTATGTTAGACAGGAAGGTTAGAGTGTCTATCTCATATCTGCCTAGTGTACGGTATCTCCTAGTTTGCAACATGGGACACCTACAAAGCAGATGTTCGACAGTCTCTATCTCTCACTGTCGTCCCATTTAGAAGTTAGGGACCTCACTCTGCAGTGACCTGTTATAAGTCCCACCGAGATGTTCCTCCCTAACTTATCAAGTGAGAGTAGGGAAGCTGTTCTTCGACGAGAAACCACAGGACAGATTGCCTTGGATACCCTACAAACAGGTTCCAATAGCCATCTTTGATGTGCTTTCTCATTGAAGATCTCCCGAAATTTGCCGATGTAATGGCACATCGGTGGCCGGACGGTTTCATCAACTGATAAGTCGATAGACCTAGAGCCACCTCGAGCCAGTTCATCTGCTACCTCGTTTCCCATGATGTTGCTATGACCCGGAATCCAACATAGCTTTACGATATCGGGTATATTCTGCAGAGCTCTCCTACAATCAAGAATAAAAAAAACAAAACATTGTTCCACAACATCCCATACGGGACAAGGGAGACTTCTCTCATATCAATGAGTGCACCCCGATTCATATTTAGCTCAATGATATGGGACCTACTGTTTATCGCCGAGTCCGAACGGCGTGTCTTAAGACACCACTTGTGGAGAAGTTTTTCAAGGCTGAAATACTCAGGAAATGTCGCCAACATTACTGAGGGGTATTTTGCCACCGTTGAAAAATGTTTGATGTTGATTGGCCGAGGAATCAAACCCCCGACCTTCTGCGTGCAAGGCGGGCGTGCATACCATTGCACCACGGTGGCACCCACAATCAAGAATAGCTCTTGAATTTATGGTCCGTGACTTGAGAGCCTTGAGGGCCGCTTGACTATAGACATATATAGTCACCGGTCCTGTAAGACTGCCTTCAAGCCATTTCACCAATTCAGCTGCTTTCTTGATAGCAAGAATCTCGGCCTGAAAAACACTACAATTATCGTCAAGCTTATATGAGTTTTTTATTTGTGGATTCTCGCAGTAGACGCCAACGCCAGTACCTTCTTTCATCTGGGACCCGTCTGTGTAAATTGCCAGACCGTCCAAAGGAGATATGCACTCAGCCCATGCGTCGCTGCTTAGGAAGATAACAGTTAAGGAGTCAAACTTGAATGAGGTAGGCATATAGTCGCTTACGCAACCATTGTCACTCAACTCATTTCGACTATCAACTAGTTTTAGGACATTCGAGTGTCCAAAGTGTGAACCACGCCAACACCCTGACTCCCGGAGTCTAAAAGCAGTTCTTGCCGCCTGAAACTGGATTAGGATATCCAGAGGTTGGAGATCCAGGATGACGTTTAAAGCAGCTTGAGGAGTGCTTTTAATCGATCCGGTAATCAACAGTGGCGCGGTTCTTTGTACACTCGATAATTTGGAGAGTAACGCTTTGTTCCCAAGTGCTTGCCAACAGACCAGTCCACCATAGGTAAGTATGGGCAGGGCAACGGTTACATACAGCCAGTGTATGATCTGTGGTCTCAATCCCCAGCTTTTCCCAATGGAGTTCTTACAGGAATAGAGTGCCATGAGTCCTTTCTTCGTTCGCTCCTCTACTTTTCTTTTCCATGACAAGCGATGGTCAAGAATAGTGCCGAGGTATTTAGCTTCCGTAGAAAGTTCCAGGGCCACCCCGTCCAGCACTGGAGGCTCGAAATTAGCCCCCTCTATATCAAGGAAGGCCACCAGCGTGAAGCCTGAATTTTCCATATGCTTCTCAACATGCCCGGCCACCTCATGCAGGGCAGTCTTCACTGATTTGCCCTTAGTGTAGGCATGTTGTGATTTGGTGATGTTATTGGGGTTTAATTGTGTTCTAATTTGAAGATCCAGTAAACTTTCTAATGTTTTCAAAAGAAAGGTAGAACGACTAATTGGTCTGTAGTCTTTTGGCAAAGTATGACTTGGCTTCCCCGCTTTGGGGATGTAAGTCACCTTAACCTCCTTCCACAGAACAGGTATGTACGATAACAATAAACAAGCCCTGAAAATTTCTACCAGGATAGATAGCGCCGGCTCAGCCACATTCTGTAGCATTGCCGGTATTATACCATCCGGTCCCGGTGATTTATAAGGCTGGAAACTGTTGATCGCCCACCGAATTCTTGTGTGATTAGTTATTCTGTCAATCAGCTGTTCATCCTCGAAGGTTCGGACTCGACTGAGATTTACTCTTGGCAAGGCTCCGTCAAAGTCAACACAACCGAGAAAATGAACCCCTGACAGCAGATCCAAAGTCTCTAGACCGGTTTGTACGGTTACTCCGTCCAGCAGATTTAGTTCGTACTGTTATAGTGACATTTTTTAATTTTTGGGGGTGGGGGCACCTTCGGGTACGCGCACCAATAGTGCCAATCTTCAAACATAAACTTAGTTTGGACTTAATATTAGGAAGGCCAAAATTTGGATCGAATCGGCTGAGTTATCGAGAGTTATTGTATGCATAGTGCCAAAGGGATTTTTACGGACTTGCCCCTGAAAAAAAATTGCACCGTCGTAATGGGAACAGCGAATACATGTTGTTACAAAAAAGATAAAAGCGATTCGAAAGCAGGCCTTAACGTGCATTTTTCCCAAATTTTGTGTGGTACCTCCCACAGGAGTTGACATACATATATAGTCCATTTTCAAGCCTGATCTATGTCACGTACAAAATATAACGATGTGAAAAGTATGGACCACATACGTTGCTGCCTTCAAGAGTTACCGTGGGCACAAATTTTCCGAGAGAGGTACTTAAAGGTATGAACCGATATGGCTCACATTCTGACTTAAACTAAGTTCAGACAAAATATTACGATGGCCAAATTTTAGACCGAATCGGCAGATCCGTTCAAGAGTTATCGTGCGCTCCAACCACTATACATTGTGCCGTAGGGTATTTTCTGTCTATTTTCTCAAGAAGGATGGACTTGCCCCTGATAAAACTTGTACTTCCGTAATGGTGGCAGCGAATACAAGTTGCTACAACAAAAATCAAAACGAGATCAGATCCTGAACTGGACTTTTCCGAAATTTTGTGTGGGAGCTACCCGAAGGTCCAATATGGACCGATAGAGTCCATATTGAAAATATACCTATGTCTGATAAAATTTTCACGATGTGCAAAGTATGGACCAAATCGGTTACTCCCAATCGTGTCCACAAATTTTCCGAACATTATTTCCCTATTGTCATCTCTAACTAAACTACATACACATATACCTACATACATATGAACGGAAACTTGAACAACATCTTTCTTTGTTTACCACAAATACGCCACAATGTTGATGCTTGCACAGGTCAATAAACTTTGCATGTTTTGTTATTACATACTTTAGCTGCTATCTATAGGTCGTTACAGTTAAATCCATTACAGCCCATGTACGTACAATCAACAGAAATGTATCGAATGAAGGAAGATTCTCTTGTAATTCTTTGAAAAGTCCTTATGATACTTTAAATGGTTAGTCGTTATTTTGATTTGGGTGGAGAGAATTCTGCTACCAGTGATTAACTATCAACACTGGTTCAAGGGAAAGGGAGGCTGTAGAGCTTGATATAAGTTCGCAAGGCACTTCAATGGGTAATTATTGGGCAAACCAACCATTCTAGTTGGTTACCGTATGGATTTTTTGAACTTCGGGAAGTATGATACCGGACCACAAGTACTACTTTCTTGTAAAATTCCCCATAGATCCTTGGACAGTTTGTAAGCTGCAACTCAACGAACGTTTTAAAGTGTAATGGGGAAGATACATGAAGGAATTGTCCAATATAGTCCATCTTCCCATACATGTATACATTAGGGTTATGATTTTTTGACAAATTTTTTTTTTTTCTCAAAAATGATTTCTAAATTTAGTATAATTTGGATTTGGGTGAAAGCATAAGCTGGTTTGATATATAGAGGTAATTTTAGAAATTCGTACTTATGTATAGGAAAAGTACTAAATGGTACAAAATCTGGTACAATTTAGATGTAGGTGAACGGACAGAGCGGGAAATATACAATTTGGAATAATGATTAATGTTGGAGTGGATGATTGAGTTATAGAGGTAGTATTGGAAATTCGTACTTATGGGTACGAAAAGTACTAAATGGTACCAAATTTGAAACAATTTGGATTTGGTTGAACGAATAGAGCTGGAATCCAGAAATTTAGAAATAAGATAATTTTTGGAGTGAAGATTTGAGGTAGTTTTAGAAATTAGTACTTTTGGGTACGAAAAGTATTAAATGATACTTAATTTGGTACAATTTAGATTTGGGTGAACGGATAGGGCTGGAATTCTGAAATTTTGAATTAAGAATACTGTTAGAGTTGGGCATTCAATTGAAAGATCCGGATCACTATCTCGTTCAATGGACACCGGAAATTTCTTTGAAAAAATGCGTATACTTAATTTCACACGTTGGTTTTTATGATGTTACTCACTCGTCTTTGAACGAGGACAGTGATCCGGATCGTTCAATTGAACGATATTGCCCAACTCTAAATACTGTTGGAGTGTATAATGGAGGTAGTTTTGGAAATTCACACTTATGGGTACGAAAAGTATTAAATGGTACTAAATTTTATACAATTTAGATTTGGTAAACGGATAGAGTTGGAATCCTGAAATTTGGAATTAATGGGTTATGATTTATTGTGCACGAAAAATTACATTTTTCATGATTTTTTTTACAAGAAATCTACCAAATTTTTTTAGATGATTTTGTTTTCATCTTGTACATCACACCTTGAGCTACTTTCGATTTTTTTTTTTTTTTTTTTTTTTTTTTTTTTTTGTTGGAAAATATTGCACAATGTTCTGACAAATGGCCGGCTGCGAAACACTGTTTTTACTAAAACAGTTTAAAGCGGTGCCCACTGTAGCTCGAAAACGAATAAACCGATTAAAATATGTTTTTGTGAGATCATTAAGAACCTAATAATCGTCACCCACCTTTTGATTATCGTAGATCTTTTGGACCATTATGCCAGGAAGCATGGAAATGACTACGCACTTTGGTAAACATTTTAAAAATGTCAAAACCTGAAACTGCATGTGAGCGAAAATTTTTAAACTTTTGTTAGATAGGTGCCCAAATGATTTGTCAGATGAAGACCTTCTTGGAACTGTATGTACGTTTTGATTAAATATGTGTTTCGACTTGGAAAGTTTCGGCCAAATCGGATCCTCAACATTGTCAGTAACTTCAGTGGGTGCCGATTAGTTTTTTAAGCCATTATCTCAGAAAATATGGGCTTCAGAATATGTGGCAACCAAACAAATACATCATTATAGTCAGGACTAGATTCAGTAAAAATTCCAAAAGGAAGCTTTAGTCCCATCTAGTCACTTCACCTTCGAACTACGATCTACATCGCCGATATACGATTGGAAGGAATATTACAATGTACAAAGTTTGGAGGTAATCGTTTATTATCATGCTTACAAGCCTAATAGGTAGACAGACTGTAGGTAAAAAACTTAGTCTGATAAATGACGTGTCCCGTTATTTTGTTTAGCTCAGACCATCATTCTATCATCGTAAAGAGTTCAGAGAATTCAACAATCACTGCTTCAGGGAACAACTGTCCAGTCCTTTCATCCTCAAGTAGCTGAGAAAATTTTTCGGAATCATCCCAGCTGCATAACTGCTAATCGGTAACACCCGAGAATGTACTGCAAATAGGGACTTACATCTCAGCTTGATTCCTGTGGCATGGGCGGACAAGGTGAACATGCTATCGAATGTCACCCCTAGACTCTTGGGGCAATTGACGGTCAGAATTCTGCTACCATCGGCCATGGTATTCATCATAGTGCTCAACTCTGCAGCACATGTGGTGAACAGACTGGCCGTAGATTTAGTACCGGATATTTGTACAATCCGCGCGTGGAAAAAGGCCATAAGTTCAGTCAAATAGAATTTCAACCTTTCGCAAATGACAACAGCGACGCCAATATCGATGCCGTATGGATGGGGCTGAATACAGGAAGGGTAGAAGTTAAACAGTTCCGGAGATATCACCCCATATTGGGGAACTCCCTCTTTTAATCTACGGATCTTGGACGTCTTGTTCCTGAATTCCACGTACGACTGGCGTCCACACATATAATTAATGATTTAACTTATCAAACTTGGCCGCAGGATAGTCTCAATGTCCTCAAACAGGGTGGAGTGCGTGACAGTATCAACGGTTTTCGATAAGTCCTGGACTAATGTGTGCAGAGAGGACGTGATGGGCTGCTTACGGAACCCATGTTGATGACCCTGGAGAGAAGTAAAGCCTCACGAGTCTTTGCTACGGGCGACAACAGCGAAATAGGTCTGCACTATTCAGCCGTGTTGGCATCCTTGCCTGGCTTCAAAAATGGGACAACCCATTTCCATTTTCTAGACTTCGGGAACGATGTTTATGGCTAGCGACAGGTTGAAAACTTTGGTGCGATACTCGACATCCAGCTCATCCAGCTGTTTCAGCATTAACATGGAGATTCTTTCAAGGTCTAATGCTTCCTGATCGCATTATCAAAATCATCCATTGTAAATTGTGCTGGTTCCACCTAGACATGCAGAGATCTAATGCGACTTAGTACTCTTCTCTTCGCCCTGTCTATCCGGGGATGCTCGTTAAACAGTCGATTAAAATAAATTTCGCTCCTCTTCGGATCAGTCAGCGTAACGTCGCCAAACGGTATAGAGGTTCTATTTTCCTTCTTAACCGTTGCCCACAATTCACTTATTGGGGCTCCAATGTTGCAGTTCTTCAGATGATTTAACTACTTGTTCCGCTTATGCTGACCGACCTACCTGTTAACTTCCAGCGTCAGCTCCTTCTCTCTGCGGTCACTGGGTTTTGACACGACGAAGCTCATCACGCTCATTTGCTAATTCCGTCGCCTCTGCTGAGAAATTCGGTCTCACATCGGGGATTCGACCAGCAGGTTTATGGCGGGCGTCTGCAGCAGTGATGATACCTTGAAATTAGCTTTCTCCTGATTGATAAAAGTGCGGCGTTCAGTTGTGATGAACTCGAGTGATCTGCTGTTGGGAGCAATTATGAGGAGACGTCATTTATCAGACCAGGTGACACGGTGGTTATATCTGGCAAACTGTGACACTCTCTGCTAATTCTTGGGTGTCCTTCGAAACGCAGAGCTATTAATGTGCTTAGACAGTGTCATACTCCTCTGGTCATTAACCAGGACAGAATGCCAGCACCCATGACGATCATTAAAGACCCCCAAAACCATACGGGTTTGACCATCAAAAAGCGTGCTATTGTTCGGCATATAACCCGAAGTACATCGGCGGGATATATACGTCAGAAAACACTACTTCGGTAGTTCCACAACTGACTGCTACCCCCATACATGCCATGTACTGGTCTGCTTTTGAGTCTCGACGACTCACTGGAGATTGTGTTCACTCAGCATGCAGTAACATAGTCCCTGTCTTAGTCCCTCCCAAACAATACGGGGTTGAAGAGTCCAGAACAACTCCTGGATGCAGCCACTCCCGTCATATATTGCATCTCATCAATGTTTGAATGTGGTGGATACACATTTGTTCCGGGGTCTCTTCCGTCCCGGCACGGAATAAAGGAATTCGGAGGAGGCATTCCGGGATATGCAGCTACCAACGCAGAAAAAAATACAAATACAAACATGTGTACACTGAGGTGGAGCCTTTGATAGTATGTTTAAGTCGTCCCCGCAAGAAACTGATTTTTTGACATGACCAGTCCTCAAGTAGCTAGGAGGTTAGAGAGAGGCTGACAACAAAAACTTCTTGACCTCTTACAATGGTAAGCTATGCGGCACTAGTGTGGCATGTAATTGTTAACGCTTCGTAACGGAAGAATATTCAAACCTGCCAGGATGCAGTGTTGAGGACTGCAGCAGGTTGCCGCCTCATGACACCAGTGGATCATCTTCATGAAGAAGCGTTGATTTGACCGGTTCACCAGAACAAGAAGATATTGTCGATGCTGTACATGCTTGGGTGTTAACGCCGTGAGTAGCCTTGACGCAATCTTGGAACAGGCTTTCCCACCCAGGTACGTCAGGAGAGATCTTCATGATATAGAGAGAGTTCCAAAGGTACAAACGGGAACCTCTAGATCAACGAGCCTATCAGGCAGCCCTGGGCAGTATTCACGCTGATGTAGTTGCATGGACAGTTCAAAGTGTTGTACGTATAATGTACTAAGAGAACACCCCCTCCCTCACAGTGGTTTTAGGCCAAATAAGTAAAAAAGTATCAGTCGGCTTTGCCGACAGAGATATACGAATATAAATTGCAGGTGCGCACCGGTAGTGCCCATCTTCGAACTTGCACTAAGTTTGGACAAAATATTACGAAGGCCAAATTTTGGACCGAATCGGCTGATCCGCTCGAGAGTTACCGTGCGCTCCAGCCAATTACACAGGGTGCCATAGGGGTTTTTACAGTTTTCGGGCTATTTTCTCCGGAAACTTGTACCGCCTCTGAAAAACTTGTAACGCCCTAATGGTGGCAGCGAGAACACGTTACTACAAACAAAGATCAATAGCAGGCCTTAAACAGCATTTTTTCGAGATTTTGTGTGGGAGGTACCCGAAGGAGTTGGCGTATATAGTCCATATTCGAGCCTGATCTATGTCTTGTAGAAACATCACGATGTGCAAAGTATGGACCAAATTGGTTATTGCCTTCGAGAGTTGTCGTGCGCACCATTTTAGTGAAAAGTTCTGAACTTTTTTGGGGGAGGTATCTAAAGGAGTGGACCGATATGGCTCATATTACGAAGGCAAAATTTGGGACCAAATCGGTTAATCCATTCGAGAGTTATCTTGCGCTCCAGCCACACAGATAGACAAGCGGACAGATAAATCGACCCCAAATTGTCTGAAACGGATTTCGTCCAAACATACTTGGGGTCTAAAACCATTATTTCGATGAGGCACATTTTGGCCGTATGAAAGTGTATATACCCTCGTTAGCGTAAATGCTGAGGGTATAAAAAGATCCGGACTGTGTAGTCGCCTCAATTCGTGCTGTAACGATATCCCAATAGATGCTCTGCCTGTGGACAAGGATCGCACATCTGTTTAATTGCCCACCTAAACCCATTTACCTATCTCTCGATTCTTTATGAACACAGTCAGTCCAGGTTGCAGAATTTTTAATATGGACACTTAATCCGTGTCCAGAGCCAAATAACTGAAAACAATATAAACACGACCATATTTGCGTTGCTACAACAACAACAGGTTGACATGGTTGAACATGTCTAGATCGACTTGTCTACATTGTCTGCTGCGGATATATTTTCGCTTAGGTAGGATCGACAATCGTTTTACAATTACCGACAAGGAAAGTCAATTGATTGGGCAGCTGACTGGATATTTTTTAATGTGGAAAAATTGTTCAGTGACTTTGATAGAGATAAAAGAATGATATGCCATTTTGTCACACCATTGTGTAAGACCCTTTTACATTTCTATTTCTGTTGCACTGACAATACCATATCAGATGGTAGTATCACATCTACCTTTAGCACACAACCACACATACGTTGTTATAATAAACACAATGACAAGTGATAAATTACATCATAAACCCAACAGCATTCCATCCGTGCCCACAGGGCTAGCTGCCGCAAATGCAACACGATATGTTGCATAAAATTCCTCACCAACATCCGCAAACTGAACAATGGTCCAGCCCCATGATACCTTAGTATACAATTATAAAAATGAATGATGCCGCTATACCGCTGACCTTTAACGCCCGGCGGCAGCATTTGCAAAAATATCGAATATCCAAAAATTGGCAAAATTGTTGCCCCTGGATTTTTTTTTTTCTCATTGAAATTGATAGTTGAGATGGTGGTGGTGCTGCTACAGCCATTGTTTTATTCCTCTGGCATTGTTTATATTTTTAATTCACACGACTCTAGAGGGGATAGAGAGTGAGAGATTAAGTAGCAAAACTCCAGCAAAAACCGGAACCACCTTGAGTTCACGTGATTTGTAGCCTACAATTCAGAATCTGTGATTCTGTTGGCTTTGGTGTTGGCTTATGTAAATTTATTTCTTAAATGGATATTTCATATTTGCAAATCTCTTAAAAGCTCATTAATTCTCAGCAATTAAATGGCAAAACGAGAAGGAGGAGAATGAATACAAGTCAAACATTTCAAGCGCCAATCCAAGCCATGACTTCAATAACAACAAAATATGACAGAACAAAAACAATTCCTCTAGCCGCAATTTAATTATTCAGCGTCAGCGGTCGTACAACAGTTAATTTATCATTTTAGTAAATTATATATAGTTGTTTTTTAAATGTTAACCGTAAAAATGTAGTTGTTATTTTTTGCTTCGTCTCTCCCTCTTGCCAAAAAAACGGTCAAGTTCAGGTTAAGATGTCAGACAAAATAAAACAAAACAGTAATAATAACAATAGAGTTATAATGTGTGTTTTTTTTTGCCTGAACTTGAAATGTTCAGCTGATAATGATGGAGGAGTTATGTTGGATATAGCCCGAGGGCTTAATGCTACAAAATCGCAAGGTTTTTAAAACACAAAAAAGGTAGTTGTTCTTCTCAGCAAAATAATTGTTTTGGGGGCCAGGCCAACGGCAATGCCATGTCGTACTATATTTTGTTGGAGATATATAACAGAATTTTTTAGAATGAAAGAGAAACCAAAACATTGGCCATAGATATGCAAATAAAACAAGTAAAAAAGTATCAGTCGGCTCTGCCGATAGAGATATACCCTCAGCCTATGTGTATTGAAACATTCATCTAAGGGCAGATCGAATGTATTTAGGGTCTTTCAGAATTTTGTGTCTTTTTTTGGACATTTCAACTTGCCTTTGAACTTAGAAGTTAAACTAAATTTGGACTAAATATTAGGAGATCCCATGTTTGGACCGAATTGGTTGGTCCGTTCAAGAGATATCATGCATATCATTTTAGTGACATTTTTTTAAGTACTGGGGTGAAGTAGCGGAATTTGTGGACCGGTATTGCCCATCTTCGAACTGAAACTAAATTTGGACAAAATAAGACGAAGGCCAAATTTTGGACCAAATCGGTTGATCGTTCGAAAGTTATCTCCAACCAATACATATGGCTAGGGTTTTAACACCTTTCGGGCTGCTTCCTCAAGAAGTATGGATTTGGCCTGAAAAAACTTGTACCGTCGTAAAGGATGCAGCTAATGCATGTTGGTTCAACAAAGTGAGCAGGACTTAAAGTGAACTTATATGAAATTTTGTGTGGGAGGTACCCGAATGGGTGGACAAATATAGTCCCTATTCAAACCTGATCTATATCTGGTAGATATGGTAGGATGTGTAAAGTATGGACCAAATCGGTCGCTCCCTTCAAGAGTTATCGTGCGCAAAATTTTTCCGAACATTTTTAAACTTTTGTGGGGGAGATACTTCAGGAGTGGACCGATGGTCATTTTAGTTTCAGAATCCGCATTTAAAGTTGATTCCACAGCACCATGCTTTTTATAGAAGAACCCAAGGTCTTGTTATAGAAGACCAAAATGAATTTCTATCAGGAGATCTTCTTATAGAAGACCAGCAGTTCTTTTTATATGAGACCAGAAGTGCTCTTATAGAAGGACCAGAGCGTCTTTTTATAGAAGAGCAGAACGTTTTCTCATAGAAAACAAAAAGTTCTTCTTATGGAAGACCAGAAAATCTTCTTATATCCTACCAAAGGTCCACTTAAAGAAGTCCAGCAGGTCTTCTTATAGAAGGCAAGAATGTCTTTTTATAAAAGACTGGGAAGTCTTCTTATAGAAGACCAGAACGTTTTCTTGTAGAGGACGAACAAGTTTCTTTTAAAAGAACAGAAGGTACTTCTATAAAAAACGGAAGGTCTTTTTATCAAAGATCGTAGGGGCTTATTATAAAAAACCGAAGGTTTTCATGGAGGAGACAAGAATGCCTTCTTGTAGGAGACCAGAAGGTCTTCTTGTAGAGATCAGTAGGTAGTTTTATAGAAGAACCGAAGGTTTTCTTATAGCAGATTCGAACGTCTTCTTCATATGGAAGATGAAAGGTCTTTTGTAGAAGTCTAGAAGATCTTCTTGTAGAATTCCCGAAGTTTATCCAGTAGAAGAAACGAAGGATTTCTTACAGAAGACCAGAACATTTTCTTAAAGAAGATCAGATGTTCTTCTTATAGAGGGCCAAAGGTGTTCTTGTAGAAGACCAGTGTGTCTTCTTTTAGAAGACAAGAAATTGTTCTTATGAAAGACCAGAACGTCTTCTTATGGAGGACAAGAAGTTCTTAGTATAGAAGACTAGAAAGTCTTCTTTAGTGAAGATAAGAAGTTCTTCATGTGGATGCCCAGAACATTTTCTTATAGAAGACCAGAAGTTCTTCTTTCAACATACCAAAGGTGTTGTTGTATAAATCCAGAAAGTCTTCCCTTAGAAGATCACAACGTCTATTTATAGAAGACCACAAGGTGTTCTTGTAAAAGAAGGTCTTCTCGGAGAAGACCAGAAAGTTTTCTTGTACAAAACCAGAACGTCTTCTCATTGAAGACCAGAAGTTCTTCTTATGGAAGACCAAAGTTCTTATTGTAGAAGATCATAACCTCTTCTTATGGAAGACCAGATGTTTTTTTTTATGTGAGACCAGAAAGTCTTCTTGTAGAATACCAGAAGTTCTTCTTATATTGGGCCTAAAATGATCTTGTAGAAAACCAGAAGGTGATCTTTTAAAAAATCGTCTTCTTATAGAAGACCGGAAGTTCCTCTTATGCATGACCAAATGACTTCTTGTAGAAGATCAGAAGGAGTCCTTTTAGGATACCAGAAGTTATTTTTGTAGAAGACCAGACGGTGCTCTTTTAGAAGTAAAGGACGTCTTCTTATAGAATACCAGAGGTTATTCAAGCTGAAGGCAAGAACGTTTTCTCGAAGCCTTATTATAAAAGATCAGAACGTCTTCTTGTGAAAGACCAGACATTTTTCTTATGGGAGAACAAAAATCATCTTGTGCAAGACCAGAACGTATTCGAGAAGGCCAGAAGTTCTTCTTATGAAAGACCCGAACGTCTTCTAATAGAATACCAGAAGGTTTTCTCATAGAAGGCCAAAAGTTCTTCTTACGGAAGACCAGAAGTTCTTCTTATAGAAGACCAATGTGTTCTTGTGGAAAACCAGAAGTTGTTCATGTAGAAGATCAGATCGTCTTCTTATAGAAGACAGGAATTTCTTCTTATAGAAGACCAAAATCTTCTTTTAGAAGGCCCAAAGAGTTTCTTGTAGGAAACCCGAACGTCTTCTTATAGAAGACCAGAAGTCCTTCTTATTTAAGACCAGAAAAGCTTCTTAAAGAAGGTCAAAACGTCTTCTTATAGAAGACCAGAAGTTTTTCTTATTGAAAGCCAGAACGTCTTCTTACAGAAAACCAGAAATTCTTCTTACAGAAAACCAAATGTGTTCTTATAGAAGACCAGAAGTTCTTCTTATGGAAGACCAAAAGTCTTCTAGTAGAAGTACAGAAGGTGATATTGTAGAAGATTAGAAGGTCTTTTTACAGAAGACCAAAGTTCTTCTTGTAGAAGACCAAACGTCTTATTGTTGAAGACCAATAGTATTCTAGTAAAACACCAAGGGTATTCTTGTAAAAGACAGGAACATCTTCTTATAGAAGACCAGAATTTTTTCTTATGGAACACCAGAACGTCTTTTTTCAGAAGACCGGAAGTTCTTCTTTTAGATCAACAAAGGTGTTCTTGTAAAATACCAGAAGGTGTTCTTGTAGAAGAAAAGAAGTAGTTCATGTAGAAGACCATAAGTTCTTCTTATGGAAGACCAAATGTTTTTTTGAAGATATCCAGTAGGTGATGTTGTATAAGACCAGAACGTCTTCTTATAGAAGACCAAATGTCTTCTATATAGAAGCCCGGAAGTTGTTCCCATAGGAGACCAGAAGGTGTTCTTGTAGAAGACCAGAACATCTTTTTATACCAAACCGAAATTAAGAAGGTCTTCTCGTAGAAGAACATAAGGGTCTGAAATTCTTCTTAAGGAAGAAACAAATGTCTTCTTGTAGAATTCCTGTAGGCCTTCTTATAAAAGACCAGAAAGGTCTTTTTGGAGGAGACCAGAAGGCTTTCTCATAGAAGATAAAAACATCTTCTTATAGAAGATCAGAACATCATTTTTTAGAAGACCGACGGTCTCAAAGACCCGAATGTTTTTTATAGTAGACCAGGAGGTGTTCTTTTAGAAGATCAGAGGTTCTTCTTATGGAAAACTAAAGGTCTTCTTTTAGAAGATCAGAAGTTCTTCTGAATTGAGACTAAAGGTATTCCTTTAGAATATCAGAAGTTCTTCTTCTAATGGTCTTCCTGTAGAAGACTCAAAGGCCAGAACGTCTCCTAACAGAAGACCAGAAAGTGTTCTCGTAGAAAACCAGAAGCTATTCTTGTTTTTGTTTTCTGTAGAAGACCAAAGTTCTTCTTGTACAAGAATAAAAGAATTTCTGGTATAGTACCGAAAAAAGGTCTTCTTTTAGATGACCACAAGGTCAGAAGTTCTTCTTAGGAAACCACAAAGTCTTCCTAAAAAATATAAACTTCCTAAAAATTATAAAGTCCAGAGGATCTACTTCTTATACAATACCAACAAGACAAGATTGCGTTTTTATAGAGACCATATGATTTTCTTATAGAAGACCAGGCAGTCTCTTATTGAAAACTAGAAGACCATACAATTGTGCTGGCAACAGTATCATACTGCTTGGTTGTTATAAGAGAAGTCTCACCTTGTACCTTCGAGGATATTCATGGAAAATAACTTATTGTCACATAGGAACTAAATCAAAATTTACAATACAATAAATAATTACAATAAATAAATTTTAGGTGTGTGTATTTGTTTATTAAGATAGTCATTACGATAATACATTCAGTTACGCCCGCGATTTAATCATGTTTTTAATTGACTATACAACAAAAGGTGAAGATGTTCTTCATATTTACAGTAAATCCAAAATTATGCCAATGGAAATAATTTATCTTCAATGAATTTCCGTAACGCTCAAGGAGTGCATCGTTTCATTGGCAATTATTTTTATTGTTATTATTAATAACAATGTGTTCCGCCCTCCTAAAACAGAATATTCACAGTTAAATGTAATCGACTATATAGCTTTGTCGCTAACATAGCAGCAAGTATTTCGGTGCGTTTTTTTGGCAAATATCATTGCATTTGTACGCAGCTCAGCTATTATTAATTTACATGTTTAATAAAAACATCTGATTCATAAGTGCGACTGTAAATAATCGACAATGCCAATAAGGTAAATTGTTTAATGATGATTTATAAAATAAACAAGATATTTGTTATTTTTTTACAATCTGGCATATTTGTAGAGAATATTTTATAAATGCTATAATAATATTTTTACGAAACAATAACCTGATGAATCAACTGAAACAAAAACTCAGGTTTAACTCAGGTTATTTTGTATTAAGATACATACATAGAAATGACCTTTTTGGCTTTTATTTTTTATACGAATTTGAAATAAATAAAAAATAAAAATACGAAACTTTGTTAGTATGACATTTCCTCCAAATCCTTCAATACAGATCCCAGTTTGTGTATAGAACCCGAAATGCGTTACCACAAGATCACGTGGTCTCCTTTGGAAGTAAAAATCTACTCTAAGAAAACGAAAGGTCTTCTTATAGTAGCTAATGTTCAAGAGCAGAAAAAGGTCTCCTGCAGATCCGCGATTTAGAATTTCTGCAGTAGATATTTTCTGTCCATTGAGAATCTTTAATTTAAAATTAAAGTCGAACATGATCCAAACCCCTTCGAAACACCAGAAATCAGTAGCATATATTGACGATTTTTAATGAGGTTCTTACATATCCTTAAAGAATCCTAGAAACCAAAAAAATGACCGTTCGATTTGAAATCGACATAAATATTTCCAAACAATTTTTTGTTTTGAATTAAAAATGGCAATGTACCACATAAAGTGAAGGACAATCAGTGTATATTAACTGAAGAAACATGAATTTATGATTTGAACCTGGGTCGTCGCCAACTAACAGACAATGTTGCTGACGTCTTAGCGTTCTGAACCACAATTCACTTAAAATCTTTCGATGTGAAAGACATACTACAGTCTACGATGAAAAAAAAGCTATCGGCTGTAATATGATGTAATATTGAAAAATTTGATTTCTAGAATAGAAGGGGGATAAATGAGTCGATTTTGGTAATAAAAAGCTTCAATTTGACAGTCACAAATGCAAATTTGGAATCTTGGATGTATAATAGGAGCACCAAATGGCGAAAATTGTCTAGCAACAACAACATCCAATATGCCTGAGGATGTTAACCTAACCAGTTAACGAAACGATCGATAGACCGATAGCGATTGATGTGTGTATAGGACATTAGTCGGATTTTGTTGTTTAAAGTGAAAGACGTTCTGCAGCTGTAAAGAAAGTTTCTAACAAAGGAAAGAGTATATGGTAAATTTCAAATTTCTTTTGCAATTCCATTGGAAGAAATGTTAAAAAAAATTTTGCGAGCACATCCGCAATTTTTGGAACATAGATTAAGAAAAAAGTCGTGGTTTCAAATCTGTTCACGTTCACAAAATTGGATGCTGCGCTCCAAACTTATGGGGGGTTTTATTCCCTTATAAAGAACAAATATTCAAAAATTAAATTTTTGCTGTAATAAGAAAATTTATATATAAAGCGTTAACAGCATTTAATATCTATCCGTAGATGCCTAAATATTTACTAAATGTATTTCTATTTTCGCGGAAAATCAAGAAATACTGAAAAAATCTTGGAGTAAATTTAATTTATTCTAATTTAGAGTCTAAATAAAACTAGAAAAAAATAAATTAAAAATACGTACAGATTCTAGACAACGCGTAGAAAAATATGGGACCAAAATTTTAACGATAGGATTTATAACTGCCATATTACAGCAACAACAAAAGACGAAAACTTATTGTTGGAAATTATTTCAAAAATATATATTTTTGTTTAATACGAAAAATAGAAAAAACATTTTTGGGAGTTATTCTACTATTTCGCTAAATTTCGATGCAATACTGACGGACTTCGCTGAAACTTCTTCAGGGAAAATGCGATGACAAACACGAAAGTGTATTTGCTTACTTTGATAAACAATAGGATTATGAAATAGAAAGTAATATTGAAATTACAACCAAAGAAGAAACATAAAAGTTAAAAAACGTATAATTCGCGAATTCGTTAAAATCAGTTAAGGCGCATGCGGTTTTCAGATACAGCGAGTGCATCTCTATCAATATGTAGTGATTTTTCCACTTTTCCTTCAGCGGCCAAAGTGTGCTGTCAGCTGCATCTTACTGTTCAAAAAACCTTTATGTGGGTAAAAATTGCGCGATGTACATAAGATTATAAGGCGCATCCGATTTTAGTGACCGCCTATAAAAAATACGTCGTTATAACAAATTTTAAACAAATTCGTCAAGAACCGCGGATGTGCTACCAAATTCTATTTTATACGAAATACGAATATTACTCCAGAATCTCGGTAATTTATGCCACACGGTTTTGGAAAATAATATAATCGCGTATAATGAATTCCATTTATGTAAAAATAACCAAAGAAAATCGCGGTTCAATGCGCGGAATCATCAATATATAATTTTGCAGAATTTCCTACTTTCAAGGTATCTATAACCGCCGTTTTAGTGGATGGATTTGAAAGCGGAAGGGTTCATTAGATCCGGCGCGTAAAAAAACTAAAATCACGCGGGGTTCAAGGGTACCTGAGTCACAGTTGTAACTTTTGAAGCCAAAAAATATGTTTTTAAAGAAAATTTACGCACCAAAATTTCGACTTTGGACTCCTATTACTAGGTAGCTGTATGAAGCACACTCATGAGATATACATCAAACGACGTGGAATCACGAGTTCTACAATCCAATAAATAGTTTGGGCAATTATCTGGTTGCGCCCTCCAATTATAAGAAAAATTCAAAAAACCCAGATTTCAAAACTTCAAAATGTCAGCATCGATTTTAGGGGGATGCAGTGTATATACCGAAAAGTCATACATTAGAACCATGTTGCCCAAGGGGTATTCTTCAATTCTTTCTTTGAACTCAGCTCTGAATGTTCCGTGGTTTGATCAGAAATCAAGAAAGAACACAAAAAACTTGTAAACTTCAACACATTTTTACCCATTTTTTAATATTACCACCAACACAGCTTCCACATAAATTATTTGTTATGGTTCATTTTATGCGACCCCGGCTAAAACACTTCAATTAATATAAATGTATTCATATTGTATAAAACATATTTACAGTTCGCGACTTATTAAATGGTGAACCTCAACTTCAACGATTGTAAAACATTTTTGAATATTACCATATATATTTAGAATCCAGAAATCATGTCAACTCGTCGCACTTAGGTAATGTAACGAAATAAACATTAATAACATAATATGACAAAAGGAAATCAAATGATAACAAGTTAAGAGGAGAAACGAGGAGGCTACCCAAAATTCATTATTTAAAGATTTTGTGGTTTTCCACGAAAAGACTTTGTAGTTTTTCATGACAGACCATCAGTATCTCTTGTAATTTTCTAAGAGAAGACATTGTTGTCTCCTTTGAGAAGATTTTACAGGCTTCTACGAGAAGAACTTTTGGTCTGATATAAGAAGACCTTGTTAAATACTTTGAGCAGAATTTGTAGCTTTCTGAGATAAGAGTTTGCGGTCGTCTATGAGAATACCTTGTGGTCTTCTATATGAACAGCTTGTTGTCTTCTATAAGGAGACTTTGTGGTCTTTTTTTAAGAAGACTTTGTGATCTTCTGTAAAAATACCTTGTGGTCCTCCATATAAAGACCTTGTGGTCTTCTATAAGAAGACCTTGCGGGTTTTTCTTAGAAGGTCTGGTGGTCTTCTATAAAAAGTCCTTGAGGTCTTCTATAAGAAGACTTTGTGATCTTCTATACGAGGACCTTCATATAGAAGACTTTGTGGTCGTCTATAAAATGTCCTTGTGGTCTTCTATAAAAAAACCTTGTTCTTCTATAAGAAAACCTTGTGGTCTTCTATATGAAGACCTGTTGGCATTCTATAAGAAAACCTTGTGGTCTTCTATGTGAAGATCTTGTGGTCTTCTATAAGAAGACCTTGTGGTCTTCTATAAAAAGACCTTGTGGTCTTCTATAAGAAGACCTTGTGGTTTTCTATATGAAGACCTTGTGGTCTTCTATATGAAGACCTTGTGGTCTTCTATATGAAGATCTTGCGAGCTTCTATATGAAGACCGTGTGTTCTTCTATGTGAAGACCTTGTGGTCTTCTATGTGAAGACCATGTGGTCTTCTATATGAAGACTTTGTGGTCTTCTATATGAAGATCTTGCGAGCTTCTATATGAAGATCTTGCGAGCTCCTATATGAAGACCTTGCGGTCTTCTATATGAAGACTGTGTGGTCTTCTATGTGAAGACCTTGTGGCCTTCTATGTGAAGACCTTGTGGTCTTCTATAAGAAGACCTTGTGGTCTTCTATAAGAAGACCTTGTGGTCTTCTATAACAAGACCTTGTGGTCTTCTCTAAGAAGACCTTGTGGTCTTCTATAAGAAGACCTTGTGGTCTTATATATCAAGACCTTGTGGTCTTCTCTATGAAGACCTTGTGGTCTTCTATATGAAGACCTTGTGGTCTTCTATATGAAGATCTTGCGAGCTTCTATATGAAGACCTTGTGGTCTTCTATATGAAGACCTTGTGGTCTTCTATATGAAGACCTTGTGGTCTTCTATATGAAGACCTTGTGGTCTTCTATAGGAAGACCTTGTGGTCTTCTATAAGAAGACCTTGTGGTCTTCTAAAACAAGACCTTGTGGTCTTCTATAAGAAGACCTTGTGGTTTTCTATATGAAGACCTTGTGGTCTTCTATATGAAGACCTTGTCGTCTTCTATATGAAGATCTTGCGAGCTTCTATATGAAGACCTTGCGGTCTTCTATATGAAGACCGTGTGGTCTTCTATGTGAAGAACTTGTGGTCTTCTATATGAAGACTGTGTGGTCTTCTATGTGAAGACCTTGTGGTTTTCTATAACAAGACCTTGTGGTCTTCTGTATGAAGACCTTGTGGTCTTCTATATGAAGACCTTGTGGTCTTCTATATGAAGACCTTGTGGTCTTCTATATGAAGACCTTGTGGTCTTCTATATGAAGACCTTGTGGTCTTCTATATGAAGACTTTGTGGTCTTCTATATGAAGATCTTGCGAGCTTCTATATGAAGACCTTGCTGTCTTCTATATGAAGACGGTGTGGTCTTCTATATGAAGACCGTGTGGTCTTCTATGTGAAGACCTTGTGGTCTTCTATATGAAGACCTTGTGGTCTTCTATGTGAAGACCTTGTGGTCTTCTCTAAGAAGACCTTTTGGTCTTCTATATGAAGACCGTGTGGTCTTCTATGTGAAGACCTTGTGGTCTTCTCTAAGAAGACCTTTGGTCTTCTATATGAAGACCTTTGGTCTTCTATATGAAGACCTTGTGGTCTTCTATATGAAGACCTTGTGGTCTTCTATATGAAGACCTTGTGGTCTTCTATATGAAGACCTTGTGGTCTTCTATATGAAGATCTTGCGAGCTTCTATATGAAGACCTTGCGGTCTTCTATATGAAGACCTTGTAGTCTTCTATATCAAGACCGTGTGGTCTTCTATGTGAAGACCTTGTGGTCTTCTATATAAAGACCTTGTGGTCTTCTATATGAAGACCTTGTGGTCTTCTATATGAAGACCTTGTGGTCTTCTATGTGAAGACCTTGTGGTCCATTAGAAGACCTTGTTCTTCTATAAGAAGACTTTGTGGTCTTTTATTAGAAGACTTAGACCTTGTGGTCTTCTATAAGAAAACCTTGTTGTCGTCTATAAGAAGACCCTGTGGACCTCTATATGAATACTTGTGGTCTTCTATATAAAGACCTTGTGGTCTTCTATATAAAGACCTTGTGGTCTTATTTATGAAGACCTTGTTATCTTCTATCAGAAGACCTTGTGGTATTCTTTACGAAGACCTTGTGGTCTTCTATAAGAAGCCCTTGTGGCCTTCCATATGAATACCTTGTGGTCTTCTATATGAAGACCTTACGGCCTTCTATATGAAGATCTTGCGATCTTCTATATGCAGACCTTGCGGTCTTCTATATGAAGACCTTGTAGTCTTCTATATTAAGACCGTGTGGTCTTCTATGTGAAGACTTTGTTCTTCTGTAAGAAGATCTTCTTGTCGTCTATAAGAAGACCCTGGGTCTTCTGTATGAAGACTTGTGGTCTTCTATATAAAAACCTTGTGGTCTTCTATATAAGGACCTTGTGGTCTTATATATGAAGACGTTGTGGTCTTCTATGGCAATACCTTTTGGTCTTGTATGAAAATACATACTGGTCTTTTATGAGAAGATCCTTTGGCCTTCTATAATATGACCTTATGGCCTTCCGTGCTAAGACACTTGGACAATTGTTTGAAGCCACTGTAAGCAGATATGTATATAACTGATAACAATCTTATAAGGCACACAACATAGGCAAAATGACATACTCTTTTGTTTCTCACTAATTATAACCGCAGCCTTTCAGCTAACGAGGGTATATAAACTTTGATACGATGAAAATATATCTCATGGAAATAAAGGCTTTATAGCCCAATTATGTTAGGATGGAATCCTTTCCCGACAATTTGGAGTCCATTTTGGAGTCCAAATTGGTCCATACTTTGCACATCGTAATATTTCTCTCAAAAATAGATTAGGTTCGAATATGGACTATATCGGTCCACTCCTTTGGGTACCAACTCCAAAAAATTTAAGGAACTCTTCTCGCGGCCCCTATTACGACGGAAACATGTTTTCGGGGCAAGTTTTTACATCCAGAGGTAATGAATGTCCCAAAAGCTGTAAATAACCGTGTCGTCACCAACTCAAATGACTTATGAGCACGAAAACTTACGAATTAAGTATACGATTTGGTCGAGACTTTGCACATCGTAACATTTTTTCCAAACGTACAAACTTCAATTCCAAGGGGGTATATATCGGAAAACATATTCGACTAGCTCTCACACAAAAGCAGTGACCAACTTAAGGACTGTTCGATGATCGTTAGCAAATATTACCGAAAGTATTTCTACATTTCTGTTTACAGTTATACCATGCTTTTCGTGGGCGATATATTATTTTCTTGAAATGGCAGTTCAAAAGCTCTACAAAAATTCGCAGTGACCAACTCAAGTGCCTGATGAGCACGATAACTTTCGAAAGAATCAATTGGCAATGGTCCAACATTTGCGCATCGCAATATTTCTTTCATACTTCAATCATGTTCGAATGTGGTTTATATCGGTCCAATCCTCTGGGTACTTCCTACACAAATTTAAACATTTTTTACATTTTTACACCAGGCGGTGCTCCGGTCTCATTTTGCAACAGGACAATTTTAATCGGCGTAAATCCATACTCACTTGCCCTTAAGGAGAGTCCTGATTAGCACATCTTATCGTTCTTCTAAGATTATTTCAAATTCGAAGATTGACTATATCGGTCCTCTTCTTCTGGTACTGCCCACAAATTTTTAAACGTAGGCAAGTTAAGACGTGTTCGCGGTTAAATTTTAAACTTTGTTTCGAAAAGCTCTAGCAGTACTAACTAAAACATAAATATTTTGGAAAAATAACCCATACTGTGTTTGTTCTCTTCAGCACTTCACAGGCTGCGGGTATATCTCTTTCGGCAAAGCCCGGCTGACACTTTTTTACTTGTTCGATTTTGCATTTGAACAAAAATGTTGAGTTTACAATATTATGAGGATTATTATGGCCTTTGGTGTGTGTTGTGTGATCTGAAAGCAAGTAAACAATAATAAATATTGTTATTATGAATAAGGTTACTCAAACAAATGGCGGTTCAAGTTTATAACAAAATTCAATACAGATATTTAACGATCAATTGGATTAATATTCCTTCTAAAAATATATTTTGTTTCATTTGGTCTGCAATAGCTGCGATCAGTCGTTTATATAAAGTTCTTTTGTATGGTTTACCTGATTGTTAGTCGGATTTTGTTGTTTAAAGTGAAAGACGTTCTGCAGTTGCCTAACAAAGAAACAAACATATACTTAAATCCAAGAAATAATGTCACCTCGTCTAGGCAGTGGAACAACTAATGAGGTAATGTAACTAAATAAAGATTAATAAAATAAGAAAACAATAATACAAATAAAATAATAATTACTAGGGGAAACTTTTTAATCTTAGTGGTCTTCTATGAGAAAACTTTATACACCTAAGGATCACAAAATTAAAAAGTTTTCGAGTTGTTTCAGATAAATTCCTAAACAAAATAACAAAATAAACGTTAATAAATTCAACCTTTTATTCAATTATTTATTTATATATTGTTTTTTTTTTTTTTTTTGTAAAATAACGAATTTTGCACAGTGGTATATAGGAAGAAATATTTACAAATTTTAAAAATTTTAGAAATAATATTTGAATCCCACTACTTTTATAATTAATCCTAGTTTAATACAAAAAAATTAAGAAAATTGAAGAGTACAATCATTGATAAAAATTGATTTAAATATTAACTCGCAAAAATTGCATCCAAGTCGGATGTGCATTAGGGATATAACTTTTTGCACTTTTTTGCAGATATCGAAAATACCACCACATAGCCGTGTAGAGCATGAAAAACTATTATGAAATAAGGTGTAATTTTTTCTCTATCGCCAAAAAAGTTTCCGCACCAAATGCATTGAAGTTCAGTAACGCATTTTTTAATTTTATCTGTTATAACAATATGTTTGCTTTTCATTAAAATTTTTATTTTTTTGTAATCTAATTTAAAATCATTAAGCGTTCTGGACCAATTTGTTCTCAAATCACGCCATTTTGGAGCATATTATCGTGAATTTTATGTTTATATTTTTGTACCTATCGGACAAGAGAATATGTTGTCATTTGCAACAAATTCGCGAAAGTTACAGACCGTTTTTAATGACTTTGCCTGTGAGAAATGTATTTTTGTCTATAAAAATTTATTCAAACAAAGCAAATTTAAAATTATAAGTAGAAAAAATACCAAAAGGGTTTTAGTAATTGCGGTCGGTGCTGAAACTTTTTTCATCGAATCGATCTTAGAAACGCGTTTTCATTATTAGGACAAAATGCCCCACATGGTACTGGTGTTGTATTTTTGTAGAAAACAAAGACAATTCTCACAGGCAAGGTCAACAAAAATAGCCTGTAACTTTCGCGAATTCGTAGCAAATGACCCCAAATTCTCTTGTCCGATAGGTACAAAAAATAAAAAACATAAAATTAACGAGTTTATAAAGAAAAACCAAAAATTGCGATAGTGTCAAAAGTTCCTAATATGCTCCGAAATGGCACGATTTAAGATCAAATTGGTCCAGAACGCTTTGATAATGATTTTAAATTAGATTACAAAAAAATAGAAATTTTGATGAAAAGCAAATATGTTGTTATAACCAGGGTTTCGGAGTCGAGGTATTTTTGGCTCGACTCCGACTCCGACTCCAGGCGAGTTTTTTTCACGACTCCGACTCAGACTCCGGGTCGACTCCGAGAGTGAATTCCTATACCACTAATAATTAATAAAATGTGCACAAATTTTTAACTTTTTCCTATATTTCGACCTATATAGGCTAATGTGTTAGTTTTTCCTTACTTATTCATTAGAAAGGGCATTGGTTCGAATATATTCGAACATATCAATACTGTTTCTGCCGAATCTTACATTGAAAAATAGCAAAGTTAGAAAGTTTTTGTCGGTTTTCATTTTTTTGCACGAGTATATTCTGGACGGATTTCTTCCGCGTGAGAAAATCTTTAAGCCTTCAAAATATTTGAAAATTATGGGGCAATACAAATCGTAAGGACTACTTGCAATAAAAACTATAAGCAATTTACGATTTAGTGTGCTTAGCCTTAAAAGGAGACCACTTGTAAAGCTCAATAAAAGTCATTTTTCATGATTTTTTTCCGAGAAAACTACGTAACTTTTTGGCAGAATTTGTTTTTCATCTGAAAGAGAAAAAAGTATTACGAAGGTTTGAGGTCGTCTACGAAAATTTGTTTTCATTGAAGCATTTTGCGGTGCCAACTCTATCTCGAAAACTAATAAACCAATTGTAATATTTTTTTGCGGCAGATTTCGAGAAAAACAAGGTTTATATGCTGCATACAAAATAAAATAAATTGTTCCCATCCAACGCACATACTGAGGCAATATTGTTCCGATCGACTTAAATATTTGACCACATATTCTATGCTATTTATACTTTCTACCTTTTTCTGAAATTTATAAATAGGGATCACCCCTTAAACTAAAATTCAGCGCTCACATTTTGAACTTTGGTTTGGAGTGGATAATTTTATTGAAATATTTGAGATATATTGTGTACACCACTCAGCACGAAGGCAGATGGATGTTTTCTGGAACTGAACAATTAGCAAACGATGAGATTTCGTGTATGAAAATATACTACAAAAATGTTGCTAGGAAAATTTAATGTAGTGTCGCTTCACTAGGACAAGAAATCAATGTTGTCATGTTTTTATTGTCCTTTATCACTTTTACTCGATCCTTTCTTATGAAAACTCTATGATTATGTATTTCATTGAATTTCGTATATGCAATTGAATGTGCAGTAAACTCTGACAGATTCTGTTATTTGAATATCTACATCTAAAGCCCTCATTGAGTATTTAATGAATCCTAGATGAAAGATTCGCCGTTTGTGAGGCATCTGTTAACCAACAACGAATTTATGATGCCTAACTCAGAAGCGTCACCATCCGAATTTGATATATAGTTAATAGATAATGCAAAATTTACCGAAATAGTAACGGGTAAAACTGAGAAAGTAACGGGTAAAACTGATAACGGACAATCAAAACGTGACAATATCGATTTCTTGGATATGGGAAACCTACATATAATTTACGGTGGAACATTTTTGTAGAAAATTTAATTTTGTTTTACTTTATGAGTTCAAGAACAAAAAGGACATGGAAGAAACGAAGCTAGAAGGACAGCATATTTGACATAAAGGTTCGTCATTCCATTTAACTGAAAACATGTAATCTAAAAATGATGAAACAATATCTCCAAACAGAGATATAAAGCTAATTTCTCAATGATTGATGAGGGTCAATCAAAAAAATCGATATAATGATTTTTTTTGATTTTTTTGATGACTCAGAAATTTCAGCTATGGGATCCTTTGGGTTTTTCAATTGGGGCTTTCATTCCCAAAAGGAATTTTCGTCCCCCAGATCTTAACTTCCGCTTTGTGTCACAGTGTATTCAATAAGATTTCCCATAGAGACCACAATGTCTTTAATAGAAGACAATAATGACTTCTCATAAAAAAAAGATGAGAATACCAATAGACCTTTGTGAGAAGACCAGTAACACTTCTGACGAAAGAGGTTAAAGGTCTAATCTTAATTCGATTGATAGAACTTTACTATTGTTTCCAAAAATGTGAAGAATCAATTGGATCAACAAAATAGGGATGAATAGACTACACTTCAGAGGATAGTAAATATCCTGTGAATTGTCCTTTAACTGTATAATGTATAATTTGCATATATATTTTCTTTTACCTTTCTTTTAAAATAAATAATCATTTTAAAGAAATGTTCTTGTTCCAAATTTAAGGTTATATATCTATAACGTAGAAAAAAATTTTGCCCGGAGTCGGAGTCGAGTTATTTTTTTCGACTCAGACTCCGACTCCAGCAAAATTGCTCGACTCCGACTCGTAGACTCCGACTCCGACTCCGAAACCCTGGTTATAACAGATAAAATTAAAAAATGCATTTCTGAACTTCCATGCATTTGGTGCGGAAACTTTTTTGGCGATAGAGAAAAATTGACACCGTATTTCATAATAGTTTTCCATGCTCTACACGGCTATGTGGTGGTATTTTTTTGGTTATAGCCCTAATGTGCATATTATTTCTATCATTTGTTAGATTGCTGATAAAAAAAATACATATACCACAAAAATGTTATTTCAATATTGAAGAAGTTATGATTATTTCTTTGTGTACAGTTTTACAAAATTCGACTTTTTCAAAGCGCGACTTATGCCCCTATAGTTGGAGCATACAGTCTTATCTCCTTTCTTGTGGACGGGACACAGGATGTTCAGGTTCCAATCGTCGGGTACGCGTTCTTCCTGCCAGATGATGCTAACTAGCTGATGCATACACCTTATCAGCGCGTCGCCTCCGGTTTTATACAGCTCGGCTGGTAAGCCATCGGCTCCTGCTGCTATATTATTCTTCAGTCGGTTGATTGCTGCTTTTACCTCATCTTGACCGGGCGGTATACATTCTATACCATCTTCTGGGATTGGGACCGTGGTATCTTCGTCGTCTTCGCTGCTATTGGATACCAACAGTTTTGAAAAATGTTCTTTCCATATCCCGAGTACACTATCTGTATCAGTTACCAAATTACCCTGCTGGTCTCTACAGGAGGATTTGCCTGTACCAAAGCCATCAGTTTGATGCTTGACTCTTTGGTAGAATTTTCGGACTTCATTCTGGCTCCTGTACATCTCGATTTTTTTCACACTCCCGCTTTTCCATCTCTCTCTTTTTCCTCCGGAAAAGACGTTTCTCCTCTCTCCTTTTCTCCCTATATCTCTCTAGTGCGCTACGCGTTGCTATATGCCACATTTTTCTCCTCGGTGACAGCACGACACTCCTGATCATACCATGGATTCCTTGGTGGAGGTCTCTGGTATCCAAGTATGGATTTTGCGGCTGTTTGCATGGAGTGGGCAATGCTTTGCCATTGCGCTGATATGTTATTGGGATGAGGAGTGCTTTGATTAAGCAATTGGGCTAGTTGAGTGGAATATGCTGTGGCTATCTGTTGTGATTGCAACTTACCGATGTCTAACATACGTGTTGTGTCTGTTCGTACTTTGTTTGTTGTTTGCAACAAGGTAGTGGTCTGAATCAATGTTTGCGCCTCGGAACGATCGTTCATCCAACACGCTCGATGAATGTCTTCCATGTATCACAACATGATCAATTTGATTACTTGTCCTTTGATCTGAAGACAGCCAGGTGCCCTTATGAATATCGAGATGATTAAATCTGGTACTGCTAACTACCATGCTTTTTGCAGCTGCAAAGTCTATCAGCCTCATACCATTGTCAAATGTTTCAAGGTGGAAACTGAATTTCCCGACTGCTGGGCCAAAGATATTCTCCTCTAAAATTTTGGCATTAAAAACGCCTAGAATGATTTTAATGTCATGGGCAGGGCAACGGCCATAAGTTTCTTCTAAGCGCTCGTAAAATATATCTTTGGTCTGTTCGTCATTTTCTTCAGTGGGAACATGAGCGCAAATAAAGCTGATGTTGAAGAATTTAGCTTTTATTCGAATTGCAGCAAGTCTTTCATTCACTGGGTTGAAGCTGGAGACCAGATGTTTTAGTCTCCGACTAACTACGAATCCGCAACCAAACTCATGCTTTACGTCATGGCAGCTATAGTACACTGCGTTACCTTTAGGTGTTGTTGTGACGCCTTTCCCAATCCATCGTATTTCCTGTATGGCAGTAATATCGGCCTTGTACTTTTCAAGTACGTCTGCCAATGCGAAGACTCACCTTCTCTATAAAGAGTGCGAATATTCCAGGTGCAGATTAGCAGATCATGGTCCTTAAAACGTTTGCGGGGTTCGTCAACTTTAGAGGGGTTTGTTTTTCTTTTCTTTCGTTTTTTCATAGTAGGCTGTTTTTTCTAGGGGAGGGTTACTAACCCGACGCCCAAACCCAAGTTTTTTAACGTTCTTATGGGTGAAAGCGCGGCACATGTTAGCTCACTACCTTTAACGGGTGTTAAAGGCAGTTCCCCAGGTGACACCACTGGGATGTCAATGTCCACTTGAGATGAAAGAGGGAGCAAGATAAATCCTGGGCTTTGCCATGTTAAAACCGATCAGGACCGTTCCTTGGTATCTTCCATCCCCTACGTCACCCAGCGCAAATGTTGTAGCTATGAAAATTCTCTACAAGATTGACCTTTATGACTTTTTCCTAGGTTTTGCCATTTTTGAGATGTAGAAGTTCAAATTGGGACAATGAATTGACTCTATCGCCTCCTTACAAAACAATGTCATACACGGTGCGCCTTATCTAACTTTAAGTGGAAGGTGCTTACACCTGGGAAGCTTTTGCAGATTCATAGATGAGAAAAATAAAAAAAATCGACGAAGGGATTTTGAAATAAACCGCGGTCACTGGTCACATTTTAGGGTTTTTTAGGTTTTCAGGATTTTGCTGGGAAACCGCAAGTCCTATCGAAATGGGATTAAACAAAATGTGTAGCAGTGAAAATTCTCTACCACATATTTCTTAGTCTCATTTCAATAGGGCTTGTAGTTTCCATGCAAAATCCTGGAAACCTAAAAGACCCTATAAATGTGACCTTTTATTTAAAAATCCCTCCAGCGAGTTTTTCTTGTTTTTGAATTTTTCTCATCTGCGAAAATTGCTGTTTAAGAACCTACAAAAGCTTCCCAGATGTAAGCACCTCCCATATAAAGTTGGTTCAGGCACAAGGTGATGTTGGACAGTCATTCCTTTATCTAACTGATACATTGATATAATTTGCATCAAGTGAGATGTCAAGAGTTGGTTTTCAAATTTAGTTTTCCTAAGTTGTCCGATTATACCCCCAGAATTTAAATTACCGATTAAAAATTAAATCTGGATATTTTTCCCACAAAAGTTCCCGATCATTATCAACAATTATTGGCACTATCCTTGACCAAAACTATTACCTCGTGCAAGAATTTGTCAGTATTGAACTAACTATAACTGCGATCTCTAGCGTGATTAAGGTTACTTTACCCTCAATTAAAACTGAGGGATCCCTGTATATACTAGGCAGCAACCCTCTTATCTGACCACGTACATAAACATAATTACCATCAATGGAAAGGTCAAGCGTTCCTCTTCTAAATATAACTTACATTGGTTTAACATAGTTTCCAGGAATAAAGTTGTGGTCATTTCACTAACAACTTTAGCAATTTTCACACAAAAGTTCTGGTAATTTTAACCCGCTAAATATTATCTGATCATCACGTTAAATTGCAAGCTACTTTTCTGTCGTAAACCCAAACCTTACATAACATTTCGCGCCAATCAGACTACCATTGCGACATACAGAGCCTCTACAAAATTGGATAAAAATTTTGTTTATGGCCCATTTTACCCCCTAAATACTTCACGATCATTGTCAAAAACTATAGGCGTCTATTCTGGTCTGAACCCGACCTCCATACCCAACCATTCGTGAAGATTGGTCCATGATTGCGGCCTGCAGCGTGCGTACAATTTTTAATGGACGGACGGAGACACATCTCAAAATCGCTTTATCTTGTCGAGATATGAATTTTGGTATACCACATGGGGGGTGTACGACGAATATTTCGCGGTGTTACATGAATTTTTCGAAAAACAAAGTTATAATACCCTTTCCACATTGTGGTGTAGGGTACAATAAAGGAAATCAAAAACCACTTTTTGAAAAAGTGTCCGATTTCACTCAGAAATCTTCATAACACTGTGAAAATTATAGTTTTAGACCCCAAGTATGTCTAGGAGAAATCTGTTTCAGGCAATTTGGAGTCGATTTAGGTATGTCTGTTGTTGTTATAGCAGCATTGAAACCTACTTAAAGGGTGTTTAAACTAGCCATCAATGTCATATGACCTGAAATTTTCCGTCGTTATACAGTTGCCTATGTGTGCAATATTGGGGATTTTCCTTACGCCATTTACTTTTTGCATCCACACCAGCAAAAATGCAGTGAAATTACGTCTCCACATTGTCTGTGTGGGCAGATATGGAATGTTTTTATTTTGGGGTCATATGACATTGATGGCTAGTGTAAACACCCCTTCACAAGCATACCTATGCAATGTTCGTCTGTCTGTCTGATTGAGTGTACGAGTAGCGCACTTTAACTCTCGAACAGATCAAGCGATTCCGTCTAAAAGTTAATCCTCGCAATATTTTGCCCAAATCTTAGATTAAGTTCGTGGATGGGTCATATCGGTCCACTCCCTCGAGTACCTCGCCACTGAAGTTCAAAAATGTACGCTAAAATGGTGCACACGATAATTCTCGAAGGGTTTTACCAATTTGGTCCATACTTTGCACATCGTAATATTTCTCCCAGACATAGATTAGATTCGAATGTGGACTATATCGGTCCACTCCCTTGGGTACCTCAGCCACCAAATTTCAAAATTATTGCCACAAGTGCAAATTAGGGACACTTCTCCCTTGGGTACCTCAGCCACCAAATTTCAAAATTATTGCCACAAGTGCAAATTAGGGACACTTCTCGGATCGTCATGAAATTTTTGTAGCAGGTTGTGCTCGCGGCCCCTTTTACGGCGGTACAATTTTTTGCGGGGGCAAGTTCATACTTCCAGAAATAATGTCCCAAAATCTCTAATTAATGACTGATATGCACTAAAACATACGAATTGAGTATCCAATTTTGGCCGAAACTTTGTTCATGTAAAACATTCGCACAAATTCTATACAATATGTCGATGTCATCGACCTTGGCATCTAATTGTACAGAATAGCTGGCTGATAGTTCAACAGCTTCTGCTATGAAATTAATTTTGGAGTATACAACTTTATCTTCTATCGATTGTTGAGTAGTTTACCAAATTTCCATATAACCCTCGTCTCTACACCGCACACCAACAACAAATAGCTTAATTACAAGCAATCAGTAAACACAACAATTTGTCTATCTTTTTGAAAACCAAAAAATAAAATAAAAAAAAACAAACACTTATAAACAGTTTTAAGAGCTGGACAAACAAATCAATCATCACAGAGCCAAAAGTAAGTAAAGTATGGCCGGTCTGACGACACAAAACCTGACATAAGAATTTCTTACCGAACGAACACCACCAGACCACAACCGGTTTTGCCACTTTATTTTCTCTTCTTTTAATTTATTCTAATTCTAATCAAAGTGAGTGATTCTTTGCCAAAAAAAAAAAAAAGAAAAAATAGACTACAAAAAGTACGTCAAGATTTATTTTCCTTTTTTGTTCTTCAACATCACTTTTTTGTATTTTCTTGTCTGTCTGTTCAAATACGTTTTTTATTTATAGGAATGCCATTTTTGTTGTTTTGAGGAATTGTTTGATTCGGTATTTATTATGGCATTTTATGATTTGATGATGTTTTGTTTTAAATAAATATTTGCATAAAACATATGACAGACTAAGGAGCTGCTACTAATATGTTGATGAAAATCATAACTTTTGCTTTCAAATTAATATTTCATTTGTGTCTACATATGTATATGTATATACGAGTATATGTTTTTATTTATGTATGTTTGTGTACGATAATTAAGTGAATTAAAATATTATGTTATGTGAATTTCCTCATTTGATATTAGTAAACCGATGCTAATCGATCAACAGTAAAATGCAATGCTGAAGAAGTGATTCTAAATTTAACGCAGGGCATTCACCTGTAAAGGCTATTAAATCATGCACTAAAAAAAATTAGAAAAAAGAAAAACTTGGAAACTTAATACTGACTCCACTAATATTGCGTTTACCTGTCCAAAATGAGTGTTGTTCGAAAGCACATATAGAACTGAACAAGTAAAAAGTTATCAGTTGGTTTTGCCGACAGAGATATACCCTCAGTCTATGTCAATTGAAACTTTCATCTTTAATTATGTATTTAGGATGTTTTCAGATTTGGTGGTCTTTTTAGAAAGTAGGAACTCGCTGACAAAAATATATATTTGGATTACAGTTCAAAAGTGTTGAGGCACCTGCAGCATCATTGGATCAACATAGTACATTTTGGAGGTGGATCTTGCTGATGGGCAGCCATTTCAGTTGGTCACCGTATAACTTAGAGTTTTTGGACCACTATGTCAGGAAGCGAAAAACATAATATCGCTGTAAACAGAACCACAAGAAGTAGCATCGGTTTACATTTACAAAGAATCTTCGAACAGATCCTAAATTGCACGAAAACAAAAATGTTGAACTTTTGTGGGGGAGGACCCTAAGGATAAAACCGATATGGAGTTAAACTACATTTGGACAAAATATTAAGACATCGAAAGCTTGGACCAAATCGGTTGTTCCGCTCAAGACATATCGCGTGTACCATTTTAGTGAACTTTATTGATGTTTTGACGAAAAGAGTGAACCGATCTGGCCCTTATTCGAACATAAACTAAGTATGGACAAAATATTACGAAGGCTAAATTTCGGAATTTTCTAAGGAAGTGTGGACTTGCCCCTTAAAAAAGTTGTACCGTCGTACTGGTGGTAACGAATACAAGTGGTGGCAACCACTTGTTGTATTGAAGTAAAACTGAACAAGTAAAAAAGTATCAGTCGGCTTTACCGACAGAGATATACCCTCAGTCTGTGTGGATTGAAATTCTTTTTTCCCAAAAAAACTTACATATGTATTTAGGGGGGTTTCAAAATATTGGGCGTATTCACCGACAATAGTATGGATAGGATTAAAGCTCAAAAATTTGCGGGGATATCGATAGATAGGACTTTTGTCATCATACTAGCCTACGAAAAACATAATATCGCTGTAAACAGGGCCACTAGGAAAAACTTCGGTAAAAATGTCCAAAGGATCCTCGAATCACACAAAAACGTTGAACATTTGCGTGGATGGTACCACAAAGATTTGACAGATATGGCCCAAATTTGAACATAAACTAAGTCTCGACAGTATTTAGAGATCCAAAGTTTGGACCAAATCGGTTGCTACGTCTATGAGTTATCGCGCGTACCATTTTAGCTAATATTTTCGAACTTTTGTTGGGGGAGGTACAGGGCGGAGTGGACCTATAAGCACCACCTTCGAGTTTCATATAATATTCGAAGAAATATTACAATATCCAAAGTGTGGACGAACGCAGTATTCGGTTCGAGCCCTCCCCCACTACATATGGTGCTGTTTTCTCAAGAAGTATGGACTTGCCCATGAAAAGACTTTTACTGTCGTAATTGAGACTGCGAATGCAAGTTGCTTCAACAAAAACCAAAGTGATTCGAGAGCAGGTCTTAAAGTGAATTTATCCAAAATTTTGTGTGGGAGATACCCGAAGGAGTGGTCAAATATAGTCCATATTCGAACCTGCTCTATATCTGACAGATATTTTAGGATGCGTAAAGTATGGACCAAATCGGTCACTCCCATCAAGAGTTATCTTGCGCTCAAATTTTCCGAACATTTTTGAACGTTTGTGGGGGAGATACCTGAAGGAGTGGACCGATGTGGCTTATCTTCGAACTTAAACTAAGTTTGCACAAAATATTACGAAGACCAAATTGTAGACCGAATCGGCAGATCCGTTCGAGAGTTATCTTGGGCTCCAACCACTACACACGGTGTCACAGGGATTTTGTTGTAACTTTCAGGGTGGCAGTGAATACAAGTTGTTACAACAAAAATCAAAGCGATTCGAGAGCAGGTCCTAAACTGAACTTTTCCGAACTTTTATGTGAGAGGTACGCGAATGGGTGGACCAATTGAGTCCATATTGGAACATCATCTAAGTCTAGTAGAAATTTCACGATATGCAAAGTATGGACAAAATCGGTTAATTCCTTCAAAAGTTATCGTGTGCACAAATTTTCCGAACATTTCCGAACTTTTGTGGGGGGGGGGGGGGTACCGGAAGGAGTGGACCGATATAACTCATCTTCGAACTTAAACTAAGTTTGGACAAAATATTACGAAAGTCAAATTTTGGGTCCAATCGGTTGATCCGTTCGTGAGTTAACTCCAAATTGTCTGAAACACGTTTCGCCCAAACATACTTGGGGTCTAAAATCATTATTTCGATGAGGCACATTTTGCCCGTATGAAAGTGTATATACCATCGTTAGCATAAATGCTGAGGGTATAAAAATAAGTAAGAACGGCGTTAAGTTCGGCCCGGCCGTGAAGTAAAACTGAACAATTAGTTTTCTTTCGTTTATGGAGAAGACTAAATACCAAATTTCAGCAATTTCGGTAAAACAATGTGGCAAACTTTCGAAATACCGAAATTCGGGAGGTACCGTTCTATGGGGGCTATATGAAGACGAGGACTTATACCGACAGATTTCATATGGATAGTTATAATCCCCTACAAAGACTAAATACCCAATTTCAACAATTTCAGTGGAATATTGAGGCCACAAACTTCAAAATACCGAAAATCGTGATGTACCGTTCTATGGGGGCTATATGAAGTCATGGACCTATACCGACAAATTTAGAGGTGAAGTGAAATACCCCAATGAAGACTAAATACCAAATTTCAGCCATTTCGGTGGAATATTTAAGCACGCGTGGACCTATACCGACAAAGTTTCATAACCCAAACGAAGACTGAGAATATTGAGGCTACAACCTTCAAAATACCAAAATCTGGAGATAAAGTTCTAGGGTGCTATATGAAGGCGTGGAGCTATACCGACAAATAGGTAACAAAACTTCTCCCACAAAATTTGTCAACATTGGTCAATTTTTTGGTATTTGGAAGTAATTTAATATTTGAGATTCCCAGTGGCCACAAAACTTCCCTACCAAAAATTGTCAACATAGGTCCATGTTTTGGTATATCCCTCATTGGTACCTCCCAACTTTCGGTATTTTGAGAATTTAAGCTAAAATTTTAACCGAACTAGCTGCAATTTATCATTTGAGGCTACCTGCAGTCACCAAACTTCTTCAACAAAAATGTTCAACATAGGTGCACACTTTGATATTGGCCGCATATAAAGGTTCCACCCGATTGAAGACATTTTTAGGTACATTTTCTGAGCTAGTTTAGACATTTGGAGGGTCCCCGGGCATAAAATATCTCCACCTAAAATTGTGGACAGGAATGATACCTAATTATTAAATTGTAGTTCAAAATATGGTGAAGGGTATAAAAAGTTCGACCCGGCCGAACTTAACGATTCTTTACCTATTGATATTAAGATTTAAAATGCGTGACATGGATATATGGGGCCATTGTTTAATATTGGTTATTGTATTTTTTATCAAATTAATATTCTTAAATTATTTGTATTTGTTGAAGGTACGACTTGCGGTTTCCAAGCAAAATCGTGAAAACCTAAAAACCCTAAAAATGTGAACTATAACCTCGATTTATTTGAAAAGCGCTCCGGCGATTTTTTTTTTTTTTTTGTTTTTTTTTTTTGTCATCTATGAACATTCTAGTTTCAGAATCCGCTAAAACTTCCCCTGTGTAAACACCTTTCATTTAAAGTTAGTTCAGGGGCACCGTCGCCAATACTTACTTAGCTGGCCCATTACAGAACATTTGTTCCATAGGCCGAACTAAGAAAATATCTCCATTTCTCTCTATTTGTTGCTTCGCACTCTGGAATACCGCGCCTTGTCATCTCATAATCACTTGTTTGCGCCATATATTCCTTGGCCTGTCACTTCTGTGTGCACCGTCAAGCGGTCCGTATTTATACGCCTTTTTAGCGGGTTCATCATCGCTCATTCTTATGATATGGCCTAGCCAACGCAATCGTTGCATCTCAATACGTTTAACAATATTGATGTCGTTGTACAGCAAATACAGCTCGTGGTTCATGCGACGTCGATATTCACCGTGAACGCAGATTGGTCCGTAGATCTTTCGAAGAATTTTTCTCTCAAACACACCAAGCCCTGCCTTATCTGCTTGCGCAAGTACCCAGGCTTCGGAACCATACATCAGCACGGGTAGTACCAGTGTTTTGTAAAGCGTTATTTTTGTTTGACGATATGTGGCTTTGTTTTTAAACTGCTTACTTAAGCCAAAGTAGCCTCTGTTAGCCAATACAATTCTTTTTTATTTCACAACTGATGTCGGCGGTGACGAGGTGTACGAAGTCTTTTACTACCTCAAAATTATAGGAACCAACGTCAAAAGTTGGCCCGATCTCTATGGACGCATTGCGCGTCGACAACATCAGCTTGGTCTTCTCGCCGTTTACCGCCAGACCCACTTTAGCAGATTCTCCTTCGACCTTCATAAAGGTATATGTTACTTCTTTTACTGATCGTCCCATGATGTCTATATAATCAGCATAAACAAGTAACATGTGGCTATTGGTGTAGATTGTGCCACTTCTTTTGACGTTTGCCTCTCGAATAACCTTTTCCAGAAGGATGTTGAAGACTTCACTCGAAAGACTGTCTCCTTGCCTGAAACCTCCTTTGGTACAAAATTCTTCGGAGAGGTCCCTTCCTATTTTAACTGAGGATCTCGTGTCAGTTAAAGTCATTTTACAAATCCGAATGAGCTTTGCGTGGATGCCAAATTCAGACATGGCCTGGAATACCTTTGAACGTAGTGGGCTGTCGAAGGCTGCTTTATAATCGACAAAAAGGTGGTAGGTGTCGATCTGCATCTCTTGGGTCTTCTCCAGGATTTGCCGCAGGGTAAATAAATAAATTTAGCCTAAGCGTACTCAGGACTATTTGACATACGACCATGTGTTGGGTTGTTTACAGTGACTTGAAAAATCACTTTGCAAAAAAATGGAATTTACTTGTGAACATTTTCGTCCGATAATTTTTTAAAACTTTCGACTGGTTTAATGAATTCAATCCTAGCCGGTACTCGCGAATAAACGAAGGTCGTGAGATTCGCCCAAAATCGACCGTTGTGCCAGAAAAAAATAATCGGTTCGTGGATCGCCATGTTATATACGGTGAGATAGCGGCATCATTGGGCATTTCTTCCACCAACTAACATTTGATATTGCATGAACACCTGGCCGCAAAAATGGATTTTTCATGCCAGATCCAGCCAAATTGGCCAATCGCTCAAAAAAGACTCTTCTGGATTAGTGCAAGGAGATTGTGAATGAAAACAATCGCGGTGCTTCAAACGACATTTATAAGATCGTCACAGACGACGAATCTTGGATGTCTGCTAAGGAGCTCGAAACAAGGCAGGAATCGGCCGTTTGGTCTTCGAAAGCGAGCCAAATCAAACGAAAGCTGCTAATGGAAGAAGACCTTCGAAGCAAATGGTAGCTTGCTTCTTCGGCAAAAATTACCGTGTGGCAACTATACGGCTTGGGAAATGTAGGAAGGTTAATTCTGAATGTTACACTACAATTTGTTAGCCTGAAGTCTCCTGAGGAATTCGAAAAACGAACAAGATAAGACGAATCGTTCTGCATCATGACAATGCGAGCTCTCACACATCAATTCAAACCAGCGCTTGTTTGACCGGACAAAACGTGGAATTGATGGACCATGCGCCGTACAACCCTGACTGGGGATCCAATGACACCATTTGATTGCAGCACATCAAGAAAAAAGGCGTGGTCAACGATTTTCGTCGCCAGTAGATGCTGTAAAAGCGTCCAAAAACCATGTTTTGGAGGTCTCTCAATCAAGCAACTGTAAATAACCCAACACATGGTCATATGCCAAACTGTCCTGAGTACACTTAGGCTAAAAACTGTCAAAATTTCCAAAAAAAATGTCAAATGACTCCTTGCGACACTCTGTGTTGCCTAGGCCAGAAGGTTTTTTAGAGCCCCTCGTATTACACTATGTCCCCAGAGGCAAGACCTATTTAATATTTTATAGATTCATTGGCCAGAAGGTTTTTTAGAGCCCCTCGTATTACACTATGTCCCCAGAGGCAAGACCCATCAATATTTTATAGAGTCATTGGTCCCCCTATAACCTTTAATATCTCCTTAGTATATTAAGACTTTTTATACGAGTTAATCCTTTATCATTGTTTCTTATATCAAACTCCAGTGATGTAGGGCATCACCCTATCGATACTGATAAATAAAGTGCCACGTGAATTGTATTTAATGTAATGATAGCATTAATAATTTATTTATCATCATAAGAACACGTTTTTAATTTAAATTGCTAAACAATTAAATACAACAAACAGGAAGCATGTGAATAACAACCCACTTTTATTACAAAATTTATGTTGAATATTAATTTTTTTATTTGGGCAAAAATATGAATAAATTTTATAAAGAAAGTCATTAAGAAAAATTATTTATGCAAAATACAATTGTTTATAACATTTATTGATTTATTCTTTCCCCATGCAGGTTTTGAATGTTTCAAAAATTTGCAAACAAGTGCTAATTGTTTTAATCGCTTATTATTTATTTTGATTTGTTGACTCAACTTAAAGTCAATGAACGTCGATCTCTGTGAAGGATGTATTGTTTTAAAATGCAATTTATCACAACATCAAACTGGTTCTGGCGAGCTATTAAATTAATTTCAAAATTGTTAAATGTCAGCTAATTGAATTGCAGCATGGGAAATATTTTTGATTATAGCTCTAGCTGTCAATCCGTCTGATGAAGTAACACTCAACATTTTTTTTAAATATATTTTGTACAGAACATTTGTCATATAAGCCGAACTAAGAAAAAATTTCTATCCCTATCTATTTTTTGCTTTGCTCGCATTGCACTCAGAAGGTCTGTGGTTCAATCCCTTACCAGAACAATAAACAATTTTCGGCGATGGCAAATCCCCTCATTGTAATGTGGGCGACATTTCCTGAGTATTTCAGGGATGTAAAAATTCTCTACACGCAGAAAAATATATGTTAAAAATATGTTTGGATCTAAACAAATATATGTTTGGGACTGGTTGCACACAAATATATGTTTGCAACATTTTGTAAGTCCCGGTCCACACTAGCGTGAATTTCATTAATAAATTGTTTGAAATTAGGATTCCTAGATCGAATTCCCCACCACAGAAATTTCATTATTTTACATTACTATGGGACTCGATCTAGAAACGTCCAATTTCATGCAATTTTTTAATGTAATTCACGCTAGTGTGGACCGAGACTAACATATCTCAATTTCATTTGTTTGGTGGAGAGAGGATTTTTGTCAAAGAGCGTAACAACAGAGTAAGCGAGAGCACTGTATAATAAAGTGCTGTGTGTATGGTGGAATAGAAGACATAGAAGCGACGACGAGAGGGTGAAAAAGTTTGTTTTTGCTTTGGTGGTGTATATGCTGTATGCGACCAAACACGTGTATTTGGTTCTTTGTTGTTGTTGCGCTTTATTCATCCACAATCAATATAATCATTTGAATTCAGATGCCGATTTCCCGTTGTTGATTTCAATTTTGTGGAAAATGTGTTTTATTTTACAACTAACGAGAATCGTTCAACGATGTTTCTATATTTTATAATTAATAGTTATTTATTTCTAAAAGTGTGACTATATTTCTTGTATTCGGAATTTTGTATATATCTACGCGTCTGTTGTTGCTTTTGTGTTTAACATTTCTATGCATTTCAATAAAATGAAAACCACCATCATTTATAAATGTGTGTATGTTGTTGCGGATCTGGGTTTCTATTTTATTTCATCTAAACAAGAATCTGTTTGCAGCCAAAGATACATTTGTTTGCACCAAAACAAATATTTATATGCACCCAAACATATATTTGTTTGCGCGACTCAAACATATATTTGTTTGCAGGACTCAAACATATGTTATGTTTGGGACTGTTGCAAACATATATATGTTTGCTGCAAAATACGTTTGGGACATACAGTTAGGCAAGAAATGTTTTGCAAAAACCAAATTGTAGAAAATTTCATATTAATTGTTCGTTTATGGCAACAAATTATGGAAAAACTATACGGGTTTTTGTGCAAATCTCTTGCTATAGGTCCTTTCAACAATATTCCGTCAAAATATGCAAAGGTTATTTGCGATTTATAACAAATACGGTCAAAAATAAGAATTGACTACTACTTGGGGGTGACAATAAAAGTATTGCAATGGGAAAATCAGTACTATAAAACTATAAAATTTTTGCAATTTATTGGGGTCATTATGCATTTTTATGACTGTTGAGGCTAATAATAGACTAACAGTATTGAATGTAATAAAGTTCAGTGATAAAAAATGCCGTCATGGAGGGTCTTCAGACAGGTAAAAAACGCATGGGACCATATTAACAATAAACAATGACGAATCGGCCTCAGGCAAGTATGCAAAGAATGAATATTTGACTCAATATGTATTGTAGGATAATGGAACAATGCAAACAGTCCGATTTTGGCTTTGAGAACATCGAAATACCTCTGGAGAGTATATGGAAAAAATTGACACCAGTGTAGTATTTTGAAACGACCTACGACAGAGCACTATTTCGTCTCTCAATGGTATTGATATGATTTAATTTTTACTAAGTGGATAGATATTATCCTCTGCTATCATAATAAATCAAAAAAATTGCGCCAAATCCAATAAAACCTATCAAATATGGAAATTAAACCGCTACTGGAGAAGCTGGAATACCGAATATTTGGGTACTATATTCTTTACCATGGAAAATAGTATGCGAAATTGGGTTCAAGGATATAATAATGATTGGGAAGACATCCCCACTGACATCATTAACAAATATTTAATAGTCGTTAGCCTGAAAGTCAGAAAAATCGATCCCGAAAGCACAAACAAAGTCAACTACCACCATTCTAAAGACCAGATCATGGCATGTTAATCTTATTTGTGTAAATTGCCGATGTAATATAACACTACAAAACTCTTAAATACATCGGGCCAACATCCTGATATCAACCCTCATAAAATTGTTGGGTCCAATTTAACAAAAAACTCCAAAAACATCCTCCAACGAAGGATCAAGATTTACTAAAAATTGGGGAAACAGTGTCCTTAGAGTGGAGCATACCGAGCCTTAATTGTTGGTTTAACTAAGCTCATTAATGCTCCAATGAATGTCCAAAGTGGATAGACAAGTCATTAAGGAACACACCTTTCGTAGTTCTCGAAGAAACCATCGATTTGGTAATTTTTGCAATACTTTTATTGTCACCCCCAAATAGTAGTCAATTCTTATTTTTGACCGTATTTGTTATAAATCGCAAATAACCTTTGCATATTTTGACGGAGTATTGTTGTAAGGACCTATAGCAAGATATTTGCACAAAAAATCGTATAGTTTTTCCATAATTTGTTGCCATACACGAACAATTAATATGAAATTTTCTACAATTTTGGTTTTTGCAATACATTTCTTGCCTAACTGTATGTTAGATAGGCTTTTTCCTCCGTGTACTCAACGAAGTAGGCCTCATATCATTGAGGCAGTATGAATCGGCGTGAATTCATTGAGAGAAGTCTCCCTTGTCTCTTCGGGTATGTTGTGGGAACATATGTACGTATGTATGTGCAAAGATGTAAATACATAAAGATTGGAAAACTCAATTGTTAACATTTGTCAATAGATGGAGTTAACCTCTGTTGTTACCATATCATAACATCATTATGTTAAGTAGTTAACCATTTTAGGCATTTTTAACCGCTAGGTTCATACTAAATGAACTGGAAACTGCTATGGAATACAATCCTGAGTCCAATTTTTTTACTTTCCTACAATTTGTATAAGCCGAATTGAGCTTTAATGGGGGTTTTTATCATTAACATACCCCTGTTGTTGGTAAAATGTTTATATACTTTGTTTCATAAACATTTGTGCATTATGCATCTTTTCCAGTCTTTACAGTTCTATGTCTTTGTATGTGTTGCATTACTTTTGAAACTTGGAATATCGTGTTTTTGATCTCGTCTTTTAACTGTTTACTCCATCAAACCCGTGACCTTCTAGTTCTGCATCTACTGCCAAGGGGCGTATTTATATGCCTTTTTAGCGGGGTTCTTCATCGCTCATTCTTATAAGATAGCCTAGCCAATGGAATTATTGTGTCTCGATACGTTTCACTACGCTGATGTCGTTATATCGGCGATCCAGATCGTGGTTCATACGACGTCGATATTCACCATCAACGCTTATTGGTTTGCTGATCTTTCGTAGAAACGTTCTCTCAAGCAAGCACTGCCTTATCTGTTTTCGCAAGTACCCATGCTTCGGAGCCATGCATTAGCACGGGTATTATCAGTATCTTGTAAAGTGTTACTTTTGTGTGAGGAGATGTGGTTTTGTTATTATACTCTCAGCCTATAGGCCATAAAGGGTGTATACACTTTGATACGACAAAAACTGTGCCTCTTCGAAATAACGGTTTCAGACCCCAAGTATGTTTCGGCGAAATTCGTTTCAGACAATTTGGAGTCGGTTTAACCATGTCCGTCCATCTGTCCTTCTGTCTGGCTGGTGCTCACGATAACTCTCGGATCAACCGATTCGAACCAAATTTTGGTATGGTAATATTTGTCCTAACTTAGTTTAAGTTCAAGGATGGTCCATATCGGTCCACTCCTTCCGGTACCTCCCCATCAACCGTTGATCCAAACTTCGCACATCGTATCATTCTTCAAGTTATATATCGGGTTCGAATATGAACTATATCGGTCCACTCTTTCGGATACCTCCACACAAAATTCGGATAAAGTCAATTTTAAGGGTTCCTCTCGGTTCATTTTGAAATTTTTTCAATTGGTTGTCCTTGCGGCTCCCTTTACGAAGGTAAAATTTTTTCTTGTGAGATATTGGTCTTAAAGCTCCAAGAAACCCTGACTGAACCAACCAACCAATACACTGTGGTTCCGCCGTGGACAAAAATCGAAAAATTTACGACGACAAATTTGATTGCGATTGAAATGAATATTCTATAAACATATTACATTTTTATTATCCAGTATTATGTTTGCCAATTTACAGCGGTAATATGCCAAGTTAAGTCGAAGAAGTTGAGATTTATATGTGGTACCTTAAAAACGAAAAAAAGATCCACAAAGCATTCGTAATTTATGAGTGAAATTATAAAAAAAAAAACAATTAAAAAAGTATCATTCGCTTTGCCGACAGAGATATACCCTCAGCCTTTGTATATTGAAACAATTTTTTCCCAAAAAACGTATGTATTTAGGGGGGTTTTAAAAATTTTGGGCGTTTGAACCGACAAAAATGTTGATTATGATAAAAGATCAAAAGTTTTGCGGAGGAGATACTAAAAAGAATATATCTCCAGCCACTACATATGGTGCCATAGGGGGTTTTTACACCCTTCGGGCTGTTTGCTCAAGAAGTATGGACTTGCCCCTGAAAAAAATTTTACCATCGTAATTAAGGCAGCGAATGGAAGTTGCTGCAACAAACAAAGTGATTCCATATCAGGTCTTAAAGTGAACTTAAATGAAATTTTGTGTGGAAGGTACCGGATGGAGTGGACAAGTACAGTTTATATTTGAAACTGATCTATATATGGTAGATATATTAGGATGTGTAAAGTATGGACCAATTTGGACACTCCCTATGAACAATTTGTTCAAACATTTTTGAACTTTTGTGGGGGAGGTACCTGAAGGAGTAGACCGATATGGCTTATCTTCGAACTAAAACTATGTTTGGACAAAATATTACTAAGGCACAATTTTGGATCGAATCGGCATCGGATATCTTGCGCTCCAACCGCCTCAGACGGTGTCATAGGGGTTTTTTGGAACTATCAGACTATTTTCTCAGGAAGTATGGACTTGCCCCCGATGAAACTTGTACCGTCGTAAGGGGGCAGTGAGCACAAGTTGGTAAAACAAAAATCAAACTGATTGGAAGGATGGCCCTAAACTGAACTTTTCCGAAATTTTGTGTGGGAGGTACCCGAAGGAGTGGACCGATTGAGTCCATATTGAAATCTTTTCTAAGTCCGGTACACCTTTCACGGTGGGCAAAGTATGGACCACATCGGTTACTCCCTTCGAGAGTTATCGCGCGCACAAATTTTCCGAATATTTCCGAACTTTTGTGGGGGAGATACCGGAAGGAGTGGACCGATATAGCCCATCTTCGAGCTTAAACTAAGTTTGGGCAAAATATTACGAGAGCCAAAATTTGAATCGAAGCGGTTCATCCGTTCGAGAGTTATTGTGCGCTCCAGCCAGCCAGACAGACAGACGGACATTGCTCAATCGACTCCAAATTGTCTGAAACACATTTCGTCCAAACATACTTGGGGTCTAAAACCATTATTTCATTTTGCGCGTATGAAAGTGTATATACCCTCGTTAGCATAAATGCTGAGGGTATAATTAAGAGGTAAATGTAGAATTTCCAAAAACTTACAGTTGGTGGCATTGACAATATTCTTACGAAAAACAAATTCAAAATTCGTTTTCTAAGTTCGTTAACAATAAATTCTTTGTAAATGACTTTTTGTGCTATTTTAATATCAATGCTATAAATTTATGCTGAGTTTTACTAATGTTGGCCCCGTAAGGGCAAGTCCATATTTTTTTTTTAAAATACAGAGGAAAGTCTCTATTTTGCGATAAAAAGAAATCCAGCTGCCACCATCTGCCACCCTGCAAGTTATTTCCCTTATACCACGCCTGTAAAATCACCAAAATTCCGAAAATCGGGAGGTACGTTTATATGGGAGCTATACCGAAACGTGAACCTATATTGAATATTTTTTGCAAGGAGGTATGGTGTTTCCTCAGAATACAAAATGCTAAATTACAGCCAAATCGGTTGGAAAATTTGCTAAAATCGTCAATATGCCGAATATCGGGAGGTACGTTTATATGGGAGCTTTACCTAAATTTGGACCTATATTGAACATTTTTTGCACGGACGTATAATCTTCCTCCGAAGTCAAAATTCAAAATTACAGCCAACTCCGTTAGAAAATCTGGCTAAAATCGTCCATGTACCGAATATAGGGAGGTACGTTTATATGGGAGCTATACCTAAACTTAAACCTATATTGAACATTTCTTGCAAGGTGGTATGTTGTTCCCTCAGAACACAAAATGCAAAATTACAGCCAAATCGACTTGAAAATTGGGCTAAAATCGTTAAAATATAAAAAATGGGGGGTACCTTTATATGGGGGCTATACCCAAATGTGGACCTATATTCATTAAATTTGTTTTTCTCCCTTTTGGGCTCGTTATAAAACTATGTTTAAAATTTCGAGGCGTTAACTCGATTAGAACTATTTTTGGCACTCCTTTCCATACAAGTGGGACCACTGTGCAATATGGCAAATCCGCAAGATAATTATCGCAGGGTGTTTCTGATAGGAGCAGACTTTGCACATCGTATTATTTCATCCAGTCATATATCAGGTTGAGATAATGGCCGAAAAGCTTCAAAACTCTGTCGACAATTGTGCAAGATAACTCTAAGACTAATTATTATGTAATAATGTAATATTTCGAGTTCTTTATGAAGAAGTTTGGTTACTAAAAATGTTTGGTATATGTCAGTGCTTTGGTGGAGCCCCATATTACGGTACTTACAGATTTTAAAGCAAACTCTCTTATACGGCATAGTTATGGTGTTTGGTTAGTTTTTTTTTTTTTTTTTTTTTGGCCAGCGGCTGTAAGTTTATCTCCGTCAGCACTGTTGACTGACACTTTCTTCCTTGTTTAACTGTTTACTTAATCCGAAGTAGCATCTATTGGCCAATACTATCCATTTTCTAATTTTACAATTGATGTGGTTTTTGTGTTTTTATGGTGGTGCTGAGGAAGACAAAATCTCTAACTACCTCGAAATTGTGGGTACCAACTTGCACAGTTGGCACGACTTCGGGTTATTTGTTTGAGTTTAGGTTATTTGGGCCCTATATACAGCTAATATTAAAATCCGCAACAACAATGAACTGGTAAAATGTTTTCGTCGATTAGACTGTAGATCGATTTCGTTAAAACTCGTTTTGGCTCCATACATGTTACTATGGAAATATATATGGGCACTAGGGTTATGACTTTTTTAATTTTTTTTTCACAAAAATGATTTCCTGTACCAGGGATGAATGAACTTTTGCCCAATAATCACTACGCTATCGTTTATTCCTATGAAACATAAAAAAGCTCACGCACAAATCGATTTTAAAAATATAATTTTTTGAAAAAATGTATGAAATGAAAAAAATTTTTTTTTTTCAAAAATTATTTTTTGTTGCACGAATGAATAAATATAAGTCTACTAATAACTATAATAATGTTTATTTCATTCAAATATTGAAAAAGGTCATGCACTTTGAACAAATTTTAAATTTGTTTTTTTTTTTTGTTTTTTTTTTGTTAAAAAATTATACCTTTAAATAAAAGCGTTTACGATATTTTTACGATTCTCAGAATTGAAGAAAATTAGTGAGAAATAAATTTTATGCCAGTTTAATTATCTCATGTGACTCCAAAGTTTAATTTCAATTCTATATCTGCTTACAGTGACTTCAAAAAATTGTCCATAATTTTGATAAATTCAAATTTTAAAATCATTTAGTGCGTGAGGTTTTTTCACCGATTCACCTTATAATTATGATTTTATGTAATCTTATGGCAAAACTCATCACGCTTGATACAGGGATATGAGTTTGTAAAAAAGTCATAACCCTAATGGGCACAGGTTACCGATAACCGATCATTATAAATTTTTGAATGACTTTTTTCCTTGACCCAGCAATGAACTGATAAAATTTTCTCATCGATTAGACGATAATTGCGGCATTTAGAGCAATTTCTTGAAAATTCACCTTTGGCCCCAAACAAATTCCTATGGAAACTTTGAGGCAGTGGCACGTGTTAACATCTTCCAATTGTACTCAAACGTTGGCAATCTTTAAATCTTACAAAATTAAACATTTTAGGGTGGTGCTGTCAAAAAAATCCGTCATCGGCTTTTTCCCTTTGATATAAAACCACCCTAATGTGGCTATTTGTATCATTTCTTTCTCAATAGCTATCTCATATAAGCTTTTTCAGCAGAAAGTTTGAATAGGTCACACGAAAGACTGTCACCTTGTCTGAAACCTCTTTTTGTAGTAAACTCTTCGAAAAGGTTCCCTCCTATTAAAACTGAGGACCGAGTATCAGTCTTACAAAGCCGACTAAGCTTTGATACCAATTTCAGACATGACGTGGGATACCTTCGAGCCCATTTGGCTGTCAAATGCTGTTTTATATCGACAAAAAGCCGCATTGGTATGGCTTAATTAATTCATTGACCATCGACTTAACACAATATCCCTGACACTATTTTATAAACCACTAGCTGAACCCCGTGCGCTTCGCTACCCAGAATAAGGTAAAATATATATTGATACATTTATTTGTAGGTCAATTTTCGTCGCACATTCCAACTTTCATAAAAATCGGGTATATAAAGCGTGGTTTGGTAACTTGTTGCTGCCCTAGTTACGACGGTGCACTTTTTTCGGGGGCAAGTCCAAACATTCTGAGAAATTGGCTTAAAAACTCAAAAAGTTTCTGCAGACATCAGAAGTATTGTGTTTACTTCTTTTCTTTAGATCAGAGGCTGAGAGTTAGGCCTCGATGAATTGTATGGAAGGAAACAATTGTCAACAGACGCCTGGAGTTTCTGATTCTGGGGATTGTACTGAGCAAAAAAGTCTATTAGACCATATGTCTAAAGTGAAAATCGAGCCCCCGGATTTTGACTTGAAGTTTTTTTATCCAAGTTTTTTGGATATTTTGGCATATAACAGCCAAACCATTGAGATTTTCGATCCAATATAAGGACAAAAATTGTAGCCAAAACAATAATTAAGGACTCTTTAGTACATACACAAAAACATTGGAACACTACTTCAGGCAGTTTTGCCCTTGAGACAGCGCAAATTTATCGGAAAATGTCGATTGCAGTTTAGTATCATTTATCAACATTTTTGCTTTGAGTCTATTTAATTACATAATTTACATAATTATGACAGTGACAAACGGACAGAAACAGTTTAATCGACTCCAAATTATTTTAAACAAATTTGAAAACTGGGCATAGTTAATATGTTTGATAATTCTGAAATACAAATTCCTATGCACTCTCTCAAAATAAATGTGTTCCTTCTCTTAATTTTGTCCATATAAAATTAGTTTATATGTTTGTTATTTCTATTTCATTTCAATTATTTTTTTTTTATAATAACTAAAATTTTCTCTTTTTAGGTAAGAGGAAAACCATTATAATTATTTGTGGTAAGTTACAGTTTCCAAACAAACCAACACAAAAACATTTCGACAAAAAACAATTTAATTTAAATGTAAAAATAGTGTGAAGTTTTTACAATTTAATAAAAAATTATAAACGTTTTTCCCTCACAAACAAATATTGCACATTGTTGACATTATTCATAGAATTGTCGTACAGAAATCACAAAAAACTGTGTTTATTTATACCCTCAGCATTTATGCTAACGAGGGTATATTCGAGTACACTTTCATACGGGCAAAATGTGCCTAATCGAAATAATGGTTTTAGACCCAAGTATGTTTGGACGAAATGTGTTTCAGACAATTTGGAGTCGATTGAGCAATGTCCGTCGGTCCGTCTGTCTGTCTGGCTGGCTGGAGCGCACGATAACTCTCGAACGGATCAACCGATTCGATCTAAAATTTGGCTTTTGTAGTGTTTTGTCCAAACTTAGTTTAAGTTCGAAGATGGGCTATATCGGTCCACTCTTCCGGTACCTCCCCCACAGAAGTTCGAAAATATTTGGAAAATTTGGGCGCACTATAACTCTTGAGGGAAGTAACCGATCTGATCTATACTTTGCACATCGTGAAAATTTTACTAAACTTAGATGAGGTTCCAAAATGGATTTAATCGGTCCACTCCTTCGGGTACCTCCCACACAAAATTTCGGATAAGTTCAGATTAGGACCTGCTCTCGAATCGCTTTGATTTTATTCCAACAACTTGTATTCATTGCCCCCAATACGACGGTACAAGTTTCATCAGGGGCAAGTCCATATTTCCTGAGAAAATAGCCTGAAAGACGCAAAAAGCCCCTATAACACCGTGTGTAGTGGTGAGCGCAAGATAACTCTCGAACGGATCTGTTTAACTCTCGAAACGGATAGTTTAAATTCGAAGATAAGCAAAAGTTCAAAAATGTTCGGAAAAATTGTGCGCACTATAACTCTTGAAGGGAGTGACCGATGTAATTCATACTTTGCACATCCTAATATATCTACCAAATATAAATCAGGTTCGAATATGGACTATATTTGTCCACTTCTTCTGGTACCTCTCACACACAATTTCGGATAAATTCACTTTAAGGCCTGCTCTCGAATCACTTTGATTTTTGTTGAAGCGATTTTTATTCGCTACCTCCATTACGACGGTAAAAATTTTTCAGGGCAAATCCATATTTCTTAGGAAAACCGCCCGAACGGTGTAAAAAAATCCCTATGTCACCATCTGTGGCTGTCGGAGAGCACGATAACTCTCGAACTGTTCAACCGATTTGGTCCAACATTTGGTCTTAGTCATATTATATCCAAACTTAGTTTCATGGGGTAATACCGGTCCACAACTTCCGGTACTTCTCCCCAATATTTAAAAAATTTCACTAAAATGCTAGGACAATATCACTTGAATGGGGCAACTAATTTGGTACAAACTTTTGATCTCCTAATATTTTGTCAAAATTTAGTTTAACTTCTAAAATGACCCATATCGGTCCTCCCTAAGGGTACCTCCCCCACAAAGGTTCAACTTTTGTGTCTTAGTGCAGTTAATTCCTAATCCACATTTTTGTCGGCAAGTTCAAATTTCCAAGAAGGGCCACAAAATTCTGTAGAGACCTTAAATACATTCGATCTGTCCGTAGGTGAAAGTTTCACTTCACATTGGCTGAGGTTATATGAGGCGCTCAGCGCCAAAACGGCCTAACCCACATTTTCTAAAATCAAACTGACTATGCTGGACGAACCGGAACCTTTTGTAATATATACTAAAAAAATCCCCAATTGCATAAGTTAACCCTATGTTATTCTACATGCCGTAAACTGTTTTTCCTTTACTGAAAGTTTGAAAAAATGTGGAAGCCAAAATGGCCTAAGCCACATAGGCAAAATCGAATAATGGAAAAAAAATGCGTGTGGGTTAGGCAAAAACGCATGTTACGTTTTAGTCAGGAGTATATGTATTTGAAAAATAATATAAAAATAAATTTTCGAGAAGAATTTGTAAGTAAAAACCAAAGGTTATGTAAGGTTATAATGTGGTGGCCAAAACCGTAACATAAGAATGAACACTATTTGCACATAAATGGTCAATAATTCGGCCTTCTCAGTGGAACGGATAGACCACAAATTTTTAGTGTCTGGCCATTCATGCCTACCATGCGATCAAGATTTTGGTCTCATTGAAAAGGACAAAAATATTATAAGGGCATTTTTACGCCAGATGATTGGGATCGTGTAATCCTCACGGCAAAAAGGGAACCATGTCACTTGGTAAAGATGATGACAGATGAAATAAAAAGCATGTCCTCAATTGAGAAACTAGTATCAAACAGAAAATCTCCGAAGACAAGGCTTCAAAAGTTGAATGACTTAAGATTCAGTGCCTTCGATTCCAAAATGCGAAGCCATTTATAATTCAATACAAATATTCAAATAACATAAATGTTTTATTTCAAGAAGTTAATATCCCAAAAACGACTCCAGCAAGTACGTAAATTTTGAATTGGAACCGCTTTATCCGGGAGGAAGATTCATTAAAGCTGCAAAGTTTAAGGATTTACAGAAACTCAAAATGTAAATCATGCATTTTATAATAATTTAAAAACAAATTCGAGAGCCGAAGCTGAAGATATCCAGGGAGAAGACCAATAATTTTTGTTAATATGTATCAATTAAAACGCTCACAGTTATTTTTATTATTCATTTGCATAACTTTTGTTTTAATAAATGGAGACAAAATGGCCTAACCCTCAGTTCCTATCAATATATGTTTTTTCAATGGATGCCAAAACGGCCAAAGCTACTTTAATTTTTTTATTAACTGATTAAAACAGTCTTTATCTATGTAAACTAATACCTAATGATTAACCTAAAACAAATATTACAACTAATATGTATTTATGATTAATAAAAAAATTATAAAAATATTTTAAAAACTTGTTTTATTTCAACTTCGTTTTTCTCAGAACCATTTCTATGTGGGTTGGGCCGTTTTGGCGCTGAGCGCATCATATATCTGTCGGCAAAGCCGACTGACAATTTTTTACTTGTTCCACTAGATCTAGTTATATAAAATGTAAGAGAAAGTCAATCAAAAATTTCTCTTTTCCTTAATGCGGTTTGATAGTAAATCGTCTTATAAAATCAATAATTATCTGATATGCAGGTGTAGTGGAGAGCTGGCAATGATCGCTGTTGTAAAGCTTTCTTCATATAGGACCCCAAAGCAATTACTTTTTTAAATCACTCGCGACAGGCAACCCAAACAACATGTTTTAGTGGCCCACGTAAGCTTTTTTAGAACAGCAATCAAAACGATAAACACACTATCGATAGTTTACCAGCTCTATTGTAGTGGCTTTCAATACAGGCATGAAATGAAATAGCAATGCCAACGCCCTTTGACTACTGCCACAGCCAATACTATGAAAGTTACAATGCAAATTACTGCCAATTTACACATTTTTAATTTGTTGCTAGTAATGTTTTTTAACTATACGACTTTGTTAATTAAATTTTAATTAATATTGCATCCATTCGGTTTTATTTCACTTTTTAATGAGTTGTAAAATTGCAGTAGTTATCGATAGGAAACCGTAAAGAAAATATTGACATATTTGTGGCACGCAACTATAAAGCAAGTTATAAATTCAAACTAAGACTAAAACTAAACGGAAATGATGAAGATTTAACAGTCGAGATTTATACATAACGCAGAAACATAAAGTTTCATTTAATCTTGTATTTTTTGTGAAACTATAATTCTTTAAGCGGGTCAATTACCACAAAATGTTGTGCTTTCATGAAGGCTCTTCAAAAGCTATGGAACACCGGATTAATAAGTCACCGATATACGAGGGCTGAACGAAAACTATCTAAAAATTAAAATGCTAATATTTACCATCAAAAATAATTTTATTGTTTTCTAAGGTAGTCCCCAGCATGATTTATACGCTTTTTCATGCTCTCAAACCAATTGTTGAATACCTTTTTCCACTTAGGCACCTTCAAAAAACATGGTTTTTGAACGCTTCAACAGCATTTTCTGGCGACGATGATCGTTGACCACACCTTTTATTCTTGAAAAGCGGGAACCAAATAAAGTCATTGGATTCCCAGGCAGCTCTGTACGGCGGAAGATCCATCAAGTTCACGTTTTGTTCGGTGAAACAGGCGCTGCACACTGGTCAAAACCATTGATCTAGCGGAGCGAAAGTCAAAAATTCATACTATAAAATTGCGAAATATTTTCTATTGTATTGATTACAGAAACTTTGCTGACAAAAATTTTGTTGTTGTTGTAGCAGCATGAAACCTACGTAGAAGCATAGGTTTATACTGGGTTGGCAGCCGCTGGCCGAAACACAATGGGTTCGGGTCAATCCTATACGTAAGAACTCGCTGTCGTGGGATTGAAAAAGTTTTTTATTTCATTTTTGTTGTTGTAAATATCCTCTCAGTTACTCAACAACAAAAACAACATTGTTCCACAACATCCCATACGGGACAAGGGAGACTTCTCTCATATCAATGAGTGCACCCCGATTCATATTTAGTTCAATGATATGGGACCTACTGTTTATCGCCGAGTCCGAACGGCGTGTCTTAAGACACCACTTGTGGAGAAGTTTTTCAAGGCTGAAATACTCAGAAAATGTCGCCAACATCACTGAGGGGTATTTTGCCACCGTTGAAAAATGTTTGATGTTGCCTGGCCGGGGAATCGAACCTCCGACCTTCTGCATGCAAGGCGGGCGTGCATACCATTGCACTACGTTGGCACCCCTCTCAGTTACTCACTATCAAAGAAAAGAAACTTCATATTTTTTAATGGTAAATAAATTCGTAATAAAAGTGAACAAAATTTATTTTTAATTGATAGCGGAGGGTGTGATTTAAATTATAAAAAATATTTTGGGGTCTGGAGGTACATAGTTATATAGTAATACATTTTCAAAAAATTCAATTGTTATAGTGTTTTATGGCTTGTTCGCGCCTTTTCCATAGAGTGCATCTTGTAAACTTGGCCGAACTTGAGTTCTATTATTTTTTGGGGAATTAAATTGGACTCTCGGGATACGGAATAACCACATTAGGGCTGCAAATATTTGCAAATCTTCTGATAACTGCACTTTTAAAATATGGAATTTTGCTTCAAATTAATACAAATTTTACAAGAAGGAGTTCTACACCCGGGGTGACGTAGGGGATGAATGATACCAAGCAACGGTCTTGACCGGCTTTAACATGGCAAAGCCCAGGATTTATCTTGGTCCCTCTTTCATCTCAAGTGGACACTGACCTCCCCGTGGTGTCACCTGGGGAACTGCCTTTAACACCCGTTAAAGGTAGTGAGCTAACATGTAACGCGCGTTCACCCATAAGAACGTTAAAAACTTAGGTTTGGACGTCGGGTTAGTAACCCTCTCCCAGAAAAAAACATCCTACTATGAAAAAACGAAAGAAAAGAAAAACAAACCCCTCTAAAGTTGACGAACCCCGCAAACGTTTTAAGGACCATGATCTGCACCTGGAATGTTCGCACTCTTTATAGAGAAGGTGAAGTCTTCGCATTGGCAGACGTACTTGAAAATACAAGGCCGATATTACTGCCATACAGGAAATACGATGGATTGGGAAAGGCGTCACATCAACACCTAAAGGTGACGCACTGTACTATAGCTGCTATGACGTAAAGCATGAGTTTGGTTGCGGATTCGTAGTTAGTCTAAGAGACTAAAACATCTGGTCTAAAGCTTCACAAAGGTACGTCTAAACGTTGCAAATAAAGCACGAACAGACAGAACGCGGAAGTTGGACATCGATAGGCTGCAAACACAACAGATAGCCACAGCATATTCCACTCAACTAGCCCAATTGCTTAACGCGAGCACTCCTTGTCCCGATAACATAACAACACAATGGCAACATTTTGCCCACTCCATGCAAACAGCCGCAAAATCCATACTTGGATTCCAGAGACCTCCACAAAGGTATGACCAGGAGTGTCGTGCTACTACCGAAGAGAAAAATGCGGCATATAGAGCTAATTTACAATCAGTAGCAACGCGTAGCGCACGAGAGAGATATCGGGAGAAAAGGAGAGAAGAGAAACGTCTTTTCCGCAAGAAAAAGAGAGAAATGGAAAAGCGGGAGTGTGATAAAATCGATATGTACAGGAGCCAGAATGAAGTCCGAAAATTCTACCAAAGAGTGAAACATCAAACAGATGGCTTTGGTACAGGCACATCCTCCTGTAGAGACCAGCAAGGTAATCTGGTAACAGATACAGATAGCGTGCTTAGGATATGGAAGGAACATTTCTCCAATCTGCTGGTATCCAATAGTAGCGAAGACGATGATACCACAGATCCAATCCCAGATGATGGTATAGAATGTATACCGCCCGGCCAAGATGAGGTAAAAACAGCAATCAACCGGCTGAAGGATAATAAAGCAGCAGGAGCCGATGGCTTACCAGCCGAGCTGTTTAAAACCGGAGGCGACGCGCTGATAAGGTGTATGCATCAGCTAGTTAGCACCATCTGGCAGGAAGAACGCGTACCTAACGATTGGAACCTGAGCATCCTATGTCCCGTCCACAAGAAAGGAGATAAGACTGTATGCTCCAACTATAGGGGCATAAGTCTTCTCCCTATTGCCTATAAGATAGTGTTAGGGATATTGTGCGAACGACTAAAGCCTATGGTCAACGAGATAGTTGGACCATACCAATGTGACTTTAGACCTGGCAAGTCCACCATTGACCAGATATTTACCCTACGGCAAATCCTGAAGAAGACCCAAGAGATGCAGATCGACACATATCACCTTTTTGTCGATTATAGAGCAGCATTCGACAGTCCCCTCCGATCAAAGGTATTCCATGCAATGTCTGAATTTGGTATCCCCGCAAAGCTCATCCGGCTTTGTAAGATGACTTTAACTGATACTGGGTCATCAGTTAAAATTGGAAAGAACCTCTCCGAAGAATTTTGTACCAAAAGAGGTTTCAGACAAGGAGACAGCCTTTCGTGTGACCTTTTCAACATTTTGCTGGAAAAGGTAATACGAGATGCAAATGTCAAAAGAAATGGCACAATTTACACCAATAGCCACATGTTACTTGCCTATGCTGATGACATAGACATCATGGGACGATCAGTAAAGGAAGTAACTGATACCTTTAGGAAGGTCGAAGCAGAATCTGCGAAAGTGGGTCTGGCGGTAAACGGCGAAAACACCAAATTGATGGTGTCGACGCGCAAAGCGTCCATTGAGCTCGGACCAACTGTGGAAGTTGGTACCTACAATTTTGAGGTAGTTAAAGACTTCGTCTACCTCGGCACTGCCATAAACACAACAAACAACATCAGTTGTGAAATAAGAAGAAGAATTGTATTGGCCAACAGATGCTACTATGGTCTAAGTAAGCAATTTAAAAACAAAGCCACATCTCGCCAAACAAAAATAACACTATACAAAACGCTGATACTACCCGTGCTAATGTATGGCTCCGGTGCATGGGTACTTGCGCAAGCAGATAAGGCAGTGCTTGGTGTGTTTGAGAGGAAAATTCTTCGAAAGATCTACGGGCCGATTTGCGTTGACGGTGAATATCGACGTCGTATGAACCACGAGCTATATAAGCTATACAAAGACATGCATATAGTTAAACGTATCGAGATGCAACGATTGCGTTGGCTAAGCCATATCATGAGAATGAGCGATGATGAACCCGGAGATCTTTTCTTAGTTCGGTCTATGGAACAAATGTTCTGTAATGGGCCAACTAAGTAAGTAAGTAAGTTCTACCCCCGAAGACACCAAAATACCATATTATAGCTAAATCTGTTAATAAATGTGGGATAACATGTAAAAATTCATCGAATCGGGGGGGTACCATAAAAGGGGGCTACATCTAAACGTAAATCCGTATTGAACATGTTTTGTAAGAAGATATTATACGCAGTGAGAACACGGAATGCATAATTACAGCCAAGTCGGTTGAAAAATGTGGCCATGATGCAAAATACCTTAAATCGGGAGGTACGGTTACATGGGGACCATGTCAAAACGTGCACCTATGTCCATAATTTTTGATGGAAATGTTTTGTGACCACTAGGAACCCTAATGCTTGGTTTACATTCGGCGTCGTTTCGTGATTTCGAAGGCATTTCGTGATTTCGCGCGGAATCAAGCACAAGTTATCATGATTTCGCATACAAAAATTAAATCATCTCATTTCGTGATTTCAGCGAAATCAACATCGAAATCACAGTACTCATGATATACAACCCTGTTTCGGCCTAAAAAGTACCAAAAGTTGCAACACCTTTCACGTATCACAATAAACAAGGTAGATGGCCAATTGCTGCAACAAAAAATTTTCGTATCAAAATGTGTAACCAATGTGAAACATATTAAGTTACTTTGTTGCAATGATATTTTAAATTGTGTTCCCGTACTTTTTTAATGGAAATGTTCGAAAAATAAGCGAATTGTCAAAAATTGTTTTCCCATACAAATTTCTTAAAAAATACGGCAACGTAAAAACAAGTAAGCAAAGGTTATAGTCGGACGGGGCCGCCTATGTGATACCCTACACCACTACCCCTGGAAATTAGCTTTCAGAAAATCAAAATTCCTTTAAGGAACAAATAAACTTATTGTAAGATATAACTTTGTGGATTCTGCCATCTTATCAAGCTTAAATAATAATATAATAATTGTTCCACAAACATCCCGTAAGATACATATCTCATATCATATTTCTTGATATGGGGACCTGCAGTTTATCGCCGAGTTCGAACGACGTGCCCTAAGCCACCACTTGTAGAGAAGTTTTACATGACGGAAATACTCAGAAAATGTCGCCAACATTACTGAGGGGTATTTTCCCACCGTTGAAAATTTGAAGTTACCTAGCCGGGGAATCGATCAACGGAGACAATATGCCCCTTAGTAATGTTGACATTTCCTGAGTATTTCAGCCATGAAAAACTTCTCGACAATTGGTGTCTTAGTGCAAGCCGTTCGGACTTGGCGGTAAATGTTTGTATGTATAAATCCCAAAATTATACGCCAGGGAGAGGTTAGTGGGTGCGTTCACATTCCCCAAAATTAACACTTAAAAAAACTTTTACCGTAGCGACACCGCGTACATATTAAAAAAATGTGGCCATGAAGACATGAAAAGTGGTATACCGGTATTTTTTGACGAAGGAATAGACAAAGTAATGGCAGATTTTTACAGTGGGTACGGTAACTATTTTTCTTAATAAAAAGTTAAAATTTTTAGTAACTACCCTTTTGTTGAACAGGTGCGATATGTATAAAAAATCCAGTTGGACAATTAATACGCTTGGGCTCCACGTAATTTGCAACAATGCACAAACTGGGAATATCTCTGTCATGATAGAGACAATGTATAGCATGGGAGGAAAATGTGGTTCTCTACAGAAAACCCATTTTATATTAGGCAGTAGCCCCGTTATCTACCAAACTCATTATTGCAATTTGTATCAATGGAAAGGTCAGTCGTTCTTTTTTCATATGTAGGCTACTTTGACGGTATATGCCCTCCAGGAATTAAAATATGGACCAACTGTAAAATGTTTATATTTTTCATACAAAAGTAATGGTCCATTTCACCCGCTAAATAATATCAGGTCATCATCCAAAATTGTAGGCATCTTCACTCAAATCCAAATTGTACTAAATTTAGTACCATTTAGTACTTTTCATACACATAAGTACGAATTTCCGAAACTTCCCAATCCTACATTACAACTGTAATCTCAATTCTAAATTTCAGGTTTCCAGCTCGATCCGTTCACCCAAATCCCTATTGTACCAAATTTAGTACCATTTAGTACTTTTCGTATACATAAGTACGAATTTCCAAAACTACTTCCATATTTGAATTCTACGTTCCTACAGTGATCCTAATTTCAAATTTCAGGGTTCCAACTCTATCCGTTAGCCCAAACCCGAATTGTACCAAATTTAGTACCATTCAGTACCTAACTTATCAACCTTGATTCTCATTCCAAATTTCAAGCTTCTAGCTCTATTCGTTCAGATGATACCAAATGGTACCAAATTTTTTACATTTTAAAACTTTTCGTACACTTAAAAACCGTTCGGTACGTTTATCCTACATTCCAGCAGTGACCCTCATTCCAAATTTTAGAATTCAAACTCTACCGGTTCGCTAAATACAAATGGTACGATATTTAATACCTTTTAGGACTTTTCGTACCCTTCTAGTTCGAATTTCCAAAAACCCAGCCTTATCTGACACCTTCGGACCAAGAGTGACCCTCACCCAAAATTTGAAGATTCTAGCTTTAGCCGTTTATCCAGGGCGTTGAATATCAGTCAGTCATCATTACTGAACTCTTTTATAATATTAGAAGATCAAGGAAGATTTTCATCCATTAACAATTTTCAGCTGATGTAATCGAAGGCATGGCAAAAACTATGTAAATACCTATATTCCAAACATGTGCCTGAATATAGCCAATCCTTCTGTAAATTGCTATAAAACATTAAAAAGCTCGTAAAATCGAGTTTGAAACATTGTTTAAAAAGTCTTTCGAGAAATGTTGGTCAAAATGTAGTTATCGTCTTTTGTTTCATGCAATTTTGGCTCACGGCATTTTTCAATTTTGGGCTAAAAAAATCTTCAAAATGACGATAAATCGTCAAATTCAGTAACACTGGGGCTATAACAAAACATTAGCCTATATTGTTCATATTTGCCCCATTATTACCCACAGACACAGGCTGGGTTTGTGCAAAATTTCAGTAACATATCTCAATTAGTTTGCAAGTTATTAATTTCGCGCCGCTAGATCGGTGGTTTCGACCACTGTGCGCTGGTTTGAATCGTCTTCAAAAAGTCTTCTTACCTTAGAAGATCTTCAAATGTCCCTCTTGTTATAAAAGACCTTCAAAAAGTCTTCTTATCATAAAACACATTTAAAAAATTGTTCCTATAGAGGACTTTTAAAAAATTATCTACCATGGAATTATCTACCTATAGTAGACATCCAACATGCATTCTTCATATAAAAGACCATAAAAAGTCTTCGTCCAAGAAAAGACTTTCAGTAATATACCCTTTCATAGAAGACCTTCTAAGGGTTTTCTCCCCAAAGGTCTTATTCTTCAAAACGCATTCTTCTCGTAATATGCCATCAAAAGACTTCTTCACTAAGAAGACTTGGAACAGGTCTCTTCTCATAGAAGACCTTCGAAAGACCTACTACCCATAGAAGATGGGATCTTTCCTAAAACTCCCACCGACCATAGATAACATTCCATGGAATATAGCAAAGCCTACTTACATACATGTTTTCGTATATCAAACATCATTATTTGGCATTTCACTGAAACAAAACTTTTTTCTAACTTTAAGTTATTTTGTTTATTTTACAACATTTACAAAATGTTTATAAAAATATTTATGTTAAAAGCTCACTGAATTAGAAAAACAAAATAAAATATAAATATATATTTGGCAGACTTCCGTAACAGTCAAATACAAAAATTTAATGTTTGGCTTCAAGAAAAAAAAAACAAGAAAAAAGCATTATCAAATATTTACATTCGAAACAAAACAGAAAATACAAACAAACATATCACAACCCTTCGAGCAAATATTTGTTCCAGTATTCCAATGAAAATAAAACAAGCATAGCACAGCACGGGTTTTCGTTACAGTTACTGCATTCAGAAATTGGAATTAAAAATTAAATAAAATATTTACAGAATATGTGATGCTATTGGTACAACAAAAATATTTCTAATTCAAACATATTTATTAATATCATGTTAAAATAAACAAAACAGCACTGCTGCTAATTTAAGTAATAAAATTCATTGCCGAGTAAATATATGAAAAAGGATGTATTTACAGAGGATAGAATACCTCAATGAAGTCTTCCATGGTTGGAAGGCCTATCATCCGTGGTTAGAAGACCTATCTATGGATAGAATTCCTTAAGAAGTTCTTCTATAGACATGGGCAAACATTTGTAAATTTGAGTTTTCCATTTAAAAAAAATCAGAATAAATTGATGCTACATAGACTAAGAAAAAAAATCGCCATTCCAAATCTGTTTTTTTTTAGAAACTAACTTTGATCTTTGCGCGCAGAAGATATGGCCGTTTTAATTTCAATGCTTAGAAAAAAATCTAGAGAAAACGCGGCTTGATATAATGAGCTGTTATATGTCATTACCGTTAACTGAATTCGTACTCTTTGCGATGATGCAAAAATAAGCCCGAAATGTCTAAATGGATTCGCAAAAAGACAAATTTATGACAACATTTAACGTATTTGGAACCATATTTTGTGAAATATGTGCAAAAAATTACAACTGCATCCAGGGATTGTGAGAAATAAAATTAAGCCTATGTGGTTAAGGTCGGAGCTATAACATACAAAGAAATGTTGAGGGAAAAAAATAAAAATTGTATTATTCTTATTTTATTATTTTTTGATTTTATAGGAAAAGCTGAAGAAAAAAGTTTTCGAGTTTTTTCTCTTTTTCACCAATATTTCGTGCAATAGGGAAGATATTGCAACATATGTTTGCCTTATAGTTTTCCTATTGCCGAACATTTTCAGGTATTGTATTAAATCACAAGAAGTTAAAATCGTGGCATTAAATTAAAGTACAGTTATATTGAATAAGACAACACTTCAAACGCATATATTTGCCACCGTGGTGCAATGGTATGCACACCCGCCTTGCACGCTGAAGGTTGTGTGTTCGATTCCACGGCCAAGCAATATCAAAAAATTTTTAACGGTGGCAAAATACCCCTCAGTAATGTTGGCGACATTTCCTGAGTATTTCAGCCACGTAAAACTTCTCTACAAGTGGTGTTAAGACACGCCTTTCGAACTCGGCGATAAACTGTAGGTCCCATATCATTGAGCTAATATAAATCGGGGTGCACTCATTGATATGAGAGAAGTCTCCCTTGTCCCATCTGGGATGTTTGTGGAACAATTATAATTATGAACAGCAGACCTTAAAAAGATCATCAAAAATTGAGAACTGATAAGATAACTTTTATGGATAGAAGACCTTTAAAGTCCTTTAAGTCTAAAATACCTACCTGAGATCTTCGAATGTCAAATTACAGCTAGTTCGGACAAAAAATGCAGCTAAACTCCTCAGAATACCTAAAGTCCGGAGGAACCGTTCTAAGGGGGCTATACCAAAACATAGGCCCTCGTTGACAATTTTTTACTACTGGGGGCTTCAAATGTTAAATTACAGGTAGTTCAGCCAAAAAATTTAGTTAAACTTCTCAAAATACCCAGAATCGGGAGGTACGGCTATATGGGACTGTAAACAAACAAATATTATTAAAAAACAAATGTTAACAATTGTTGGTGGACAAGTTTTGTGGCCACTGGGAACCTCAAATGTCAAAATACAGCTAGTTCGGATAAGAAATGCAGCTAAAATACCTTAAAGTCCAGAAGTAGTGTAATATGCGGGCTATACCAAAACGCTATAACCAGGGCAATCATGAATATATTCCATGCGGAATTTGTTCCCTTTCCCCAATTTCACAATTTTTTATTTTCATATTTATGCCCAAAAAGGGAATATTTTTGTTGATTCTACGAGTACTTTCTATAATTAAATGAATCTAGTCGTTTCCAACGTATGAAAATGCAGATTTTAAAAAGAATTCACTTTTTTAAATTAATTTCCATGCGGAATATTCCGAGGAAAATATTCATGGTTGCCCTGAATATTTTTCTTGGTCAAGCACATGCTTCCTACATTTATTTTATGTACCTCCGCAAACGTTCAATACTGTACTTACATAGGTGGTCGTAAACCGAATTAAGAATAGATTTCTACTCCTCTTTTCTTTTCCTAGGTTAATAAATTTTAGAACAAGTACTTATGAGGGCACAGGAATGAAAAATATCGACTTTGGTCCATATCGGTTCAGATTTGGATATAGTCCCCATATATATCTTTCCCTGATTTTGCTACATCTCGTTCAATTTCGCTCAAATAGCCTTCAAATTTTATATATGATATGTTCTTAGGCCCCTGAGTAGTTTCAACCTGAATGAAACATGCCATGTTAAGTTTGAAGGCTATTCATCAAAAATTGGGCGAATTATAGAAAAATCGGGGAAAGATATATATGGGGGCTATATCCAAAATTGAACCGATTTTTGCGAAAAATGTTGAAACTAATCAGGGGCCTAATAAAATAATACAAAAAATAACGTAAACATATATAAAAGTTAACATCATGTTTTTCGATTTTTGTACAATGCGGCAACACTGTGTGTCGCCCTTATTTCTGCGCATTTTAGTGGATTCGTCGTCTGATGGCCTGTGGCTAATACTGCACGGTGCTCTTGAACCAACTTTAAATTGAAGGTGCTTTCACCTGGGAAGTTTTTGAGGATTCTGAAACTACAATGTTCATAGATGAGAAAAATATACCAATTTGCAACGAAATCGGTTGAAAAATGAACCTAATACATAAAAACGGTCACCGCCGATATGTGGGGGCTATAGGAAACCGCAGGTCTATGTGACCCATATTTATCCACATACGACGCTCAACTACTTGAGAAGTTTTTGCAGATTCTGAAACAACAATGTTCATAGATGAGAAAAATCCAAAAACAAGAAAAAATCGCTGGAAAGATTTTTAAAAAAATCACGTTCAAAGTTCACATTTTTAGTTTTTTAGGTTTTCGCGATTTTGCTTGGAAACCGCAAGTCCTATCGAAATGGGGCTAAAGAAAATGTAGTAGAGAATTTTCACTTCTACAACTTTTTTTGGTCTCATTTCTGAAAAACTTACGGTTTCAAAGTGAAATCGTGAAAGCCGGAAAACGTAATAATTTGAACGTTGACCGCAATGTGTTTAAAAAGCGCTCCGGCGATTTTTTTTTCTATTAAGATTTTTTTCATCTATGAACTTTCAGAATCTGCAAAAACTTCTCAAGTGTAAGCTATAGCAACACATAGGCCCACGTCGACAATTTTTTCGACTACTGGGGGCTTCTAATGTTAAATGGCTGGTAGTTCAGTCAAAACATGTATTTAAAATTCTCAAAATACGGCTATATGGGGAGAAGTTTTGTATAAAAAATGTCCCGTATTATATATCTGGTGCTAAGGGACTCCAATTCATCATGAACTTTGGCATTCCGTCGTAGGTAATGACCAGAGTGGTACAGCGTTGGCGGAGCAAATTGATAATTCCACGTTCCACAGCTCGCCAGATATCGCCATTGTGGTACCAGGTGTGATAAATAACGTATCCTGGCAACCGGTCATTTCACTTTGCCAGGACCACTTTCTTATCATCGTTTCCGTAAATAGACCACCCGACTTCAAACCCTCTGAATGGTGTACTTTTCTGACAGGAGGAATCCTGCCGCCTACCCACGATGAGAAGCAGTTTTCCATCAACATGGCTTTCCGAAAATTCATAGTACTGCAAAAGCACGCCATATCCACACATATCAGTAAAGAACTACACCTTTTTCAGATGTAATTCGAAACACTCCAGTTGTAATTCGTAACATTTAAATAGTAATTCGATTATTCCATTTGTAAAACAAAACTAATTGTTATTCGAGAATTCCATTTGTAAACCGAATTATTCCGTTTGTAATTCGAATTATTTTATTTGTAATTCGAATTATTTCATTTGAAATTTGAAACAACAAATTTCGAATTACAAATGAAATGTTTCGAATTACAAATGAAATTATTCTAATTAAAAATGGAATAATTCGAATTAAAAATAGAATAATTCGAATTACATATGAAATTTTTCGAATTAAAAATGGAATAATTCGAATTACAAATGGAATAATTCGAATTACAATTGAAATGTTTCAAATTACAAATGGAATTTTCGAATCTTACGAATTACATATGGAATTCTCGAATTAAAACTAAAATGATTCGAATTACATCTGAAAAAGGTGTAGACTTGAAGTAGCCCAGTGACCGAACAGTCATGGTGGCATTTGTCCTATAGAAGACCTTCGATACCGTCAACCATACCAAGCTTTTCGAGAATATAGAGAAGACCAATCTCCAGCGTGTTTGAAACGTGGGGTAATCAACTATATGTGCGGACGCCAGTCCAAAACCCTTAGAGTGAAATCGGGAGTTCCACAAGACGGGATGATATCTCTGGAACTGTTTAACCTCTACCTTTCTGAAATTTCGCAGCCTCCAGACAGTATGAGGATGATCGTACGATCTTGGTGTCTATGACATATGTGATCGGTTAAATATCTACAAAGCTGACCTAGTGCAGTTCTTCCATCTGATGAATATGAAAATATCCGCCGCACAGTGGTTCAGAATACTTTTTTAATTTTTTTATATGTATTTTTATAATTTGTTTGTTTTTTGTTTTGTTGTTTTTTTTTCAACAGATAACGTAATCAGCTTTCCTATGCATTAAAAACATTCGAATTTGAAATTGAATTACAAATAGAATAATTTGAATTTCAAATGGAATAATTCGAATTACAAATAGAATAATTTGAATTTCAAATGGAATAATTCGAATTACAAATGGAATAATTCGAATTACAAATGGAATTCTCGAGTAGTCCAGGGGAGAAGAATGCGACTTCTCTTTGGTAGCAGTACAGTACTCGTGGGCATAACATGGTTTCCTTGGTGGTGGTCTTTGGTATCCAAGTATGAATTTTGCGTCTGTGTGCATGCTTATATGTGATCGGGACCGGGAATTTGTTATACCCTCAGGATTTATGGTAACGAGGGTATATATACTTTCATACGGACAAAATGTGCCTCATCGAAATAATGGTTTTAGACCCCAAGTATATTTGGATGAAATATGTTTCATACAATTTGGAGTTGATTTAGCCATGTCCGTCCGTCTGTCTGTCTGTCTGTATGTATGCTGGAGCGCACGATAACTCTCGATCGGATCAACCGATTCGGTCCAAAATTTGGCCTTCCTAATATTTTGTCCAAACTTAGTTTAAGTTCGATGATAAGCCATATCGGTCCACTCCTTCAGGGACCTCCCCCATAAAAGTTCAAAAATGTTCGAAAAAATTGTGCGCACGATAACTCTTGATGGGAGTGACCGATTTGGTCCATAATATATCTACCATACATCAGGTTCGAATATTGACTGACTCCTTCGGGTACCTCCCACACAAAATTTCGGATATGTTCACTTTAAGAACCGCTCTTGAATCACTTTGATTTTTGTTGAAGCAATTTACATTCTCTGCCTCAATTAAGAAGGTAAGGGGTCATAAAATTCAGAAAAGACCCTAAATATATTCGATCTGTCCTCAGATGAAAGTTATAATTCACATAGGCTGAGGGTAAATCTCTGTCGGCAAAGCCGACTGATAATTTCTTACTTGTTTCGTTACCAATATGGGTCAGTTGCTTTCAATATGCTGTGGCTATCTATTGTGATTGCAGCTTAACTCAAAGGGAAAAACTCAAAGGGAAAAAATCGATGTTGATTTCTTATGCGGCACAACCTAAGTGTTTAGTGTTATTAGATTTTAAGTTTGAGCACAATCGGAATACATCGGTTTTTTTTTAAAAAATCACTCTAATATCCAGTTTCCGTGTTGCCTGATGGTAATTTATTTGCTACGTTTAAACGGTTACATACCTTTGCTGATCCGAGTCTGACGTTCGATGAATGTCCTTCATCTATCACAAAGTGATCAATTTGGTTTCTGGCTTTTGATCCGGTGGTGCCCTCTTGAGTTTTGAGTTGCTTAAACCTGGTACTGATAACTACCATATTTTTGCCACTGCATAAGCCTCATTTCACTGCCAGACGTTTCACTGTGTGGACTGAATTAGGCCAATGACAATCTCCTTTCCAATTTTAGCAAAAAAAACCGCCAGCAATAAAACCGCCCAGATATTATCGCGTTAATATGTTTCTTCTAAGCGCTCCTAAAATACATCTTTGGTCTGCTCGTCCTTGTTTTTAGCGGGAGCATGAGCTCAAACAAACAAACTGAACAACTTAGCTTTTATGCGAATTGTAGCAAGTCCGGGGGTAAAGTTGGATTCAGATGAAGTTGGATATCAGATGTTTTAACCTCACAATAACCACAAATCCGCTTTGTGTAATGGATGCCATAATACAGTGCGTCACCGGTAGGTGCTGTTATAGGGGTTTGTTTTTCCTTTTCATTGTGTTTTCATAGTATGTTGCATTTTGCAGGGATGGGCTAGTAACCCAACGCCTAACCCAAGTTTTTAAAGGTGATATAGGTGAACGCACATCTTACCTCACTACCTTTAACGGGTGTTAAAGGCAGCGCCCCAATTGAGATGAAAGAGGGACCAAGATAAGTCCGGGCTTTGCCATGTTAAAACCGGCCGGGGTCATTGCTTGCTATCTTTCGTCCCCTACGTCACCCTGATGCGCATAATACAATCATTGTTTTACGCAATATTGCAAAATGAATAATCACTTCCATTTATGACCATTTTTTTTTTGTTTTTAAAACTTCGATTTCCGGAACAGTTGTCAGTCTAATTCGAGAAAAAACAAGTCAATCACAATTTGCAATCGGTTACATGCAACCAACCATTCCACAACCATGGCTTCCAATTGTTTAGCATACTTTGTTGAAAAATATGCCTTAAACAAATTTTCAATTGTACCCAAATCTAACGCTCACTGTTTTATTTTTATTTTTGTTGTTGTTGTAATTTTGACTGATTGCTTTTTTTACATCATTCGTCGAAAAGATTCAATTGTTCAGTCACTTACTTTATGTTGAACTCGCAGAAGAAAAAAAAAAACGATAATTTAAGTAGCGGCAATTAAGTGTGCCAATTGCTGCAAGTGGTGGCATGATCAATTTTATGATCCGTCTATGCAATATGATTGACAGACAGACGTTACAATCCATGACAAACAAATGCAACGACGTCAGCGTCAAAGTGGCATCAACTTTGCTGTCACTGTTACTGCTGCAGCTGTTGCTGCTGCTGCCTCCGTCTATATTGATGATGATGTGGAAAAACTTGTTATGCTTGGTTGCCACGGCAAGACATTCATTTGTGGTGAGGAGACACGATGACCTTGTGTGGTAACCCACATTTTGTTCAACACATTCAATGTGGCTGCCATAAACTTAGACGCTTGCGCATTATTCTCTATCTAACTCTTCGATAGCCCGAAATGAACATTGTAATGCTTGAATGGAATTGAAAAGCCAATGCAAACAACATTTTCTTGTGTAGATAATTTGGCTCTAATGTTCGGGGTGGGGGACTTAAGCTAAACTTGAGTTTTTTATTGAAAATTTTTTGTAACATTGCATTGTTTAGTAAAATTAGTTGTATTTATTTAGTAAATGGAATCACTGAAAAAAATCATATACCTAATAAAAAATGTTCTCATGAAGATAGCAACGATATTTCAAATACCAATAGGAATAAGGTTACCAGTAGGTAAAGCTATCAGTATCTACATAACCTCTTTGAATGAACCATAGGCATAATAACTATATAACAATATATTTGGTTGCCATAAAAATATAATAGTATATAACTTAATACTATTGTTCTAGCAATAACTTATTTCTCTATATAGTTGACAACAGTTATGACTATATAAAGTATGATTCCTATGAACATATAAGAAAACTTTTTAGATTGTTGTCAATTTGTCTTTTTTGTCATTGTACCCTCCTCCACCAGAATCTTCACAGAGTTCATAAAGATAATTAGACGTAGCTAACTAACAAATTCATGCAATTGCTTGCAAATTTTACGGCCATAAACTGATGTAACAAAAGCCAAAACAAAATTCCTCCATAATTATAAGCTTGACTTGAGCTGTAAAATGAAATTCAGTGTAAAACAAAAGTCATGAAAATTTGAACAAACAATGTGGCAATAAACTGAAAATTTCAACAAAAGCTCGGGCAACATTCACAGCATTAGCACTCAAGCACTAGAATTATGTTTATTGCCAGCGTATTTTTTATGGGTTTGCCAAAAAAAAAAGAACAGACAAGTCGTAGGTATCAATTTGTTTGTCACAACAGATGAAACACGTTAACGACCCTTTACAATAGAAGAGGTACAGTGGTTTGTTAAGGTAGAGTTACATTAGGCAAATATTTGCTCCAGCGACCGGCAGTGTGCGCTTACTGAGAGCAAGTGAGCATAAATTCAATGTATTATTAACACTCACTTGATTTCAGTAGGCGCACAATGCCGGTCGCTGGAGCAAATATTTGCCTAATGTGACCTTACCTTTAGGAAGACCTTTAGACTTTTAGGAATACTTTTCCACATAGAATTCCTTTAGGAGGTCTTCTACACTTAGAAGACTTTTAGGACGTTTTCTACACATAGTAGACCTTTAGGAATATATATAAGTCTTTCTGGAGTCTGGAGTTTGTGACCTTAAAAGACTTCTTAATAGTCTTTTGTTTACACAAGACCCCCTAAACGTCTTCTATATACATCCCAAAGATCTTCTATTTATGGAAGACCACTTAAATGTCATCTATTTATGGACCACCCTCTCTTTATTTATAGAAGACAGCTTAAATGCAGTACAATTATAGAAGACGTCCTAAAGTAAGGCTAGTTAAAGGTCATATGTTCATAGAAAACATACATACAAAACATAGTTTTGTACTAAAACATAGTTTTGTATTAAAATTACAATATAAGCAACCAATGGCTTATACTAACTACTCAAGTTAAAGTAAAAGTACTAAAAAAACGCAATTTTACAACATTCGATCTGGGTTTTCTATATTTTCCAAATACATATTCACGACAAACATTTCAAAAGCTGTTTAAATGGAGCGCACAACACCTTCCGTATATTATATTTATATATTTATAGTGTCCAATCACAACGGCAATCTGTATAAAATTTTTAAAATATGGCCCTAATTTGTATCAAAAACATGGGCTGCTAAGATTGTTATATGTTAGGGTTACAGATTTCTTTTATTCAGAGACTCATAGTGAAATCTGATTTGGAACATTTCTTCTTTTTACCATATCCTCAAAAAGTGAAGGATTTTTATTAGATTTTGATCCAGCCTGGAATTATGTAAAATTAACAGTACAAAATTAAAACAAATAAATTCATACTAAAATATATAAATTTGTAATCTAATTTTTGTAAGAAAAGAGTATACTTATATTTATTCTGAAACTCATAGTGACATTTTTTAAAGAATTTTTTTTCTTTTGACACTTTTCACCTAGAACCAAGTTTCGTATTACTTTCATGTATCAGCTCGAAAAAAGAAGGAAACAAATTTCATCAATAAAATTGGGAAATATTTTCATGTTTTTCAGCAAAATTGATACTGATATTTTCATGATATATAATGTAAATAGACATTTCATTTCTTTAGTGACCCATAGTTTTGTCTTTGACGTCATCTCTCTAAAATTATGATTTGTGGGACAATTTTAAATAAACTCAGATGAAGTCCGACTTTAACCTTAAAATGTGTTTTTCATTTTTGGAGATTCCTGGCGATTAGATAAGATTTACAGATTTGGTGGATTCTGAGACCTATGGTAAAATTTTATGGCGAACAATTTTGTAGAATATTTGAATATGATATGATTACATTTTAAAGGAGTTTTTGAAAGATTTTCGAAAAAAAGACCAAAAAGTCCACTTTGATGAACCGCAAGAGGATACACATTTGTAACAAAAATATTAGGCACATCCTTCTCTGTAAAGTTGCCAAAGACACTATATACCTAAAATGCAAGGATTCCAAGATATCTTAACTCAAATATTTCGAAAAAACTATAAATGGGCGGAACTAGCCCCGTTTACTTTGGTTACTTTCCGATGTAAACTTTAAAAACGCCGATACACATGTCTCATATTATTAGCTCTAATTTCATAGTTTATTTTTGTCCTTCTCATTATTTTTTTTTTTGTCGCACAGTGTAATTATATATGACCTCCTAAGGAAGACCTCATCTATTCATAGATGACCTCCTAAAGATCTTCTGTTCATGGAAGACCTTCTAAACATATTAATTATAGATGACATCCTAAAGGTCCTCTATTTATAGGAGACCTCCCAAATGTCTCATGTTCATAGAAGACCTTCTTAAGGCAATACATTTATAAATGACCGACCTTTAGGAGAAGACCTCCTTAAGGCAATACATTTATAAATGACCTCCTAAAGGTACTCTTTTTTAGAAGACCGTTTAACGGTCATATATTTATAGAAGACATCCTAAAGGTATTCTATTTGAAGGAATATTTCTAAAGGCTTTCAATTTATAGAAGACCTTTGTTTTATAGAATACACTCTTTGTATAAAAAACCTCATAAAGAAGACTTCTTCTGTTTATAGAAAACCTCTCAAAAGTCTTCTGTCTTAATTAAAATTTTGTATTCATATTTTATTTAAATTTGTTGCTACAAAGTAGTACAAAATAATGGAGAAAAAAATATTATTGTACATCATACTCCCATTATTATAAGTCTTCTTTTTTATAGTTTGGATTTTCCGATAAGTTTATGCTTCCTGACATAATGTGCTTCCTCACTAGATATGGCGACCCCGAAATCCCGAATCCCGAAAACCCGGAGTTTTTCGGGATTACTCAAATCCCGAATACCGGGATTTATTTCATCTGGGTCCCGGGATTTTTCAAGTTACTTTTAATGAGGTTTATCCGCATATGGAAAATAATGCTCTGTAAAATGGGTTGATGAAAATATAAATGATCAATTACACCACGAGGGGTATAATTTAAAGTATATTTAGAAATTTTTCCGTAAAGAAATATGCCAAAGAGAGTTTCTTAAAACATAAAGTTTATATTTGAAAGAAAATTGTAATTTTTCGAACAAAATTCGAAGAGAATGAGAAGGAGAACGCTACTTTCATAGGTTCTTTAATGGCAAAGTTATTCGCATCTAAGTTATCCACTAATGCAGATCGTTTGAAATACCATGCTTAAGCTTTACTAGTTGTAACCCCAGACCTCGCTTTGGGTCTTTAATGTGTTGATCAAAGTGAAACGACTCAAAATGAATTATGATTTTTCTATTTTAAACCATGTAAAGTTTGGCGATGGGTTCCAGGGTTAATAAAAATGAACATTTAAAGGTCTTAGTGTAATAAGAATCATCTAGCACATTTGCTTTTTGTGGTCAGGGAGTCATTTCACCCAGTTCGGTTCCTGGTATTTTATTACAATACTATTTTCTTATTTTATTTGTCTCAATTTATTTATTTTTTCAATGAAAATTTTATTTTTAACTATACAAAATACTCCTGTATAGACAAGTCCCGACAAATCCGGCAGTCCGGAAATTGCCCCGAAAAATCCCGAAAACCCGGGTTACGGAATAACGAAATCCCGAATCCCGGGATTTTGGAAAACCTGTACCGTTCGACATCCTATTCCTCACATAAATGACGGACCAATGCGTTCTTACAATGACGAATATTTGTCGGTTCAATTTGTAAGACTTCCACGACAGACGCTTTTTAGCGCAGCCTTTGGAAGGTTTGATTTTGGGTTTGAACACTAACACGTCGTGACAACATCTTTATATTTTTTGTGGGCGTGGTTGCAAATCCCAGCCGTAATCAGCCGGTTTTTTTTATTTTGAAATTTTGCCTGTTAAGGCGAAGATCAAATACGGGTCACAAACAATACTACGAACAGGATTCGTAGTCAATGAGTCGTAGTTTGTTTTTTTTCTTCATGTTATTTTCTGAAATTTTTAGTCGGCTTGCACGAGTTCTATCACTTCTGGTAAAATAGTAAAGTTTAGGTGTTTTTATGACATAAAAGAATATTATCCTCCCACAATAGCAGGATATACACACAGTTTTGGAAAAAGGGTCCGTAGATAATTTTTGATTTGAAATATTCAATACGAGTCTAATCTGCACTTGCGGATTCGAGTTATTCTTCTTTTTTGAGGTATTTTTTTAGTTATTGCATCAATTCTGTTGGAGAATTTGGTTAAAAACTTTAAAATACCGGGCGGAACTTTCATGATTTTGGAAGGGGGTCATCCCAACGTTAAAGGTAGTGACCTAAAATGTGCCGCGCGTTCAGCCATAAGAACGTTAAAAACTTGGGTTTGGGCGCAGGGTTAGTAACACTCCCCTAGAAAAACAGCCTACTTTGAAAAAAACAAAAGAAAAGACAAACAAATCCCTCTAAAGTTGACGACCCCCGCAAACGTTTTAAAGACCATGATCTGCGAATCTGCACCTGAAACGCATTTACGCATTGACAGATGTACTTGAAATGTACAAGGCCGACATTACTGCCAGGAAATATGATGGATTGGGAAAGGCGTCACAACAACACCTAAAGGCGACGCACTGTATTATAAGGAAAGGAAAATATCTTTGGTCCAACAGTCGGAAAATTCAGTCTCCACAGTGAAACATCTGACAATGGTATGAGGCTGATAGATAGGATATGGAAAGAACATTTCTCCAAACTGTTGGTATCCGATAGTAGCGAAGACGGCGAAGATACCACAGATCCAATCCCAGAAGATGGTATTGAATGTATACCGCCCAGCCAAGATGAGGTAAAGACAGCAATAAGTCGGCTGAAGAATAATAAGGCAGCAGGAGCCGATGGCCTACCAGCCGAGCTGTTCAAAACCGGAGGCGACCCGCTGATAAGTTGTATTCATCAGCTAATTAGCACCATCTGGCAGGAAGAACGAGTACCCGACGATTGGAACCTGAGTATCCTGTGCCCAGTCCACAAGAAGGGAGATAAGACTGTATGCTCTAACTATAAGGGCATAAGTCTACTCCCTATTGCCTACAAGATCATGTCAGGGATATTGTGCGAACGACTAAAGCCTATGGTCAACGAGATAATTGGACCATACCAATGTGGCTATAGACCTGGCAAGTCCACCATTGGCCAGATATTTACCCTGCGGCAAATCCTGGAGAAGACCCAAGAGATGCACCTTTTTGTCGATTATAAAGCAGCCTTCGACAGCCCGCTGCGTTCAAAGGTATTCCAAGCCATGTCTGAATTTGGTATCCCCGCAAAGCTCATCCGGCTTTGTAAAATGACTTTAACTGACACTAGGTCCTCAGTTAAAATAGGAAAGAACCTCTCCGAAGAGTTTAGTACCAAAAGAGGTTTCAGACCAGGAGACAGCCTTTCGTGTGATCTTTTCAACATCCTGCTGGAAAAGGTTTTACGAGAGGCAAACGTCAAAAGAAGTGGCACAATCTACACCAATAGCCACATGTTACTTGCTTATGCTGATGATATAGACATCATGGGACAATCAGTAAAATAAGTAACTGATACCTTTATGAAGGTCGAAGGAGAATCTGCTAAAGTGGGTCTGGCGGTGAACTGTGAGAAGACCAAGTTAATGGTGTCGACGCGCAATACGTCCATTGAGCTCGGACCAACTGTGGAAGTTGGTCCCTATTATTTTGAGGTAGTAAAAGACTTCGTCTACATCGGCACCTCCGTAAACACAACAAACTACATCAGTTGTGAAATAAAAAGAAAAATTGTATTGGCCAACAGGTGCTACTTTGGTTTAAGTAAGCAGTTTAAAATCACAGCCACATCTCGTCAAACAAAAATAACGCTCTACAAAACACTAATACTACCCGTGCTGATGTATGGCTCCGAAGCCTGGGTACTTGCACAAGCAGACATGGTGTGTTTGAGAGAAAAATTCTTCGAAAGATCTACGGACCAATCTGCGTTGACGGTGAATATCGACGTCTCATGAACCGAGCTGTATCTGCTATACAACGACATCAATATTGTTAAACGTATCGAGATGTAGCGATTGCGTTGGCTAGGCCATATCATAAGAATGAGCGAAGATGATAAACGTCCCTTCACTGTAAAAATTAAGAAATAGAAATGCTGAGGTGTGAAAAAATCGTGATATACAGAATCCAGAATGAAGCCCGAAAATTCTGCTAAGAGTGAAACCTAAAACTGATGGCTTTGGTACAGGCACATCCTCATGTATAGGCGAGCAAGGTAATCTTGCAACAAATATACATACATAGATAGCGTACACAGCTTATGGAAGGTGCATATTTTCAAAACTGTTGGTATTTAATCCGAACGAAGAGTCCATTAGAAATTGGATCTAATTTAAGAAGTCTTTCGTTCAAGCCTTTTAGTTGGTAATCGGTGGTCCATTATGTAAAGATGTATTGGCTTGGCCACAAGAAAAAAAAACATTATATCTCTGCAAACAGAGCGAAAGGAGGAAGGAGATACCTGGACTTTCTTGGAACTTAATGTAGGTTTGATTTTGCGTCATTATCTGAAAACTGTGAAACGTAACAGGGGGCGCGTGCTCCGCCATTAGCTGAGTGTTTAAAAATAATCTGATTTCTTCTGTCCGAACTTAACACATTTTTATACCCTCCACCATATGGAGGGTATAATTAAATTTGTCATTCCGTTTGTAACACATCGACATATTCGTCGGAGACCCTATAAAGTACATATATATTAATGATCAGCATAAAATTCTATGTCGATTTAACCATGTCCGTCTGTCCGTCCGTCTGTTGAAATCAAGATACAGCTCGCAATTTTAAAGTTAGAGAGTCAATATTTTTAACAGAAGTTTTTATTAATTGCAGGATGGTTGGTATTGAAAATGGGATATATCGGTCCACGTTTTGATATAGCCCCCATAGAACGGTACCTCCCGATTTTCGGTATTTTTATACCCTCCACCATAGTATGGAGGGTATATTAAGTTTGTTTTTCCGTTTGTAACGCATTGAAATACTTATTTGCGACCCTATAAAGTATATATATTCTTGATCAGGGTAAAATTCTGAGTGGATCTGTGCACGTCCGTCCGTCCGTCCGTCTGTGGTAATCACTCTAGCATCCACAAAAATGGAGATAGGACGCTGAAATTTTGGGAAAATGCGTCTTTTGTTTGCAGGCAGGTCAAGTTCGATGATGGGCTATATCGGTCCACGTTTTGGTATAGCCCCCATATAACGGTATTTTGACGTTTTAAGCTACATTTTCTGACCGATTTAGCTATAATTTGACATTTAGGGTTCCTAAGTGTCAATAAACTTATATAACAAAAGTTGTGGACATAGGTCCACGTTTTGGTATAGCCCCCATATAACGGTACCCCCCGATTCACGGTATTTTGACGTTTTTAGCTACATTTTCAGACCGATTTAGCGATAATTTGACATTTAGGGTTCTTAAGTGCCAATAAACTTATATAAGAAAACTTGTGGACATAGGTCCACGTTTTGGTATAGCCCCCATATAACGGTACCCCCCGATTTACGGTATTTTGACGTTTTTAGCTACATTTTCTGCCCGATTTAGCTATAATTTGACATTTAGGGTTCTTAAGTGTCAATAAACTTATATAACAAAAGTTGTGGACATAGGTTCACGTTTTGGTATAGCCCCCATATAACGGTACCCCCCGATTTACGGTATTTTGCCGTTTTTAGCTACATTTTCACACCGATTTAGCTATAATTTGATATTTAGGGTTCTTAAATCTCAGTAAACTTATATAAAAAAAGTTGTGAACATAGGTCCACGTTTTGGTATAGCCCCCATATAACGGTACCCCCCGATTTACGATATTTTGACGTTTTTAGCTACACTTTCAGACCGATTTAGCTCTAATTTGACATGTAGGGCTCTTGAGTCTCAATAAACTTATATAAAAAAAGTTGCGGACATAGGTCCACGTTTTGGTATAGTCCCATATAACGGTACCCCCCGATTTACGGTATTTTGACGTTTTTAGCTACATTTTCAGACCGATTTAGCTCTAATTTGACATTTATGGCTCTTAAGCGTCACTAAACTTATATGACAAAACTTGTGGACATAGGTCCACGTTATTGTATAGCCCCCATATAACGGTACCTCCCGATTTACGGTATTTTGACGTTTTTAGCTACATTTTCAGACCGATTTAGCTATAATTTGACATTTAGGGTTCTTAAATGTCAATAAACTTATATAACTAGTGGACATAGGTCCATGATTTGGAATAGCCCCCATATAACCATTCTAGACCGAATTAGCTATAATTTGATATTTAGGGTTCTTAGTGACCAAAAAACTTATATTCGAAATAATTATGAACGTAGGTCCATGTTTTGGTATAGCCCCATATAACGGTACCTCGGTATAACGGATTTCGGTATCCCCATATAACGGATTTTCGGTATTTTGAGAATTTTACCTACAAGTTTTTAACGAATTATTTGTAATTTGAACATTTGACCACACCACACCACACCTCTCCACCAAAAATTGTCAAGAAAGGTCGATGTATTGATAAAGCTCCCATATAAAAGTACCTCCTGATTTTCAGTAATTTGATGATTTTAACTAAAATATTAAACCGAACTAGCAGTAATTTGACATTTGAAGTTCTTAGTGGTCACAACACCTCTCCATAAAAAATTGTCTACATAGGTTCATGTTCGGATATAGCTCCCATATAACGGTTTTACTTAAAATGTTTAACCGAACCTAGGTCCATGTTTTAGTATAGCCCCAAAACAAACCTCCCGATTTTCCGTACCTTAGCTTTATTTTTTGGACGAACTTTCTGTAATTTGAAATTTAAAAGCCAACAAAAATTGTTCATTTAAGATCATATTTTCGTATAGCCCACATACCTCCGAACTAGCTGTTAATGGCATTTGAAGTTCCCACGTTATGAACCGATTTTCCGTATTTTGAGGATTCTAGCTACAATTTTTAACCGAATTAGGAGTTATTTGACATTAAAGGCTCCCATCAAAAACTGTCAACATAGGTCCATGTTTTATTATAACCCCTATATAACGGTACCTCCCAATTTCTAGCCCACCAAAAATTGTCAACATACATAGTTAGATATAGGCACCATAAAAAAGGGCCTACCGAATGAAACATTTTATGTACATTATCTGACATTTTAACGTACCCACTTAAAGTTGGGGACAGGAATGAAAACTAATTATTCCATTTTAGTTCGGAATATTTTATGATGGAGGGTATGAAAAGTTCGGCCCGGCCGAACTTAACGCTTTTTTACTTGTTAAGGTTTTAGCTTCGTTATCCTACCAAATTACTGAAATTTGGTATTTAATTATCGTTGGGGGTATAAAACTTCCCACCTGAAATTTGTTGGTATAAGTCCACGCATTCATATAGCCCCCATAGAACGGTTCCTCCCGATATTCGGTATTTTGACGGTTTTAGCTTCATTATAATTAGTCTTCGTTGAGGATATAAAACGTTCCACCTAAAATTTGTTGGTATAGGTCCACGTCTTAATATAGTCTCCATGGAACGGTACCTCCCGATATTCGGTATTTTGAAGATTTTAGCTTCATTATCTCACCAAAATGGCTGAAATTTAGTATTTAGTTATCGTTTGGTGTATAGAACTTTCCACCTGAAATTTGTTGGTATAAGTCCACGCATTCATATAGCCCCCATAGAACGGTACCTCCCGATATTCGGTATTTTGAAGATTTTAGATTCATTATCCCACCAAAATGGTTGAAATTTGGTAATTAGGCGGAGCGTAGATGAAAGGAAACTAATTATTCCATTCCCTTTCAATTTAATTTTGGAGGAGGGTATAAAAAGTTCGATCCGGCCGAACTTAATGTTTTCTTACTTGTTTTTTGCCCAATTTATTATATGAATATGAGCTCGTTGTTGTTTATTTTACTTACTTCATCAAGAAATATGACCCAAATAAAAAACGCAATGTTTATGGAGGATTTCACAAACTTCTGTGCATAAAATACCGTAAGTCTATACAATTATTTTTTTAATAGTGCTTCCGCATAAGGTCGTTGAAAACGAATTTGTGACGTTTCATTGTTGAGATTAATGAATTAGATACTTCATTAAGAGAACGCCTGCAGCGGGTCACACAATAACTTATTCACTCTTGCGGAAAAAAATAGCAAAAACATAAACGAAAAAAAAAACAAGCAAACAAAATTATTATAATCAAAAATACTTAACGAAACAGAAGGCAGGCAGGCAAGGCACATAGAAGAATATGAAAGGTCAAGTGAACCACTGTGCCGCCGCTTGGTTGTGGTACCGGTCATTGAAATTATTAGAGTTTGCATTAGAAGGTAGCAAGCAATAAGTATGGCTTCAATTTCAATACTTCTTTTCTAGAGCCGCACTCAAAACAAAATCCAAAAAAAAGAGTCATTGCTGCTACTGCTGCTGCGGCTGTGGCGACTGTTGTGACTGCTGCCGCAGTTGATGTTGTTGTCGTTGTCATGTATTACGACGAGTCAACAACGCCGCCGCACTCGATTTCTGTGCAATTTTCAAATAGAGTTTTTTTGTGTCTTTTTATGTTTTGTTGTTCTTGTTGCTGTTGAGGTTTCTTCTGTTTCATATGTACGTAGGTTTGTCTGTCTGCTTCTTATGGTTTTCTATTTCTATAGCCGTTTATTTTGCAGTGCTTCTTTTCAGAGTCAGAATGTTTTCAGCTATCAATCGGTAAAGTTCGCAAAACCAAAAGAAAGATCACTTGCGCGCGTTATTGTTGTGATCTCGTAACGGAGAGTGTAAAAATAATTATTCTTGAAGGCAACAAAGCCCAAAGGGGAACTCCTTCAATCACACATACACACCCTCACTCACACAAGTAACCAACAAAAAAATTTACAGCATCTCATTGCTGTTGTGAATTGATGTGAATACAAAAAACAACAACAAAATCGAATTCCAATCTGAAGTGGTATACCGAAAAGAAAGATATTTAATTCTGTAATTTTAACGGGTACAAGGGCAATAAACGAAATCATATTTAGCAGCTTTCGAATTTCACCATAAACCAAATCGCAACTTTCAATAGCTGAAAACAAAGAATCCTATTAAAAGTGCTACTGTATAAGAAGTTTTACTTCTGTGTGTATGTGTGTTCTAATACTCCATGCCTTAAGCCATTCATCTTAGATGACCGAAATAGAAAAAAACACAACCGAAAATATGTGAGCTTGACTTTGTAACCGCGCCTCAGTGATTGTAACAAAAAAAGTGCCTACAACAATACCAACACAATTTACAAAATCATTAAAACAACAATTAAATTTATTTAAAGTTTCTTTCTTAAAGCCGCAAAGCGTGTAACCAGCGAAGTAGCAGCATCGGCGTCTGCGCCAAAGAACTCAACACACAACGACGCTAGTAATATTTTGGCCAAGATCAATGTGGCATTTAACTTAAGTGAACTCGGCATTTAGTTGCTTTAATACAACAGTCATCGTTGTTCTCAGCGTCGTCATCATCATCATCATAATCACCGCTATTGCTTTTTTCTTTTGTTTCTTCTTATTGCGGTCAATTAAAAAAATAGTTTCACCTCTGTGGCACTATAACATTCCCCCTATTTGCCCTCCAGAGACCATCAGAGATCATTGCCGGCGTGTACCTGATTCTTTTTAACATCAAGATGAGTTTCAGCAATGACGTATGTATTTTGTTGTATTCTTTTGTTTTATGTTCTTTGTTGGTGTGTTTTTCTTGTTCACATTATACTTCTAAAATGAATTTAAGATGTAAACATGACACTATGTTCGGCCTCACCGAACCTATTATACCTACCAATCACAATGAGAAGCAATTTTTATTTTAATTTTTATAACATGATTTTGGCGTCATTGACCCATGTAGAAAAAAACTTTTTAAAAAGTAGCATATCAGGCGGTACCGTTACCTGGGGTCTATATTAAATCGTGGATCTATACCGACAATTCATTGTAGGCATGTTTACAACCCTAGAAATTACTGAATATTACCCGTTTCAGTGTGATAATGAGGCTAAAATCTTAAAAATTCCAAAAATCGGAAGGTACCTATCTATGGGGGCCATAGCAAAGTATGGATCTATAGCAATCAATTTCTGGGTGAACGTTTAGTGTTCACACTGAAGAATAACTACGAAATTTCATTCACTCGGGTGTGATAATGAAGCTAAAACCTTGAAAATTCCAAAAATCGGGATGTACCATTCTATGGGGGCCATTGTTGTAGTTGTTGTTGTAACAGTGTTTATAATTATGTTTGTATGTTCGTTCTTTGTGGCAGTTTGTGGTGGAATTCTGCTGCCGTCGACCACGACATTCAATTCTCCTCCAAACTGCACTGTCCATGTAGTGAACAGAGTGGCTGTAGAGTTTGTGCCGGAAATCTTAATATTCCTCGCGTGGAAAAAGGTGGTAAGATCTGCTAAATAGGAGTTCAGTCTCTCACAGATGTCATCAGGGAAGGTACCTCACGCCAGGATCGTGCAATTTGAGGTAGCAAATGTCTTTATTTACCTTGGCACCGCTGTAAATAAAACTAACAACATAAGTTTTGAAATAAAGAGAATAATAATATTGGCTAACAGATGTTACTTTGGTCTAAGTAAACAGTTTTAAAGTAAACCACCTCTCGTCGAACAAAACTTACACTCTACCAGACACAGACACTACCCGCACTTATGTATGGATCTGAAACATGGGTATTTCCGCTTATGGAACAAGACGTTCTATTTAGTATAAAAGCCATCTAATTAAGTAAATTCTCAAAATACGGAAGATCGGAAGGTACCGTAATATGAGGGTTAAACAAAAACATGGAACTATGTTGACGATTTTTGGTGGATAAATTTCGTGACCACTGGGAACCTCTAATGTCAAAAAATTTAGCAAAAGAATCTAAAAATACTGAAAATCGGGAGTACCTTCTGTGGGGGCTATATGAAAGCGTGGACCCATACAAGAACTGTATACCGATATTTTACCCATTTGTGTAGGATAGTGGGGTTAAAACCGAAAATCGGAAGGTACGGTTGTTCGAGGGCTATATCAAAACGTAGACCTACTCGTATAGTGACAAATTTCCGTGGGGAAGTTTTGCAGCCCTAATGAAGACTAAATAACAAATGTCAGTAATTCCGTTTAGATAATGTGGCTAACATTTTAAAATACCAAAAATCGGGAGGTACCGACAGGGGTATACCCTCAGCCAGTGTGAATTGAAACTCCTTTTCCCAAAAAAATATGTATTTACGACAATGATAGGATAAATCTCAAAAATCTTAGGATAAAATCTCAATAGTTTGGCTGGGAAGGTACGTAAAGGAATGGACTGACATATGAAGCGGGTTCTTTCGTACCGGATAGACCAGGAACCATAGTGTTTCGGCCAGCGGCTGCCAACCCAGCATAAAAGTTATGCTTCTACGTAGGTTAAAATGCTGCTACAACTACAACAACATAGTCCATTTTGGAAGTTTGTCTAATTTTGGGAGTCATTCCTCTCGAAAGATATCGCGCACACCAGTCATTTCAGTAGGTCACCATATAATTTAGAGCTTTTGAACCATTATATCAGGAAACATGGGCTTGTCCACGAAAAACATCATATCGCTGTAAACAGGGCTATTATTAGTACCTTCGGTAAAAATTTCCAAAGGATCCTCGAAGAGACTCTTAACAGCACAAAAACATTTGTACGAGTGGTACCTCAAGGAGTGGACCGAAAGGGCCCACTTTTGAATATTAACTAAGTTTGGACAAAATATTTCGATATCCAACGTTTGGACTAAACCTGATGCTCCGTTTATGAGATATTGCGCTTAATATTTTAGCGAATGTTTTCGAACATTTGTGGGTTAGGTACCGGAAGGAGTGAACCTGTAGGCACCATCTTATAATATTCGAAGAAATATTACGATGTGCAAAGTGTCAACCAACGCAGTATTCGGTTCGGGAGTTGTCGTGCTCACCAGCTGGTCGTAGGGATTTTTTTAAGTTTTCGAGTCATTTTCTCAGGAAGTATGGACTTGCCACTGAATAAACTTCTACCATCGTAATGAGGGCCTTGAGTGCAAGCTGTTGCAAGAAAAATCAGAACGATTAGAGGTAGGTCCTAAACTGCACTTTTTCGAAATTTTGTGTGAGAGGTACTCGTAGGAGTTGACATATATAATCCATATTCAAACCGGATCTATGTCTCGTAGAAATATTACGATGTGCGAAATATGGACCATATCGGTTACTACCTTCGAGAGTTATCGTGCGCACCCTTTTAGCGAAATGTTTCGAACTTTTGTGGGGGAGGTATCTAAAGGATTGGACCGATATGGCCCATCTCAGAATTTGATTTAGGTTTGCGCAATATATTATGACTGCCAAAATTTTGGACCGAATCGGTTTATCGTGCCATTTTCTCAGGAAGTATGGACTTGCTTGAACTTGAAAAAAAACTTGTACCGCCGTAATGAGGGCAGCGAATATAAGCTGCTACAACAAAAATCAAAACGATTCGGTAGAAGGTCTTAAAATGCACTTTTCCGAAATTTTGTGTGGGAGGTACCCGAAGGTGCAGTTAAAGAAACCTTTTTAACTAAATATAACACGATAGTTATATTTAGTCAAAAAGGTTTCTTTATCTTCACCTCAAGTGCTACCGATAAGTGACTTGTTGTCTAATGTGACCCTTAGAATCTCCATCGACCATCATGTACGAGTAGTGTGCAGAGGGCAGTAGATTTAGAAGAAGAAAGAAGGTGTTTAGATCAGTCAAATAGGAGTTCAGGCTTTCACAAATTACGTCAGGGTAGGTACCTGACGCTAAGATCACGCAATCAGTACCGTCCGGAGATATCACAGTTTTTGTTGAGCTTGATTCCATGACCGCCGCGACCATGATATTCTTCCGAATCATAAAATCCACAATTTCCCCGATCTTAACTCGGAGTCCATTGCAATTAATTAGCAACGGTCAGCTTGGTCGACAGAGATATACCCTCAGCCTCGGAAAAGAAGTAACACATAATTCTTCTGACTTATTTAAAATACGATCTACAACGTTTGGACCAAATTAGTTTCTCCCTCCGAGGTTTATCTTACGTACTACCCAGTTTAGTTGCTTGCGGCAGCCATTTTTGGAGCTGTTGGGCCATTATCTCAAGAAGTAAGGACTTGCCGCAGAAGGGGCATGTACTGTCTTAATAGGGAAAGCGAATACAAGTTGTTACAAAAAAAATCAAAGGGATTCGAAAGCAAAATTTTGGAACGATTCGGCCGATCCGTTCGGCGTCAAAAGTCCTTGCAACCGGCGACAAAAGCAAAATCGGTCTGTACGATTCACCTTTGCTTCCATTCTTGTCTGCCTTCAGTACCGGGGCCAACATGCCCGTTTTCACAGAATTCGGGAAAGGTGTGGGTGGCTAGCAAGAGCTTGAGAACTTTGGTGAGATATTTAATTCCCGGCTCATATAACTGTTGCAGCATTGGCATGTAGATTCCATCAGGGCCCTAGGCTTTGGATGATTTAGCGTTCCTGATGACATTTGCAACAACATCCGTTGTAAATTGCGGTGGTTCCTCCTCGGCTGGAAAAGGTATAATGCGTTGTAGTACTCTCCTCTTCGATCTAAGATCCTATCTTCCTCCTAGGTTTCGAGAGTTACTTAACTCTTGCTGACAACTCACTAATTCCAACTTCAGATGATTTAGCCACTTGTTCCGCTTATGCTCACCGATGAACATGTTTACTTTCAATGTTAGTTCCCTGACTGTGCTGAGTCATTAGGAAATCTCGTCGCCTCTGCTGGGAAATTTTGTCAAACTTTGAGTATTGAACCAGCGGGTATATGGGGGGCGCCTACAGCAGTGATGATGTCTTGGAACATCCTTTCTGCTACCCGATTATCAGAGGGGTTGGGCAGATCTCTGAACCGGTTATTAGTGAACTCTCTGAAATAAGGCCAATGAGCATTCCCATGATTGATGAAAGTGCGACATCCAGAAGTGATGTATTCGGGCGGTCTGCTAATGGAAACAAATATGGTGAGATGGTCTGATCCAAGAGAAAGGAAGGCTTGCCAGGTGAAGTTATTTGTCAGATCACATGACACGATGGTTAATCTGGAAAACTGTGACACTCTCCGCAAATTGTTATAGGGACGTCCTCACTGACTGTGCAAAACGTAGTTATCAATCTGCTCCGCCAGCGGTCCTTATTTCCGAGGACCGAATGCCACAACTCATGATGAGCATTAAAGTCCACCAATATCAGAAGGTTGTGTCTTTACAAAAGCGGGTTAATGTTAGGCCTATAAACTGGAATACAGCTATTTATAGGCGCGGATGTATACGTTCAGCAACTACCTCGGCAGTTTCACACATGACAGCTACAACCATACATTTCATGTACGGGCCATTAGAGCTAGGCTCCAGCGTGATAGGTCTCTATTGAACGGACTGGTGCAGTAGGAAAGCTAATGCTCCTCCACTTCTGGTGCTATCCTTCCCCACAACGTTGCAACAAGAATGTATTTTCAGAAATTGCAACAACAACGGCTGGAGTTAAGTGCTGAGTGTGCAGCTGCTGTTCGGATTGCATCTCACCGATGTTTGATTGTGATTGATGCGGATTGGTCCATTCTTATTCGCCCTGGAGTTTCCTCTGTTCCGGTAGGGAGCAAAAGAAACCGGAGCAAGTATGCTGCTCCCAACACAGAAAGACGAGACAAATACAAACATGTATACACTGAAGTCGCAGCTGGTGACCAGAACATGGTGTTGTGTGGTTTCGGATCAATCCGGTGTCAAAGAACACGCTGCATTTGGATTACTGGGATTGCCTTTAGATAGTTACCGTGTCATGGAATAGGCCGACAAAAATTACATCGTTTTTGAACATTTAAGGGAATTATTTGGGGAGGCATGAATCAATATAATCCCACTTCGAAGAAATATTATGTTCCAAAAAAGTTTGGACCAACGTGGTCACTCCCTTTGTGTGTTATCGGGTTATGATTGGCCTGGGTCTCGAACTCTAGCACTCAGTACGTAAGGTGGGCATGCTTTCCACTGACCTACGGTGGTACTAATATCTATTATGGTCCTTGCATATATTCTTTAAAACTCGAATATTATTGAAGTGATATTCGAAATTAGTAATATAGAAATATTAAACTTTAATATTTTTGTTTTATTTAAATTTTGCTTTAATTTTTGTATTTTCTTTATCAAATTTCCATTGTGTACTATTTTAAAAGCTAACAAGTCTCGTCAATGCTCTTGAGCCAATTTTCCCACTAAAAGGTTTTGTTTTACAAATTTGTTTACTTTGTTAGTTTGCCTTAGTTTTTCTCTGTCTGCCCGACATGACACCACCACAAATTCCCTCTTTTGATTTATTCTTTATTCTTTTCTTCCTGTTTTACAGATAATTATTACCGCCATGGATCGGTTTGTTTGGTTTGTTTTATTGGTGGTCTTCTCGCATCTGGTCACAGAATTTACACGTGTCACTGGTTATACGAGGGGCCAACGCCATGATGCGGTCATGGTAAACGACGTAAGTAAGTAAATGTTGTGTCGTTATTTGTTTTTGTAGTATAGTTCTGTTGTTAGTTGTAGCATTTTCATTTGATTTTTTGTTTTTTTTTTTGCTGTTCGGTATTTGTTATTTGGTTTACTTTGGCTTTTTGGTGCCATTGATGTGGTTGCTGCACAACCATTGTCGGTCAGGCTGACTAGATGCCATTTCATTCTAGCTTAATCACTCACTCTTTTGCTTTTAGTCGGTCGGTCTGCCAACAAATCGAACTATGAGAATGCAAAAAAAAAACTCACAACATAGTTCGCCCATGAATGCTGTTGTTGCCTGGTGCTGCATGACTCGTGTAAATATTTGTTTATTGCACTTGAAATGAAGATGAATGGTGGTGTGGTTGATGCATGTTGGTGTTGGTATTACAAACATAAAGACATTTATGATTTATGATATACGAATGTAGTTAAATATGTATGTATGTACATATGAGATTTAGATGGATTTATTAAAGTCAATACTTACAATGCTCTTTAAAGAATTGTTGATTCAAGGACCACTATGGAAAAATCTCCTTTATAGAGGTGAATAGCTTTAATTGAATGGCTTCAATGAAGGAGATGAGGAAAGAAATAACAAGTAATAACGGCGTTAAGTTCGGACGGGTCGATCATAGGTTTATCCGTTCGAAAGTTACCGCGCTTTCACACCTTTCGGGTCATTATGCCAGGAAGTATGGACTTGCCCATGAAAAAACTTGCAACGTCGTAATAGGAGATGTTTTTCTCTAACCACTTCGAAACTTAAATTCCAAATTAAAGCTAATTCGGTCTGAAAAAGTAGCCAAAAACGTCAAAATACCTGAAATCGGCGGCTATTCCAGAACGTGAAAATATGTATGTCCACAATTATCATACCCATACATGGCGATTTCTTTGCAGTCTGGAGGGCGTGGAATTTCAAAAAGGTAGAGGTTAAACAGCTCCGGAGATATCACCCCACATTGGTAGTCTTCTCTATATCCTCGAATAGCTTGACACGGCTGGAGGGTAGTCTTCTCTATATCATCGAATAGCTCGGCATGGTTGACGGTATCGAAGGACTTAAATAGGTCAAGGGTTATCATGATTGTTCGGTCGAACGGCTGTTCTGTCTCAGTCCTCTGAATCCACGTTGATGTTCGGCAACTGGAAAACAGCTTCTCACGGTGGGAGGAGTTGTGCCTCTACAATCTCTGCTACTGGCCTGGCTTCAGTAGTGGGATCAACCTGCCGACTTTCCTGGCTTCTGGTACAATATGTATGGCTAACGATAGGTTGAAGGCAATTGTAGAATACTCAACTCCGAGTTCACCCAGTTGCTTTAGCATTACCATTTATATTCAGTGTGGGCCCAACGCTTTGGATGATTTCGCGTTTTGGATGACGTCTACAATATCGCCCAACGTAAATTGTGGTGGTACCTCCTCGGCGTAGGACACCCCTCGTAGCCCTATCTAAGGAATCTCAGGGAATGGACAGTTCTCTGAAGCGGTGATTGGAACATTCTCTGAACCCTTGCCAATCAGCTTTCCACTGGTTTCCACTGGGACGGAATGCCAAAGCAAATGATAATCATTAAAGACCCCTAGCACCGGGCGATTGTCCTTCCATCTGACCTTTGTTGTCGTCCATAAAGACCCACATCTGGTCGTCTATAAAGCCTCCCTTCTAGTTACCTGTAAAGACTCCCTCCGTTGCTCTATAAAAACCCTCTTCTATAAAAACTCCCCTCTGTTCACGAATAAAGACTTCCTTTGGTCATGTATAACGACTACCTTCTAGGCGTTAATAAAGAGTCCCTTCAGGTTGTCCGTAAAGACTCCATTCTGGTCCTTCTGATAGTTTATAAAGACCCTTCTGGTCTTCTATAAAGATTCCATTCTGATCCCCTGTAAAGACTCCCTTCTGGTGGTTTATAACAACTCTTTCCTTCGGTTTCTCTATAAGGACCCCCTTCAGATTGTCTACAAAGACTCTCCTCTGTTCATAATAAACACTCACTTTGATCATTTATAAAGACTACCTTCTGGTCGTATAGAAAGACTCTCTTCGGATGTCCCGTAAAGACTCCCTTCTGGTCCTTCTGTTAGTAGTTCATGAAGACTCCGTTCTGGTCGTCTATAAAGACTCCATTCTGGTCACCTGTAACGACTCCCTTCTGGTGGTCCATAATAACTCCATCCGTTCCTCTATAAACACCCCCTTCAGATCTACAAATACCCATAGCACCGGGCGATTGCCCTTCCATCTGACCATTGTTGTCGTCCAAAGACCCACTTCTGGTCGTCTATAAAGACTCCCTTCTAGTCACCTGTAAAGACTCCCTTCTACAAAAACTCCCCTCTGTTCACGAATAAAGACTTCCTTTGGTCATGTATAACGACTACCTTCTAGGCGTTAAGAAAGACTTCCTTCAGGTGGTCCGTAAAGACTCCATTCTAGTTCTTCTGATAGTTTATAAAGACTCTCTTCAGGTCTTCTATAAAGATTCCATTCTGATCCCCTGTAAAGACTCCCTTCTGGTGGTCTATAGCAACTCTTTCCTTCGGTTTCTCTATAAGGACCCCCTTCAGATCGTCTACAAAGACTCTCCTCTGTTCATAAATAAACACTCACTTTGATCATTTACAAAGACTACCTTCTGGTCGTATAGAAAGACTCCCTTCGGATGGCCCGTAAAGACTCCCTTCTGGTTCTTCTGTTAGTAGATCATGGAGACTCTGTTCTGGTCGTCTATAAATACTCCATTCTGGTCACCTGTAACGACTCCCTTCTGGTGGTCCATAATAACTCCCTCCGTTTCTATATAAAGACCCCCTTCAGATCGACTACAAAGACCCCTAGCACCGGGCGGTTGCCCTTCCATCTAAACTTTGTTGTCGTCCATAAAGACCCACTTCTGGTCGTCTATAAAGACTCCCTTCTAGTCACCTGTAAAGACCCCCTTCTACAAAAACTCCCCTCTGTTCACGAATAAAGGCTTTCTTTTGGTCATGTATAACGACTACCTGCTAGGCGTTAAGAAAGACTTCCTTCAGGTGGTCCGTAAAGACTCCATTCTGGTCCTTCTGATAGTTTATAAAGACTTTCTTCTGGTCTTCTATAAAGATTCCATTCTTATCCCCTGTAAAGACTCCCTTCTGGGGGTTTATAGCAACTCTTTCCTTCGGTTTCTCTATAAATATCCCCTTCAGATCGTCTACAAAGACTACCCTCTGTTCATTATTGAAGACTCCCTTTGGTCATGTATAACGACTGCCTTCTGGTCGTTAAAGAATACTCACTTCGAGTGTTCCATAAAGACTTCATCCTGGTCCTTCTGATGATTTATAAGTGTTCCCTTCTTGTTTTCTATAAAGGCTCCATTCAGTGCAACTCCTTCCGTTTCTCTATAAAGACCCCTTTAGATCGTCTACAAACTATGTATAACGACTACCTTCCGGTCGTTAAGAAACACTACCTTCAGGCGATCCATAAATATTCCATTCTGGTCCTTCTGAAAGTTTATAAAGACTCCTTTCTGGTCTTCTATAAAAATTTCATAAGGACTCCTTATGGTCACCGCCTTCAAATCGCCTACAAAGACTTCCTCTGTTCATAAATAAACAATCACTTTGATCATTTATAAAGACTACCTTCTGGTCGTATAGAAAGACTCCCTTTGGATGGCCCGTAAAGACTCCCTTCTGGTCCTTCTGTTAGTAGTTCATGAAAACTCCGTTCTGGTCGTTTATAAAGACACCATTCTGGTCACCTGTAACGACTCCCTTCTGGTGGTCCATAATAACTCCCTCCGTTTCTCTATAAAGACCCCCTTCAGATCCGTACAAAGACTTCCCTCTGTTCATGAATAAAGACTCCCACTGATGATTATCTATAAAAACTACCTTCTGGTCGTCTACAAAAACTCCCTTCGGGTGGTCCATAAGGACACCATTCTGGTCCTTATGATATTTTAAAACGACTCCCTTTTTGTCGTCTTGCTGTTTTCCGGTCTTCTATGAAGACTTCATTATGGTCACCTGTAAAGCCTCACTTTTGCTGGTCTATAAAAACTCCATCCGTTTCTTTATAAAAACCATCTAGTGATCGTCTACAAAGACTCCCCTCTGTTCATGAATATAGACTACGTTTGTCATCTAGACTGCCTTCGGGTATTTCTGATAGTTTATAGAGACTCCCCTCTTGTCGCCCATAAAGACTTCCTTCTGGTCGTGTATGACTTCATTCTGATCATCTGGAAAGACTCCCTTCAGCTCCCATATAAAGACCCCCCTTCAGATCGTTTATAAAGATTCCCTTCTGTTCATGAACAAAGTTATCTGTAAAACTACTACTGGTTATCTGTAAAACTACCTCCTGGTCATCTAGAAAGACTCCCTTCTGATGGTCTATAACAACTCTGTCTGGTCATCTATAAAGGCCACGTTCAACTCCCATATAAATATTGAGAAACTCTATGTGAAGGTGAAAGTATTCGGTTAGTAAATCATAATCTAAAAGGGTGTCGATTTTCAGGTCAAACTTTTTATACCGTCAGCATTTATGCTAACGAGGGTTTCATACGGGCAAAATGTGCCTCATCAAAATAAGTATCTCTGGACGAAATGTGTTTCAGACAATTTGGAGTTGATTTAGCCATGTCCGTCCATCTGTCTGTCTGGCTGGCTGGAGCGCACGATAACTCTCGAACGGATCAACCGATTAGGTCCAAAATTTGGCTTTCGTAATATTTTGTCCAAACTTAGTTTAAGTTCGAAGATGGGTTACATCGGTCCACTCCGTCCGATACCTCCCCCACAAAAGTTCGGAAATGTTCGGAAAATTTGTGCGCACGATAACTATTGAAGGAATTAACCGATTTGGTCCATACTTTGCACATCGTGAAATTTCTACCAGACTTAGATGATGTTCCAATTTGGACTCAATCGGTTCACTCCTTCGTGTACCTCTCACACAAAATTTCGAAAAAGTTCAGTTTAGGACCTGCTCTCGAATCGCTTTGATTTTTGTTGTAGCAACTAGTATTTACTGCGCCCCATACGACGATATAAGTTTCATCAGGGGCAAGTCCATACTTCCTGAGAAAATAGCATAAAAGGTACAAAAACCCTATGACACCGTGTGGAGTGGTTGGAGCGCAAGATAACTCTCGAACGGATCTGCCGATTCGGTCCAAAATGTGGCCTTCGTAATATTTTGCTCAAACTTAGTTTAAGTTCGAAGATAAGCCACATCGCTCCACTCTTCAGGTACCTCCCCCACAAAAGTTCAAAAATGTTCGGAAAAATTGTGCGCACGATAACTCTTGATGGGAGAGACCGATTCGGTCCATACTTTACACATCCTAATATATCTACCAGATATAGGTCAGGTTCGAATATGGTACTCCTTCGGGTACCTCCCACACAACTTATTGGATAAATTCACTTTAAGACCTGCTCTCGAATCACTTTGATTTTTGTTGAAACAACTTGCATTCGCTGCCTCAATTACGACAGTAAACGTTTTTTCAAGGGCAAGTCCATACTTATTTAGAAAACAGCCCGAAAGTTGTAAAAAACCGTTACGGCACCATATGTAGTGGCTGGAGAGCTCGAACCGAATACGGCGTTCGTCCACACTTTGGATATCGTAATATTCCTTCGAATATTAGATGAAATTCGAAGGTGGTGCTTATAGGTCCACTCCTTGCGGTACCTCCCACCGAAAAGTTCAAAAATATTCGCTAAAATCCTACGCGTGATTTCTCATAGACGTAGCAACCGATTTGGTCCAAACGTTGGATCTCTAAATATTGTCGAAACTTAGTTTATGTTCAAATTTGGGCCCTATCTGTCCAATCCTTGTGGTACCACCCACACAAATGTTCAAAATTTTTGCGTGGTTAAGGGTGTGTTTGAGGATCCTTTGTACATTTTGATCAAAGGTTTTCCTAGTGACCCTGTTTAAACGATATTATGTTTTTCGTAGGCTAGTGTGATAAAGAATGTCTCTCTATCGATATCTCCGCAAATTTTGGATCTATAATGCTATCCATACTTTTGTCGGTTCATACGCCCAAAATTTTGAAAATCCCCCTAAATAATAAGTTTTTTGGAAAAAAAAAGTATTTCCATCCACACCGGCTGAGGGTATATCTCTGTCGGCAAAGCCGACTGATACTTTTTTACATATTTTAGAGACAATTTAGAGACACTATTATATGAGAATCTCTAAGCATCGGGACCCCAATATTTAGTGCTGTACTTCGCAAGATTAAAGGCAAAGCTTTAAAATTTGATAGAGACGCAAGGACTACATATAGAGTAATTAGTACAAAATATGGCCCTTTTTTGTATAGCTCCCATATAAGGGTATACCCTTTACCCTATTTTCCAACCAATTTCACCAAATATTGGTTTTTTGAGTATTCATAGTAAGTAGAAACTCCCTATGCAAAAATCATCTACATATATAGGTGAAGGTTTTGGTATAGCCTTCCTATATAGGTACCCCCTGATTTAAGCTATTTCGAAGGTATTGGGTACATTTTCTAATCAATTGATTAGGCTCTAATTTGGCATCTTCGTTTCCCAGGGGAAAAGCGCCTTTTCGGAAAAAATTTTCAATGTAGGTCCATGTTTCAGATTAGCGCCCATATAAAGATACCTCCTAAGTTTACCTATTTTGAGGGCCTTGGCACATTTCCAATCGATCTGGCTGAAAATTTCTAATTCGCTTTCTTTTGGAGTAAAAATCCTTCCATATAAACGTACCTCACAATTACGAGCGGACATTTTTTGTACCAATGGCTTGATATGTTATCCAAAGGTATCTGTCAATTTCCAAACCTTTATCTTTAATATTGCTCAGTACAGCGCATAATACTGGGGACCCATTGCCATTACTTAAGGTTATACATAACAAAGGCTCTAAAAAAGTTTGGCCTGAGAACCCAAAACCCTTTTGGGGTTTTGATCTACTAACCGAATACTATCACCCCCATTAAAAAATTTCCGCACCTCACACTGGCTGTTGCACAGTGTTATCAAAACACTTTATCTGTTATTTGTCATTTTTGCTATCTCTTAAGTAAAACTATCCTTTCAATTGCTGCAATTTACATTCTTATTCTTGTCTCAATCCTTTTAGTGTATCTTATCTCTTCTCCCCCGTAAATTGAATGTGTTTCAAAATTAATTACATTTAAAGACACTAATTAGTCTGAATTCCTTCTAAAAACAAATTTTATTACAACAAAAATAACAATTTGTACAATACCTCCCACCCCTTCCGGTTAAATAGTGTTGGCACATTGTTAGCATTTCTCATTTCATGGACAATTGATTGGTGTTAATGGTGATGTCAGGCATGTTGTCGGTGCAGCAGCAACACTTAGCCATCAAAGTTTCAGTTCAAAATGGGAATCGATAAAAATAAATTCATTCATTTGGCAGCATCAACAGAATCGTCATCAAAATCAACGAAAGGCAACAAGATCATCGTCACCACCACCATCGTCACCACCACCATAATCATCATCAGCCAAACCGACAACAAACAGCCACCACACCACCACTGATGGGTAATTATAGCATTGACCGCTAATGGCCCATCACATCAATTGAATCTGTAATTATTTTTCTTTTTTTCCTGCATTGTTTTTGTTCTCTAAATAATTATGTTATTGCTTTTGTTTTGCTAATTCATTCATTCTTCACTCATTGTTGTCGTCATCGTTGTTGTTGTACTTGTATTTTTCACTTTTCATGTCATTTCTAATTGCAGTCATTGTCAACACAACCGATGATAAGAGTACAGAATCTACTCCAGTATCCTGGTCAGGAATATGGACAGTACGGGCAGCGAAACCCGTCGTATTACAACAACGCCAACAATCAATACAACAATTACGACAATAATGGCAATGGTGCTAATGCTGGCAGTAGCAACAAGAACAACAACAATAACAATAATTTCTTTAGTAATATGTTTAGTGGCTTATTTAATGCAAATGGCAATAGCAACAGCAACAACAACAACGATAATATGGCTAACAACAATAATGGTTATAGCAGTAACATCAACAACAACAACAATTACAATGGAAACTATGCCAGTGGATATCCACAAAGTAATGCAAATATTGGTGTTGGACCAATCCAGGAGGGAGTTCGAACTGTGGGTGGCATGATTCGCCCCATAATCGATAGCATTTTTGATGTAAGTAAAAAAAAATTGAAAATTATTATATTAAAATTTAGAATTAGTACTAGATATAGTCAATTTAGTTAAACTATAAAGTAGCCTGAGGTACTTGGTACAACTGGTTTTGATATCTTACGCATCTTTGATATCTTATATATATTTGATATCATTGCACACAGAAGATCTTGAGCTCGATTCATCGGACAGGCATCATTATAAATTATTGACGAGGAGTATTGAGATTATATTGGGGAAAATGGGACATTCTCATGACGGAATGGTAGTTACCTCATTGAAGTAGCGAATTCGAACGAAATTAATAATTTAATAAGTAAAGAAAGGATCAAAGTCGGGTGTGGCCGACTATATGATAACCTTCACCACCACGATTTCAATATAATTGCTTAATTTTTTTTTTCTAGACGAACTTATCTCACATTTCCAAAATCTAATCAAGATTAGGTAGACATAGTATAGTGTGTTTGGTGCGTCAAATCATGACATTGGGCGAAAAAATATGCATTGGACCTACATATATCAAAATTTAAACCGATTTCAATATAATTTGGCTCACTTTGTATACCCTCCACCATAATATGGAGGGTATAATTAACTTTGTCATTCCGTTTGTAACACATCGAATTATTCGTCGAAGACCCTATAAAGTATACATATTGTTGATCAGGGTAAAATTCTAAGTCGATATAGCCATGTTCCACCTGAAATTTTTCGGTATAGGTCCACGTCTCCATAGAACGGTACTTCCCGGTTTTCTGTACTTTGAAGGTTGTGTCCTCAATATCCCACCAATATGTCTGAAATTTGGTATTAAGTCTTCGTTAGTGGTGCAAAACTTTCCACTTAAAATTTGTAGGTATAGGTCCATGTCTTCATATAGCCCCCATAGAATGGTACATCCCGATTTCCGCTATTTTAAAGGTTGTGTCCTCAATATCCCACCGAAACCACTATAATTTGATTTTCGGTATTTTGAAGGTTTTAGCCTCATTATAACACCGAAATGACTGAAATTTGGTAGTTAGTCTGCGTTGGGGGTGCAAAACTTTCCAGCAGAAATTTGTCGGTATAGGTCCACGTCTTCATAGAACGGTACCTTCCGATTTTCGATATCTTGAAGTTTGTATAATCTATATACCACCGAAATGGCTGAAATTTTATATTTAGCCTTCGTTGGGGGTATAAAACTTTCCACCTGAAATTTGACGGTCTTCATATCGACGCCTCCAAACAATAGTATGCTAAGTCGACTTAGCATGTTTTTTAAAGTTCTTCACATTTTTATATTTAGCGTCCTTTAACTTAAATTCTGTCAAATTTTGGTAATAATCGGACAATCCGAACAGAAGTTATAAACAAATATATACTTAGCATAGTACTGAAGGTCAAAGAAATTTCCAAACTTTTAGAGTTTGTCCTGCAAAACTCACTGTTCAGAATTAGCAAACTATTATTTGGAGGTGTCGAACGACCTTTAACTTAAATTCTGTCCAATTTTGGTAATGATCGGTCAATCCGAACAGAAGTTATAAACAAATATTGACTTAGCATAGTACTGAAATTCAAAAAAATTTCCACACTTTGAGAGCTTCTCCTGCAAAACTCACTTTTTAGACTTAGCATACTATTATTTGGAGGTGTCGATATAGCCCCATAGAAGGTACCTCCCGATTTTCGGTATTTTGAAGGTTGTGTCCTCAATATCCCACCAATATGTCTGAAATTTGGTAGTTCGTCTTGGTGCAAAACTTTCCACTTGAAATTTTTAGGGATAGGTCCATGCGTTAATATAGTCCCGATAGAACGGTACCTCCCGATTTTCCGTATTTTGAAGGTTGTGCCCTCAATATCCCGCCGAAATGACTGAATTTTGATAGTTAACCTTCTTTGGTAGTTAAAAACTTTCCACCTGAAAATTGTCGGTATAGGTCCACGTCTTCATATAGCCCCCATAGGACCGTACCTCCCGATTTTCCGTCTATTGAAGCTTGTGTCCTTAATACCCCACCGAAATGACTAAAGTTTGGTAGTTAGTCTTTGTTGAGGGTATAAAACGTTCCACCTGAAATTTATCGGTATCGGTCCATGCGTTCATATACCCCTCCATAGAACGGTACCTCCCGATTTTCGATCTTTTGAAGGTTGAGTCCTCAATATCCCACCGAAATGACTGACATTTGGTAGTTAGTCTTCGCTGAGGTTGCAAAACTTTCCACCTGAAATTTGATTTAGAGCTTATCGTTTGTACCTTTAACCTCTCTCTCCAGATCATGAAGATATCCCGACGTGCCAGAGTGGGGGAAGCGTGTCCTCTAAATCGTGACGGAGATACTCGATGCAGTGTTGACGTACCGGTAAAACATTCGACTCTTCATGAAGACGGTCCCCTGGTGTCATGAGGGGGGCAACCTGTTGCAGTCCTGAGGCTGTCTTTCTGGCAGATTTGAATATTCTTCCACTGCGCAGCACTAACATTTGCATGGAACACTGGCGCCGCGTAGCATACTACAGATCGTCCTATAGCTTATTGGAAAGTCAACAAGGTTTCTTTGTCTGCACCCCAAGTTCCGTCGGCCAGTGACTTGAGAAACATATTCCTATATCTGATCTTGTCGCAAATTACTGTAGCTTGCGCAGACAAATTAAACATTCTCTAAAGCGTTACACCCAATATCTTGGGGTTGTTAGTGATCGGAATCAGGTCACCATCGACCAATATATTTAAGGGGAGCCTCATTTAAGTGTCATATGGCACTGGAATTAATGCCAGATATTTTCATATTCCTCAGAAAGATAGAACAACTGCTCTAAGTCCACTATATAGACATTTAACCTATTACATTATCATCCATAATAGAATCCGAGTCCAATATCGTACAATCATCCGCACAAATTACGATATCTCTGCCGGATGGGAGCACCGTGGAGCTAAAGTCAGGTTTTTGAGGCAAAAAATCGCAGGAAACGAATCTACCAAATTTGGTTGATATCGGTTCATATATAGATATAGCTCTCATACATATGTTTGGCCGATTTCAAGTAATTGATGGACCAAACACGCAAATTTTGTCCAATTATGTTAAAATTTGGACATTTATATTTATTTTTTGGAAATTTATATTTTTTTTTAATTCTCAAGTGTACGCAAAATTTCGTTTCAAAAACTGTTATATATATTTACGATAATTCGCCCCGATACCGAAAGTTCTACTTCAAAGAACACATGGACGATACCACAGACTACATTAAAAAACATCACTTACTGACACAACAAATTATTGACCACATCTAATATTATATTAACATTTTTTAATAATAATCTTAATTTGCAAACAATTATCCGTATTTTCCATTTTTAAAAAAATATATAATATCAACAGATCAGGTTTTGGCGCCAAAATACCTAAATTGTTTAATGACGACTGAATGTCAGAAATAAATGGAATGAAAATTATGACATCTTTGACAGCTTGGCATGTCGTCGAGGGCCGTTGTCAGATCGTATGGTGGTACCTCGTCGGCTGCGAGGGCTCTTATACGACGTTTCACACTCCTCTTCGCATATCACTTTTGGGGTGCTCTATAGATCTACTACTACAAAGCCGTTGAAAGTAACAGCCGTTCTACAAGTGATTTAACCGTTGCCCACAATTAACTTAATCCGGAACCAATGTTGAATTGCTTCAGGAGTAAGTTATCTAAGGATGAAGTTCGATGGATGAAGTTCATCGCGCTTATCTGTTAGTCCTGTCACCTTTGCTCGGAAAGTTGGTCTTATTTATGTCCCGGAAAAATCTCTCACTACCCGAAGTTCTTAAGCGGCGACTGATAAATTCTCTAAATCCTTGCAAATCCGCTTTTCCATGGTTCAGAGAATATGAATTCGTATGGTCTGTTTACGGAGACGCTGAAATAATGGATTACCAGGACATGTCATTTATCAGACAAGGTGCAGCAATGGTCCTCTTGCAATCCCACGAGGTCACTTTCTATGGACTGGATTGACCAGGAGCCTTCACCTAAACAATTATGTTTTTGTGTTCATAAATCGAAAGTATATATGGGGCACATACGCCAATAAGATAAGGGAGAGGTGTATTCAATTACCGCTAAAAGTAGAGAGCCTTAAGGCATAACAAATTTCGAAAACATATGAAAAAGGGAAGGTGAAAAACGGAAACAACTAAAAGCGGAGATTACAACAACGTCTACACGGTAATTCAAAATATGAGTTGCAGAATTTCACTACTGGGCTTAGGGTTACGGTGTAAGACGCGAGGCCCACAAACTTCTCCACCTAAAATCGTCAACATAGGTCTATGTTTTGATATAGTCCTCATATAATGGTAACCCCCCTATTTTCGGGATTTTGAGGATTTTAGCTACTTCTCTTACCCAAAATTGCTGTAATTTGACATTTGAGGTTCTTTTCCACAAAAAATGTTATATATAGGTCCATGTTTTAGTATAGCCCCCATATAACGGTGCATGCCGATTTTCGGTATTTTGAGGGTTTTATCTACATTTTTTAAACGTACTACCTTAGACTGAAGATTCCAAGTGGTTAAAAAACTTTTCCACCAAAAGTTGTTGACGTAGATCCATCTTTTGGTATAGCCACTATATAACGGTACCTTCAGATTATCGGCATTCCGAGGATTTTAGCTACACTTTTACCCAAACGTGCTGGCATTTGAGGTTCTCAGTTATTGTGTTAGCCCCCGAACTACCTGTAACTTAAGGTTCCCAGTCGGCGAAATATCCCCTATATAACGGTACCTACAGATTTTAGGTATTTCGAAGTGTTTCGCTACATTTGTTGTCCGAATTAACTTTATTTTGACATTTAAGGTTTCCAGGGGTCACAAAACTTCTCCACCAAACGTTTTCAGCATAGATCCACACTTTCATGTAAGCCCGACGGACTGAAGACATTTTTATATACATTTTAGGAACCAAGTTAGGCATAATAATATAATTGTAGACATGAAATAAAACGAAAAAAACTTATGTATTTAGGGGGTTTTAAAAGGAGGTACCTAAAGTAGTGGACCCACATAGTACATTTTAGAAGTGCATCTTTGTTTTGGGAGTCATTCTGCTCGGTGGATATCGTGCCCACCAGTTCGTCACCATATAATTTAGACCTTTGAACCATTATATCAGTAAACAGCGACAATAGGACTACGTTCAGTAAAAATTCCCAAAGGATCCTCGATCACTTAAACACAAATGCTGAACATTTGTGTGGGTGGTACCACATGGAGTGGACCGATGAGGCCCACATAAACTAAGTTTGGACACAGTATTTCGAGATCCAAAGTTTGGACCAAATCGGTTTGTCCGTTTATCAGATATTGCGCGTACTATTTAAGCAAATAATTTGAAACTTTTGTGAGGAAGGACCGGAAGGAGTGGACTATAAGCACCACCTTCGAATTGTATCTCCTATTCGAAGAAATATTACGGTATGCAAAGTGTGGACCAATGCAGTATTCGGTTCGAGATCGTAGGATTTTTTAAAGCTTTCGGGTCATTTTCTCAAGATGTACGGACTTGCCACTCAAAAAACTTGTACCATCATAAAAGGAGCCTTGAGTGTAATCTGTTGCAAGAAAAATCAAAACGATTCGAGAGGAGGTCCTTAACTGCACTTTTCCGGAATTTTGTGTGGGAGGTTCCCGTTTTGAGATAATTAAATTTAATGTTTGCGTCACAACTGCGTGAAGATGACTTAAAAAATATTTTTATTTTTGACCTGAGTTATTAATAATATTATATAGAATATCTTTGCAAAAATTTAGAGGAACATACAAGTTTTATACGATTTTTAAAAAAAAGAATTTTTGTCGATTTTTCCTAATCCACACTTATGACACAAGTGTGAAATATTGTATACCACATGGAACAAATTGACAAACAATTTTTGCATCTCTGTCTCAATAAATTGAAAACTTCTAAATCGAGAATTTAAAATTTGATTTTTTAAAAGTGTTGTTAAAATTTTAGGTTATTAAAATATTAATTTTACACCTGTGAAAAAAGTATGCTTCCCCATCGTAAAGTATATATCTCGAAAACTAGAGCAGATAGGAAAATGCCGACAAAAAATTCTGAAAGAGCATACGCGAAAACCCTAGAAACCACCTATATCTCAAAAAGTAAAATATGTCGCATGGAACACTTAAGCATGTCACCGACGATATACAGTACATATTATTATAACCTCATCTATGTCTCGTAGAAATATCATTTCACAGTATAGACCACATCGTTTACTGCCTTTGAGAGTTATCGTGCGCACCATTTTAGCGTAAAGTTTTGAACTGTTGTGGTGGGTACTTCCGCCCGAACGTAAAGTAAGTGTGGACCAAATAGTACCAAAGCCAAATTTTTGGACCACATCGGTTGATCCGTTCGAGAGTTATCGTGCGCTCCAGCCAGCCAGACAGGCGGACATTGTCTGAAACGGATTTCGTCCAAACATACTTGGTGTATAAAACCATTATTTCGATGAGGCAGATTTTGTCCGTGGGTGACGTAGGGGATGGAAGATACCAAGCAACGGTCCTGACCGGTTTTAACATGGCAAAGCCCAGGATTTATCTTGGTCCCTCTTTCATCTCAAGTGGACACTGACCTCCCCGTGGTGCCACATGGGGAACTGCCTTTAACACCCGTTAAAGGTAGTGAGCTAACATGTGCCGCGCGTTCACCCATAAGAACGTTAAAAACTTGGGTTTGGGCGTCGGGTTAGTAAACCTCCCCTAGAAAAAATAGCTTACTATGAAAAAACGAAAGAAAAGAAAAACAAGCCCATCTAAAGTTCACGAACCCCGCAAACGTTTTAAGGACCATGGTCTGCGAATCTGCACCTGGAATGTTCGCACTCTTTATAGAGAAGGTGCAGTCTTCGCATTGGCAGACATACTTGAAAAGTACAAGATCGATATTACTGCCATACAGGAAATACGATGGATTAGGAAAGGCGTCACAACAACACCTAAAGGTGACGCACTGTATTATAGCTGCCATGGCGTAAAGCATGAGTTTGGTTGTGGATTCGTAGTTAGTCGGAGACTAAAACTTCTGGTCTCCAGCTTCACCCCAGTGAATGAAAGACTTGCTGCAATTCGAATAAAAGATAAATTCTTCAACATCAGCTTTATTTGCGCTCATGCTCCCACTGAAGAAAAGGACGAACAGACCAAAGATATATTTTACGAGCGCTTAGAAGAAACATATGACCGTTGCCCTGACCATGATATTAAAATCATTCTAGGCGATTTTAATGCCAAAATTGGAAAGGAGAATATCTTTGGCCCAACCGTAGGAAAATTCAGTCTCCACAGTGAAACATCTGACAATGGTATGAGGCTGATAGACTTTGCAGCTGCAAAAAACATGTTAGTTAGCAGTACCATATTTAATCATCTCAATATTCATAAGGGCACCTGGCTGTCTCCATATCAGAAAACAAGAAACCAAATTGATCATGTTGTGATAGATGGAAGACATTCATCGAACGTTTTAGATGTACGATCATTCCGAGGCGCAAACATTGATTCGGACCACTACCTTGTTGCAGCAAAGGTACGCACCCGCTTAAACGTAGCAAAGAAAGTACGAACAGACACAACACGAAAGTTAGACATCGGTAAGCTGCAATCACAACAGATAACCACAGCATATTCCACTCAACTAGCCCAATTGCTTAATCAAAGTACTCCTCATCCCGATAACATATCAGCGCAATGGCAAAGCATTGCCCACTCCATGCTAACAGCCGCAAAATCCATACTTGGATACCAGAGACCTCCACCAAGGAATCCATGGTATGATAAGGAGTGTCGTGCTGCCACCGAAGAGAAAAATTCGGCATATAGGGCTACTTTACAATCCGTAGCAACGCGTAGCGCACGAGAAAAGGGGAGAGGAGAAACGTCTTTTCCGCAGGAAAAGGAGAGAGATGGAAAAGCGGGAGTGTGAAAAAATCGAGATGTAGAGGAGCCAGAATGAAGTCCGAAAATTCTAGCAAAGAGTGAAGCATCAAACTGATGGGTTTGGTACAGGCACGTCCTCATGCAGAGACCAGCAAGGTAATTTGGTAACTGATACAGATAGTGTACTCAGGATATGGAAAAAACACTTTTTTTGGTATCCAATAGCAGCGAAGATCTTCGTCGTCTTCGCTGCAGTCCACAGTCCCAATCCCAGAAGATGGTATTGAATGTATACCGCCCAGCCAAGATGAGGTAAAGACAGCAATAAATCGGCTGAAGAATAATAAGGCAACAGGGGCCGATGGCTTACCAGCCGAGCTGTTCAAAACCGGAGGCGACACGCTGATAAGGTGTATTCATCAGCTAGTTAACACCAGCTGGCAGGAAGAACGAGTACCCGACGATTGGAACCTGAGTATCCTGTGCCCCGTCCACAAGAAGGGAGATAAGACTATATGCTCTAAATATAGGGGCATAAGTCTACTCCCTATTGCCTACAAGATCGTGTCAGGGATATTGTGCGAACGACTAAAGCCTATGGTCAACGAGATAATTGGGCCATACCAATGCGGCTTTAGACCTGGCAAGTCCACCATTGACCAGATATTTACCCTGCGGCAAATCCTGGAGAAGACCCATGAGATGCAGATCGACACCTACCACCTTTTTGTCGATTATAAAGCAGCCTTCGACAGCCCGCTGCGTTCAAAGGTATTCCAAGCCATGTCTGAATTTGGTATCCCCGCAAAGCTCATCCGGCTTTGTAAAATAACTTTAACTGACACGAGGTCCTCAGTTAAAATAGGAAAGAACCTCTCCGAAGAGTTTGGTACCAAAAGAGGTTTCAGACAAGGAGACAGCCTTTCGTGTGACCTCTTCAACATCCTGCTAGAAAAGGTTATACGATAGGCAAACTTCAAAAGAAGTGGCACAATCCACACTAATAGTCACATGTTACTTGCTTATGCTGATGATATAGACATCATGGGCCGATCAGTAAAAGAAGTAACTGATACCTTTATAAAGGTCGAAGGAGAATCTGCTAAAGTGGGTCTGGCGGTAAACGGTGAGAAGACCAAGTTGATGGTGTCGACGCGCAATGCGTCCATTGAGCTCGGACCGACTGTGGAAGTTGGTTCCTATAATATTGAGGTAATAAAAGAATTCGTCTACCTCGCCACCTCCGTAAACACAACAAACGACATCAGTTGTGAAACAAAAAGAAGAATTGTATTGGCCAACAGATGCTACTTTGGTTTAAGTACATACATACATATGTTCCCACAACATCCCCGAAAGGACAAGGGAGACTTCTCTCATACCAATGAGAGCACGCCGATTCATATTGGTTCAATGATATGGGACCTACTGTTTATTGCCGAGTCCGAACGGCGTGTCCTAAGACACCACTTGTAGAGAAGTTTTTCATGGCTGAAATACTCAGGAAATGTCGCCAGCATTACTGAGGGGGAATTTTGTCAACGTTGTAAATTTGATGTTGCTTGGTTTGGTTTAAGTAAGCAGTTTAAAAACAAAGCCACATCTCGTCAAACAAAAATAACGCTCTACAAAACACTGATACTACCCGTGCTGATGTATGGCTCCGAAGCCTGGGTACTTGCGCAAGCAGACATGGCAGTGTTTGGTGTGTTTGAGAGAAAAATTCTTCGAAAGATTTACGGACCAATCTGCGTTGACGGTGAACATCGACGTCGCTTGAACCACGAATTGTATCTGCTATACAACGACATCAATATTGTTAAACGTATCGAGATGCAGCGATTGCGCTGGCTAGGCAATATCATAAGAATGAGCGATGATGAACCCGCTAAAAAGGCGTATAAATACGGACCGCTTGGCTGTTCATGCAGAATTGGCAGACCAAGGAATATATAGCGCAAACAAGTGGATGATGAGATGAAAAGGCGCGGTATTCCATAGTGCGAAGCAACAAATAGAGAGGAATGGAAATCTCTTCTTAGTTTGGCCTATAGAACAAATGTTCTGTAATGGGCCAGCTAAGTAAGTAAGTAAGATTTTGTCCGTATGAAAGTGTATACCCTCGTTAGCATAAATGCTGAGGGTATAAAAATATATGAGAAACAGTGGGACATCCATATTCGGAAAATCGACTATCCGTAATGCTTCCGACTGTATTTTATGGTGGAGGGTGTAAATAGTTCGACGCTGCCGAACCTAACGATTTGTTACTTATTTCTTTTTTCTCTGTTACCAATAATAAAGTCTTATATCAGGCGTTAGATTAAAACTTCTTCAAATGCCTTATTAAAACGATCTGTTGATTACGCCTGAACAGGAGTGCTGTGCTAGTGAAGGATATCACAGGGTCGCCTCCTTCCAACCATAATGAATTTATTACATAGTTTAATTTACAACATTCCCGTGGCAAAAATTGTTTTCCCTTCGCGTTATTGTAATTTTGCCCTTCCTTGATTTTAATAGTATTGGTTTATTCTTAGATCCATTCCTGCTTATTTGTGCTCATCTCCCTTGTATTAGAAAAGCCATTATTTCAACAATAATCCAATTAATTTTTATTAATATTATTATTAAATTATGTATTAATTGCAATGGCATGACGTTTTCAATAAGTTTTAATAACACAACACAATTTTCTTCGTTTTCCTCCTACTCCTCATCCTTTTCTTCTTCTTCAACACTATCTTGTTTTAATGTTTATTGAATTTGCCAATTTTTAATTAAAAATCATAAAGACATTCAAAAGCTTTTTAATCGTGGCTGTTTTCTTTTAATTTTCAATTTTCTTATTCTTCTTTGCAGATACCCATTTCAACGCTACGTGCAGTCAATAATTTGGTTGGACGCTTAACAGGCAGTTATCAAATAAAATTGCCATTCCAACAGCAACAGCAGCAGCAGCAACAACAACCAATTCAACAGCAACAACACTCCCCCTCGTTACCATCTCTGCCATCATTTCCATTCTTCGGAGTGCCCACACCAAGTTTAGCACCATCACCAATGTATTATGGCATTCAAAAGTCAGCAAATGCTCAGCCAAAAAGTGAAATTGAGGTCTTGAAAAGAATACGCCAAGTCGACAGCAGCAGTGGCAGCAATGGCAAGGCTATTACCGGCACAATTGGCAATGGCAACCAACAGCAACAAAATCCTCCAGCAACAAATGCAAGCATTTAAAAGAAAATAGCCAAAAAAAGAAAACAGCCTGTGGTTAGCCAACTGCCAAACACCACCTGCTTGGCTAAATATTCTCTCCCCAAAGAAGAAAAAAAAAAAAGACTGAGAAAACATTCTTCAAAGTTCTAAGGATAACAGCTGTTATTGCAAGGTGGCTGCTGCTACTGGTTTCCTACTATCAGTGACTATGACGCTGTTCGAATGTGAGGTGAAAAGAAGAAGCATTTGTTATTATTAGAGTTTAATTAAATCGTATTTTAATTGATTTTAATTTTTCTTTGTTTTTCTCTCTCTCCCTCTCTCTCCCTTTCTCCCCCCACTCTATTTCCTTCATTATTTATTTATGTAGTAGATATTTCTTTGCTCCTTTCTTCCTCAAATTTTACTCATTTCACTGATGTTCATTTCCAATGCAGGGAAAAGCGAGCAAAAAATACGGAAAATTGTTATTTACATTAAAAATTAATTGTTCAATGAATTGTGTTAAATTGGAAATTCACACGTTTGCAAATAAATATAAAAGTATTTATTTGATGTTTTCAATGGAGAAAGTAAAGAGTTGAAGGAAGAAAGGAAAGGGAAAACCAAACCATGCAGATCTCACACACACATACTTGCATAGAAAATGTTCCCAAGAATAGTTAAACACCTTTTTTTTGTTTTTAGATTTAAAGGAAATGAACAACAAAAATTGACCATGTGATAGCATACCTTGTCTGTATTGAAAAAAAAACTGTCAGTTTAAGACTTGTCTGGGGAACCCCAATTAGTTTTCGGTTTAAGCTACATCTTCTAAGTAAAGTAGAAGGCACTTTCCATTCTAAGTAGATGACAAATTTCCGAACAATTCCCGTATTGTTCCAAAGACTTTCTCGGAAATGTCAACACCTTCACACTTATTGAGATTGAATTCGTCTACAATCAAAATTCTTGCAAAATATTTAAGAATAATAAAAAGCAGACATTTGATTTTGTTGGCAATAAACCATCTCAAATATTTGAAGACTTAAAATAAAACAAGAGAAATCTTATAAAAAGTGTAATTAAATAAAATTTCCAATTAACAGCAAATGGCTCATGTGTACCCCATGTGGTATGAGTAATTTAAATAAATACACATTGAATTAATTACTTATACAACCCATTGTTTGCCAACCATCTAGCGAGCAGCAGTGCATTGGGTGGTATGAGCTATATAAATAAAAAAATAATTATTCATGGATTTCTGAGGAACATTTAAAGTAAACTTTGTGTAATAGGAAAAAAAAATTAATTGAATTTTTCTTATCAAAAGTCGGAGGAATGGTTTTGCAGTATTTTGCATGAAAGGAAAGAAGGGTTTAAACTAGACTAGGGGCTAGTACAACAGGAAAAATTTAACAATACATGCGGACTAGAACGAACAAAAAATTTGTTTTTTTCTTTTTGAAAAGCCTACCCCCTTATTTTTTTCCATTTGATCCAAAAACCTTATATATGACATTTTATTTCGATCCGTTAAAGTTAACACGTGCCACCAGAGCGATCTTTGTTTACATAGTAATTTGTATGGCACCAAAGGTGAATTTTCACGAAAATGCTTCAAAAGCCGCATTTATGGTCAAATCGATGAAAAAACTTGTATAATTCATTGTTGTGGTCAAAAACAAAACAATACTACAAAATTTTGTGCAAATTGACTAGGTTTTTATAGTATGAAGGGTATATAAGTTTTGTTTTATACCCTCAGCAGTTATGCTAACGAGGGGATATATAATTTCATACCGGTAAAATGTGCCTCATCGAAATAATGGTTTTAGACCCCAAGTATGTTTGGACGAAATCCGTTTCAGACAATTTGGAGTCGATTTAGCAATGTCTGCCTGTCTATTCTATTTGGCTTTCGTAACTTAGTTTAAGTTCGAAGATGGGTTATATCGGTCCACTCCTTCGGAAAATTTGTGAGCACTATAACTCTTGAAGGTAGTAACCGAATTGGTCCGTACTTTGCACATCGTGAAATTTCTACCAGACTTAGATGAGGCTCTAGTATGGACTCAATGAGTTCACTCCTTCGGATACCTTCCACACAAAATTTCGGAAAAGTTCAGTTTAGGACCTGCATCCCAATCGCTTTGATTTTTGCTGTAGCAACTTCACTGTCACGCTTACGACGGTACATGTCTCATTAGGGGCAATTCCATACTTCCTGAGAAAATAATCTGAAAGATGCAGAAAACCCCTATGACATCGTATGTAGTGGTTGGAGCGCAAGATAACTCTCGAACGGATCAACCGATTTGGTCCAAAATTTGGCCTTCATAATATTTTGTCCATACATAGTTTAAGTTCGAACATAATATCGGTCCATTCCTTCAGGTGCCTCCCCCACAAAAGTTCAAAAATGTTCGGAAAAATTGTTCTTGAAGGGAGTGACCGATTTTGCCCATACTTTACACATCCTAATATATCTACCAGATATAGATCAAGATCGAATATGGACTATATTTGTCCACTACATCGGGTACTTCCCACACAAAATTTCGGAGAAGTTCACCTTAAGCTCTGCTCTCGAACCATTTTAATTTTTTTGAAGCAACTTGCATTCGCTGCCTCAAAGACGACGGTAAAAGTTTTGTCAGGGACAAGTCCATACTTCTTGTAAAAACAGCCCGAAAGGCGTAAAAACCCTATGGCACCATATGTAGTGGCTGGAGAGCGCAATAACTCTCGAACTGATAAGCCGATTTGTTCCAAAATTAAAAAAGATTTACTTCCAAAATGGATATGTCGATCCAAAAGGGCCATAATATCTGAAACCTCCTTAATACATAATTATTGAGGAAAAAGACTTTGTATTAATTTTTTAATCGAGCTTTATGATTTATAATGCAAGTGAAAAAGGAAAGCCGACGATTCGAACCCACACACCCACCACTGTGTGACATGCATGTTTCGCCTTCGGTAAATTTGGTTGATGAAGGTTTTAACTCGCACAGGCTGAGGATATATTTCTGTCGGTAACGCCGACTGATACCCTTTCACTTGTTCTTCAGAAAAACTGACCGACTGACTATACGGCTTGAGAAATATAGGACGCTTAATTCCGAGTGGCACACCATAATTTGTTTGCCTGAAATCTCCCGAGAAATTCGAAAAACGAACAAGAGAAGACAAATCATTCTGCATCATGACAATGTGGGCTCTCACACATCGATTCAAACCAGCGCCTTTTTGGCCGGACAAAACGTGGAATTCATGGGTCACCCGGCGTACAGCATTGACTGGGGATCCAATGACTTCATTCGATTCCAGAATATCAAGAAAAAAGACGTGGTCAAAGGTTTTCGTCACCAGAAGATGCTGTAAAATCGTTCAAAAACCAATCGGAGTGCAAGACCAGACTACCTTATTTTCTGTTAGGGGTAAACGAATATGGACTTTGTTTGTCCACTCACACAAAGTTACGGATAAGCTCACTTTAAGACCTGCTCTCGAATCACTTTGATTTTTGTTGAATCAACTTGCATTCGCTGCCTCAATTACGACGGTAAAAGTTTTTTCAGGGGCAAGTCCATACTTCTTGAGAAAACCGCCTGAAAGGTGTAAAAAAATCCCTATGGCACCATATGCACTGGCACGATAACTCTCGAAGAAACCGATTCGGTCCACAGTTTGGCCTTCCTCATATTTTGTCATAATTTCGATTCAAAGATAGACAATACCGACAGCTTCCTGCTTACATCGGTATTATGTTTTTCGTGAACAAGTCCATGCTTTCTGGCATACTGGTCCAAAAGTTCTACAATGACCCACTGAAATGACTAGTGAACGCGATATCTATCGAAAAGATATGACTCCCAAAATAAGATCAACTTCCATAATGGACTATGTTGTTTCCTTTAAGTACCTCATCAGCAACCCTTTTGAACTTTATTCCTAATCCATATTCTCGTCGGCAAGTTCAAATGTCCAATAAAGGGCTCAAAATAATGAAAAGGCCATAAATACATTCGATCTGCCCATAGATGAAAGTTTCAATTCACATAGGCTGAGGGTATGAAATCTGATATTTTTCAATTTATTTCCTTAATTTTTTCATGTGGTGATGCTACTCATAAGCAAAATATTTAAGTATATTTTCAGATTTTTTATGAAAGGTTCCAGAGATATCGCGCCTTGAAAACAGTCGAATTCTGTCAAAACTATATGCACAGAAATACTAGTACTTACTTACTTACTTAGCTGGCCCATTACAGAACATTTGTTCCATAGACCGAACTAAGAAAAGATCTCCAATTCTCTCTGTTTCGTGCTTCGCTTTTTGGAATACCGCGCCTTGTCATTTCTTCATCCACTTGTTTGCGCCATCTACTCTTTAGCCTGCCAGTTCTGCGTGCACGCCATGTGGCTCCAATTTATAGGCCTTTTTGAAGGGTGCATCATCGCTGATTCTTATTATATGGCCTTGTCAACGCAATCGCTGCATCTCGATACGTTTAACTATATTGATGTCGTTGTATAGCAGATAAGACGTCGATATTCACCGTCTACGCAGATAGGTCCGTAGATCTTTCGAAGAATTTTTCTCTCAAACACGCCAAGCACTGCCTTATCTCCTTGCGCAAGTACCCAGGCTTCGGAACCATACATCAGCACAGGTAGTACCAGTGTTTTGTAAAGCGTTGTTTTTTGTTTGACGAGATGTGGCCTTGTTTTTAACCTGCTTACTTAAGCAATAGTAGCATCTGTTGGCCAACATATTTCTTCTCTTTATTTCACAACTGATGTTGTTTGTTGTGTTTATGGCGGTGCCGAGGTAGACGAAGTCTTTTACTACCTCAAAATTATAGGAACCAACTTCCACTGTTGGTCCTAGCTTTATGGACGCATTGCGCGTCGACACTATCAACTTTGTCTTTTCGCCGTTTACTGCCAGACCCACTTTTGCTGATTCTCCTTCGATCTTCATAAAGGTTTCAGTTACTTCCTTTACTGATCGTCCCATGATGTCAATGTCATCAGCATAAGCAAGTAACATGTGGCTGTTACTGTATATTGTGCCATTTCTTTTGACATTTGCCTACCGTATAACCTTTTCCAGCAGGATGTTGAACAGGTCGCACGAACGGTTGTCTCCTTGTCTGAAACCTCTTTTGGTACTGAATTCTTCGGAGAGGTTCTTTCCTATTTTAACTGAGGGCCTAGTATCAGTTAAAGTCATCTTACAAATCCGAACAAGCTTTGCGGAGACACCATATTCAGACATGGCTTGGAATAGCTTTAGGCGTAGCGGCTGTCGAAAGCTGCCCTATAATCGACAAAAAGGTGGTAGGTGTCGATCTGCATATCTTGGGTCTTCTCCAGGATTTGCCACAGGGAAAATATCTGGTCAATAGTGGACTTGCCAAGTCTAAAGTCGCATTGGTATGGTGCAATTATTTTATATACCATAGGCTTTAGTCGTTCGCATAATATCCCTGACACTATCTTATAGGCAATAGGGAGAAGTCTTATGTCCCTATAGTTAGAGCATACAGTCTTGTCTCCTTTCTTGTGGACGGGACACAGGATACTCAGGTTCTAATCGTCGGGTACAAGTTCTTCCTGCCAGATGGTGCTAACTAGCTGATGCGTACACCTTATCAGCTTGTTGGTTCCGGTTTTGAAAAGCTCGGCTTGTAAGCCATCGGCTCCTGCTGCCTTATTATTCTTTAGCCGGTTTATTGCTGACATTTCCTCATTTTGGCTAAGCGGTATACATTCAATGCCATCTTCTGGGATTGGATCTGTGGTATCTTCGTCGTATTCGCTGCTATTGGATACCAACAGTTTTGAAAAATGCTCTTTCCATATCCTGAGCACACTATCTGTATCAGTTACCAAATTACCTTTCTGGTCTCTACAGGAGGATGTGCCTATATTAAAGCCATCAGTTTGATGCTTGACTCTTTGCTAGAACTTTCGGACTTCATTCTGACTCCTGCACATCTCGATTTTTCACACTACCGCTTTTCCATTTCTCTCTTTTTCCTGCGAAAAAGACGTTTCTCCTCTCTCCTTTTCTCCTGATACCTCTCTCGTGCGCTACGCGTTGCTACTGATTGTAGAGTAGCCCTATATGCCGCATGTTTCTCTTCGGTAGCAGCACGACACTCCTGGTCATACCATGGATTCATCGGTGGAGATGTCTGGTACCCAAGTATGGATTTAGCGGCTCTTTGCATAAATTGGGCAATACATTGCCATTGAGCTGATATGTTATCGGGACGAGGAGTGCTTTGATTAAGCAATTGGGCCAGTTGAGTGGAATATGCTGTGGCTTTCTGTTGTGATTGCAGCTTACCGATGTCTAACTTTCGTGTTGTGTGTGTTCGTACTTTATTCGCTACGTTTAACCGGGTACGTAGTACGAGTCTATGTTTGCTCCTCGGAACGAACGTGCATCCAACACGCTCGATGAATGTCTCCCATCTATCACAACGTATTCATTTTAATTTCTTGTTTTCTGATCCGGTGCCCTTATGAATGTCGATATGCTTAAATCTGGTGCTGCTAACTACCATGTTTCTTGTCAGATGTTTCACTATGGAGACTGAATTTCCCAATTGTTTGGCCAAAGATATTCTCTTTTCCAATTTTACATTAAAATCGCCTAGAATAAGCGCTCATAGAATATATCTTTGATCTGTTCGTCTTTGTCTTCGGTTGGAGCATGAGCGCAGATAAAGCTAATGTTGAAGAATTTTGTTTTTATCCGTATTGTAGCAAGTCTTTTATTCACTGGTGTGCAGCTGGAGATCAGATGTTTTAACTTCCGACTAACTACAAATCCGCAGCCAAAATCATGTTGAGAACCTCAAATGTCATCTTATGGATAGAGCAGTCAAGAAATGTATCTAAAACCCTCAAAGTACCGAATATGGAGAGGTTCCCTTAAAGGGGGGCTATACCAACAATTTTCGATGGAGAAATTTAGTGACCACTGTAAACCTCAAATGTCAAATAACAGCTAGTTCGGTCAAAATACCGAAAATCGGGAGGTACCGTTCTATAAAGGCTATACCAAAAATGGACCTATGTCGAAAATTTTTGGTGGAGAAGTTTAGTCTCTGCTGAAAACCTCAAGTGTCAAATTACATACTGTTTGGTTAAAAATTGTAGCTAAAATCTTCAATATGCCGTAAATCGGTAGGTACCGTTATTTGGGGGCTATATCCAAACATGGATCTATATTGAAAATTTTTGTTGGAGAGGTATGGTGACCACTAAAAACTTCAAATGTAAAATTACCTCTGTTTCTTACATCATGAAGGTCCCCCCTGACATGACTGGGGGTCCTATTCACCATATGATGCTTAGAATGGCTCTCACGGTATCACCCGGGCAAGTACGGCAACGAAAGCATGTCATTGTGTTGCTGCAATGGAAGAATCTTTGTCTCCTCATATAGATGATCCACTGAAGGCATGAGGAAACACCCTTTTGCAGTTCTAATGACGGTATTCTGACAGGTTGAAACAGTTTTCCATCGCGATACCCTTTTATTTGCGGACCTTACTAGCGCCGCATAGCTTACCATAGACCTACCTATCGCATTATATGTGGTCAGCAATGTTTGTTCATCTGCACCTCACGGGCTGCCGATTAGGGACTTGAGGACGTTGTTCTTCCATCCCAGCTTGTCGCTGATAGCTGTGGCATATGCAGATAACGTGAACATGCTGTCGAAGGTGACTCCTAGATTCTTGGGTTACCTGGTGGTCGGAATTATGCTACCGTTGGCCATGACATTTAAATCAATACTCTCCTCTGCAGTCCATGTCGTCAACAGACATGGACTGCTTATTACTCGCATGGAAAACGAAAGTGGAGTTAAGACCTTCACATATGACATCAGGGAAAGTACGAGATGCCACGATAGCACAATCATACGTTATGATCTCTATGCCGTCTGAAGGAGTTCCGGAGATGTGACCCATCTTGGGGAACCACAAAATACCCCTCAGTATTGTTGGCGACATTTTCTGAGTATTTTAGCCATGTAAAACTTCTCTATAAGTGGTGTCTAAGGACACGTCGTTCGGACTCGGCGATAAACTGTAGGTCGGCGATAAACTGGAGCGCCTCATCACTCATGATTATTTTTGATGATAAATCATCTTCCTCTTGGTGGTGATTAAGGATGGATTGATCGTATGTTAGACGCGGTTGGCGGTCAGCGTTCAATAGCTGATGCACCGTCTGGGCTTTGTACGGAAACATCTTCAAATATTGTACCAAAATTCGTTGTAAAGACCGACAACTGATACCCATTTGCGTGGCACGTCGTCTGGTCTATGTCGAAGGCGCTTCCGTGACATCCTCGGCTACAGCAGCAATATTCTCTGCAGAACGGATACTCTGCCATGCCTGGGTCTGTGGCAGCAGTGTCTTCGAAGCGAGCTGCTAAACGTCTGCGACGAAATTCACGTTGAGCCAATGTCACCGACCGATTATTTGTCAAATAAATAGTCACCAATATTCCGCGTTCTGGAGCAGTGTAGCGTAACATTGTTTATTAGCGTGTATTTCGCATGTGTTTACTACACAAATGTCAAAACAGAACTGACATTAGAGGCCAATCGCAAAAATTATAGCATTTTCTGATAGGAGGATTACTTTTGCGCCACCTGTTATTAATCGGGGTGCACTCATTGATATGAGAGAAGTCTCCCTTGTCCCTTCTAGGATGTATGTGAGACAATTATAAGACCAGTCGGTCATGACCTTTCAAAAGCTTACTATTGTTGTGCCCATAACCAGAAGTACAGCCATTTAACGGCGGGATATATAGGTTAGGCATTCCTACCTCGCCATTTCCACATCCCTCATATATTCCATATTCGGGTCATTAGAGTCAATCTCAAGCGAGATAGTTATGTGTTGAACAGACTGATGTCACAGGAAAGCTAATCCCCCACCTACACTTCTGGCGCGATCATTCTTCAGTACATTGTAACAATCACAACAATGTAAGCTGCAGTTATTATTGAGGTGTAGTTTCCTGTACCTCCGCGACCATCATATTAGTCATACTAATAAAGTCGATACTCGATCTTGCCTCGGATTCCGTTGAAATTAAATGGCAAAAATTATGCATTTCATGGATTGGAACAGCAACGAGGGTGTTCCTGTTAGAGGGACTGTAGGGGTGTCTCGTATTCTGTCTTCTCACAGGATGCCTGTCATAGTCCCTCACATGAACGAGTCCAGAGCAACCGCAGAGATGCACCCCTGCCGACATCTATTGCATCTCACCGTAGCTTGAGTGTGATGGATGAGGATGTGACAAACCGAACCCATTTAAATTGACCCTGTAGTGTTAGATTCTACACGCACTTAGAATGTTCCAACATTTCTCTTGTTTGTCATTTTTAAGGCATGAATTGTTGCTAAAAGGTTTTAGCTTTAAATGGGGTTATCCCTTAGCTTTCATCAGCGAGGTGAAACTAGAGATTAGTGTCTCCGAATAACCACAGTCAAAGTCTATTCATATGTCATATGTCTATTCATAATTCAATTTTAGCACGTTAATATAGGATGAGTTAATCCCTTATGCCAGATTTAATTTTTCTTATCAAGTATGGAAAAAAGTACATTCACATATACATATTTGTGTTCTGTGCCCCGTTCGGACTCGGCAATAAAAATAAACTATAAGAGCGAAACTTTATGATTTTCCTAAATTCTCAGTTGGTCACAGTACACATACATACAGATTTTAGGGTGTTTATCACATGGTTGGTTTTGGAAACTAAATCCTTTTTAATTATCTTATTTACTATCCTGTTATCATTCTCTGTATCGCTTCCTTAAGTTTCACAAACCAAAAAAACTGAAATAGAAAAATTTATGTGGTTGCTCACTGTGTTGCTATATGTGTTAATCTTCAATCCAATTATTATTGTTGTTGTTTTTATCATTATCCTTGATGTTATTGTATTAAGAGCCTTAAGTAATTAGCTTATATTTTACAATGTGGTCAATAAATGTCTATATATCACATTGTTGTCGTTGTTACATACAGACGAACTATTTTTATCTCAACCAGACTGTAAATTAATATAACTTATATTGAAAACATTGCAATTATATAATCATAAGAGCAAATAACCAATGTTTGTATGTATGTTGAACAAGTGTTTATATACATTATTGTTGTAAGACAACATAACAAGTACTTCATATAACTTATATCTATGTATCTATTTATGTATGTAATATTAATTTTCATTGTCCTATATTCTTTGTTTATTTAATATCTCTATGTAATTAGAATCAATTGTATTTGTGTTTGACCACTTTTAAACCACTACATATGCAGTTTTTCATGTTAACAAAAGCCGCTTAATATTATTAATAGTATCAATTAAATATACCCATGTCCTTCAAATCAAATCTAGGTAAAGCGTTTAAAAGGACTGCTAAATGTTATTTTACTACTCTAATATATTTAATATATATATATATAGCTTATTAAATATTAATTGAAATACTTATTTAAGTGAATTAGATTTTAAGTTTTGTGTCCAAACAAGTGGTCAGTTTTGCAAGAATTCTCGAAACATTCCTCCCTACTTGTGTGTGTTCACAGAATTTTGTTGTGATATTAATTTAATTATAAGATGTTTAAGAAATAAATTAAATAAAAAAAAATAATAAAATAAATAAAAATATTAAAAAAATATTATTAGTGGTGTTGTTAATATGGGTTTTGGAAAAATAAGTGGGGCGCTTCAATTGGGGACCAAAAGGTAATTGTGTTAAATGTGTTAAGTAAAAGAGAAGATAATATAATTGTTCCACAACCATACAAGAAGAGACAAATGGGAGCATTCTCTCATATCAATGAGAGCACCCAAATTAGCTCAATGATATGGGACCTGCTGTTTATCGCCGAGTCCAAGCGGTATGTCTTAAAACACCACTTGTGGAAAAGTTTTACATGGCTGAAATACTCGGGAAATATCGCCAACATTACACTAAGAGAGAAGAGAACAGATGGAATGGTATAAAAATCAAGTAAAACAAGTAAAAAGTATCAGTCGGTATTGCCTTTGTGGTTTGAAATAATTTTTTTCCAAAAAAAACTTATGTATTTAGGGGGGTTTTCAAAATTTTGGGCGTATGAACCGACAAAGTATGGATAGGATTAAAGCTCAAAAATTTGCGGGGATAACGATAGATTGGGCTTTTTTATCACACTAGCCTACGATAAACATAATAACGCTGTAAACAGGGCCACGAGGAAAACCTTCGGTAAAAATGTCCACAGCATCCTCGAACAGACCCTTAACCACTAGGCCGGGGCGATTTGAAAACCTTAATGAGCCCTTCGCGTTTCTGATTCCTGGGGTTGAACTGAGCTAAAAAGTCCACTAGACCATAGGTCTACCGCGAAAATCGAGCCTCCCGATTTTGACTTTAAGTTTTTTATCCACGTTTTTGGACCTTTTAGCATATAACGGCCAAACCATTGAGATTTTCGATCCAATACAAAGACAATACAAAGACCCAAACGTACTAAAGACATTTGCGTTGTCCATGGATCCCAACACGATAGAATTTTGCATCAGAACGCTTGAATATTTTTCTGGTCAACTTTTGTAGCACAGTGCCATTTATCGACATTTTCCGAAAAGTTTGCACCTTCTCAAGGCCAAAACTGCCGGAACGAACGTTCTAATGCTTTTGCGATGTATTAGAGAGTTCTTAATCACTGTCTTCGCTACAATTTTTGCCTTTATATTGGATCGAAAATCTCAATGGTTTGGCCGTTATATGCTAAAATGTACAAAAAACGTGGATAAAAAACTTAAAGTCAAAATCGGGAGGCTCGATTTTCGCGGTAAACCTATGGTCTAGTGGACTTTTTTGCTCAGTTCAATCCCAGGAATCAAAAACGCGAAGGGTCCATTAAGGTTTTTTTTCCTTCCATACAAATCGCCCCGGCCTATTAACCACACAAAAATTTTGAACATTTGTGTGGTTGGTACCACAAGCATAGACACAGATAGGGCCCAAATTTGAACATAAACTAAGTTTCGACAATATTTAGAGATCCAAACATTGAACCAAATCGGTTGTTACGTCTATGAGAAATCGAGCGTACAATTTTAGAGAATATTTTTGAACTTTTGTGTGGGAGTTACCGGAAGGAGTGGACCTATTAGAACCACCCTCGAATTTCATCTAGTACTCGAAGAAATATTATAACATACAAAGTGTGGACGAACGCAGTGTTCGGTTCGAGATCTCCAGCCACCACATATGATGCCATAGGGGTTTTTAACAATTTTCGGGCTGTTTTCTCAAGAAGAATGGACTTGCCCCTGAAAAAACTTTTACTGTCTTAATTGAGACAGTGAATGCAAGATCCGTCAACAAAAATCAAAGTGATTCGAGAGCATGTCTTAATGTGAATTTATCCAAAAATTTGTGTGGGAGGTACCCGAAGGAGTGGACAAATATTGTCCATATTACAACCTGATCTATATCTGGTCCAAATCGGTCACCCCCATCAAGAGTTATCGTGCTCACAACTTTTCCGACATTTTTTGAGCTTTTGTGGGGCAGGTACCTGAAGGAGTGGACCGATATGGATTATCTTCGAACTTAAACTAAGTTTGCACAAAATATTACGATGGCCGGAGAGAGTTTTTTGTACCTTTCAGGTTATTTTTTCAGGAAGTATAGACTTGCCCCTGATGAAACTTATAGCGTCGTATGGGGGCAGTGATTCACTGCCAGTGAATACAAGTTGTTACAACACAAATCAAAGCGACTCGAGAACAGGCCCTAAAATAAACTTTTCCGAATTTTTGTGTGTGTGATACCAACGTGAGCCGATTGCGCCCATATTGGAACCTCATCTAAGTCTGGTAGATATTTCACGATGTGCAAAGTATGGACCAAATCGGCTGCTCCCTTCAAGAGTTATCATGCGCACAAATTTTCTGAACATTTTCAAACTTTTGTGGGGGATGTACCGGAAGGAGTGGACCGATATAACTAGGGTGTCCAAAACCGAAACCGGTTAACCGGTTACCCGGTTTTGAGTTACAAAACCGAAACCGGTTTTCGCCAAAAACGTCATTTTCGGTTAACCGAAAAAACCGGTTATTTGTGTCGGTTAACCGGTTTTAAAAAATTAGTAATATTTTAAATATTTCATTACAATTGTATTCTTAAAAGTAAGCTAAACTTAACTAACACCAGGTACGGCAAAGTTTAAAATGTCAGATATCTTTAAATCTTGAAAATATTTTGTGTAAAATGTAGAGTTGTGCCAATTTAGTTCACTACGCAGTTCCAATGGTACACACCATATGCATGAAAAATCTGCGTATACGTGATATCACACGTTAGTTTGTATGAAGTTACTCATACATTTTGGAACTAATACAGTGCACTAGGAACTAGAGCTATAGTAGCTACAATTTAAAACGAGTGGTTGGTCCAACTTAGTCATTATTCAAATGACCGCCGAATTTTCAGGCATTTCACGATAATTTTAGGTTGGCAAAGCAAGACGAAGAATCCGAACTTAATAAAATGTAAACGTAATTCTCTTAGTACACAATTTTTTGTAAGGGCATTTACTATCCTTATGGCAGAATTTCGGTCTTAATTTTGCTGTCCCCACTTCGAGGTTTATTGTCAAATAACAAGGATATTATGAGAAAATTATTATATAATAACGAAGTCGTTATACTTAATTTACCCCTTGTCGTACATTTTTAATCAAATATATATCAATTATGAGCAAATTTGTACCTATTTAACAAAACCGGTTTAAACCGGTTAACCGGTTTTGAACATTTTTGAAAACCGAAAACCGTTTTGTTTGGAAAAACCGGTTTTTGGACACCCTAGATATAACCCATCTTCGAACTTAAACTAAGTTTGGACAAAATATTACGAAAGCCAAATTCTGGACGAAATCGGTTCATCCGTTCGAGACACCCTAAGCATATAAGCGAGACACCCTAAAAATTGTCAACATGGGTTTATGTTACTGTATGAAGGTTATACCAACGGTACCACCCGATTGAAGAATTGTTTAAATATATTGCCAAAAAAAACTTTTGTCAAAAAATTTTCCACCTACATTTTTGGACACGAAAGGAAACTAGTCATTCCATTTTAGTTCAGAATATTTTATGGTGTAGGGTATACAAACTTAACAAATTTCTACTTGTTTGTATTAACGCCATTCAAAAATATCCATAGATTTTAAGTCCATTTTCCTTATGTTCAACGTTTCAAATCAAAATGAAAACTTACTTCGTAATGTGTGTCTAAATATCATAACGAAGAAACATTTATACATATTTTGTATCGCCCTGTACTTTTCCTCAATTTAATACATTCAGCCTAAAATTATGCTACAATGAGTTGGATTTTTGCGTGTTTAAAACCATTTTCATCCAGTTGTATACTTAACCCTAAGAGTATACAACATTTACCCAAGCTGAAGTTTGTTTTTTAGCTTGTTGTTGTGCTAATAAGATATGCGTTAACTTAAGTATATCTTGAGGTAGACGTACAAAAGTTGATTCTATATACACTGCACGTTAATAAAAGCTTTGCCGGGAATATAACATACATTATATCATACTCAAAAAGGCAAAATTATAATTACATTGTGGTATACAACAAATATGTAATTACAAGTATTGGGATTTTCCATATTCTGACTTGATCTGGTTTATTTTATATTGCACAGAAAAAAAGGGAACATATATGTATATGCAATACAGCCATTAAGTGCGACAAGTTAAACAGTGCAAAACCCAAAAAAATGCTATATCTGGTTGGAGCGAGGGAAGACTTCGACAGATGATTTTTTCAGGGCCAAGCAAATGCAAAGCAGGCCACAAGAACAAACACGACCATAAATCCTGCAACTAAATATGTACAGAGGAAAAGTGGCAAATGCTCTTCCGCAACAGATCATAATAGAGGATTCATTCAGCATTGCAATTATAAGCAGAGCTCCGATTCACTCGCGAGTGAAAATTTGGGGGGAGGTGATAATCTTTTTGGGTGCAATATTTTTGGTGGTTGTGGGGCAAGTTTATTTGGGAGTGGGATAAGTTTTTGTTTGGTGTTGGGGAGGGGGCAAGTTTCCCCCCTCAACTTGCTCGAATTCGAGCGAGCATTCGGCGATCTGATTATAGGCGAACAATACAGGAAAACTGTCTATGAATTGAGGACTAGCACTTTGGATCCCAAATACAAACTTGCCTTTGTTTGGATACAAATTAGCGATCTTACAATCGTCAGGTGCTACGTCACTTCACGCGAGGGCACGTCATATTTAGAAATGGACAGTGGGTAAATACCCAATGGGTAAATACCCGGTAAATTGGGTAAATACCGGGTAAATTCCCATTTGTGGGAATTTATTTGGGTATTTACTATATTGAATCCCCAATATAACAACTTACACCCTATTTCTGGGTTTAGGTTGTGAAATCGTTTCAAAATGGATAGTTTTACAATACTTTAAACAAGTGGGTAAAAACTCTTTAACTGCCGAACATCTTGACGTAGCCTGACGAAATTTAACTCAAATCTTACTTATATCAAGAGAACATCTGGTATTGAAAATTGGGTCTCTGGGTCTATGTTTTCATATAGCCCCCATATAACCGTACCTCCCGATTTAAGGTATTTTTCTCCTACTAGCCACATTTTACAATAATATTGGCTGAAATTTAGCACAGTGAGTTCTCAATGAGTATAAGATATCCTTGCAAAATTTTGTCAACGTAAGTCCACGCTTTCTTATAGCCCCTATATAAGAGTACCCCGATTTCGAGTATTTACCCAAACCTTGGGTAAAAACTCTTTAACTTACTTATATCAAGAGAACATTTTGTAGTGAAAATGGGGTCTATGGGTCCATGTTTTGATATAGCCATCATATAGCCGTAGCTCCCGATTTAAGGTATTTTTCATCTATTAGCCACATTTTACATCCAAATTGACTGTAACTTGGCACAGTGAGTCCTCACGGAGTATAATATATCCTTGTAAAAATTTTGCAACATATGTCCACGTTTTCTAATAGCCCCCATATGAGGGAACCCGATTTCGAGTATTTTCCCAAATATTGGGTAAAAACTCTTTATCTGCAAAACCACTTGGTGTAGGCTAACAAAATTTGGCTCAAATCTTTCTTATATCAATAGTATCAAAGGTATTGAAAATGGAGTCCCTGGGTCCATGTTTTGGTATAGCCCCCATATAGCCGTACTTCCCGACGTAAGGTATTTTTCATCTATTAGCCACATTTTACAATCATACTGGCTGTAATTTGGTACAGTGAGTTCCCAATATGTATAAAATATCCTTGCAAAAAATTGTCGACGTAGGTCCACTTTTTCTTGTAGCCCCAATATGGGTTTCTGAAATCAGGAGGTACTATTATATTGGGGCTATATCAAAACGCGGACCCAAGATCCCATTTTCAGTACCAGAAGTTATTTGATAAAACAAAGACTTCAGTCCAATTTTTGCAACCTACGTCAATTGGTTCGGAAGATAAATAGTTTTTATCGAACTTTTGGGTAAATACTCGAAATCGGGGTACCCTTAAATGGGGGCTATTAGAAAACGTGAACCTATCTAGACAAATTTTTGCAAGGATATATTATACTCCTTGAGGACTCACTGTGCCAAGTTACAGTCAATTTGTTGGTAAAATGTGGCTAATAGATGGAAAATACCTTAAATCGGGAGGTACGACTGTATGGGGGCTATATCAAAACATGGACTCAGAGACCCTATTTTCAGTACAAAATGTTCTCTTGATATAAACAAGATTTGAGCCAAATTTCGTCAGCCTACGTCAAGTGGTTCGGCAGTTAAAGAGTTTTTACCCAAGGTTTGGGTAAATACTCGAAATCGGGGTACCCTTATATAGGGGCTATAAGAAAGCGTGGACCTACGTTGACAATTTTGCAAGGATATTTAATACCCATTGAGAACTCACTATGCCAAATTTCAGCCAATTTGGTTGTAAAATGTAGCTAATAGGAGAAAAACACCTTAAATCGGGAGGTACGACTATATGGGGGCTATACCAAAACATGGATCCAGCGACTCCATTTTCAATACCTTTAATACGTTTGATATAAGAAAGTTTCGAGCCACATTTTGTCAGCCTACGTCAAGTGGTTCGGCAGATAAAGAGTTTTTACCCAATATTTGGGTAAATACTCGGGTACTTACCCATGTATTCACCCACTTGTTTAAAGTGTTGTAAAACTGTCCATTTTGAAACGATTTCACAACCTATACCCAAGAATTGGGTGTAGGATGTTGTATTGGCGATTCAATATAGTAAATACCCAAATAAATACCCACAAATGGGTATTTACCCGGTATTTACCCACCGTGTGGGTATTTACCGGGTATTGCCAACAGTTAAACGTCAGAGCTGTAGAATGGGAAATGCAAACCACAGACGTTAATGGTAGAAGAACAGTCGTCATAATGGACATAACTGATCTAATTGCAGCGAACAAGGGAAATAATCCCACCTACAGACGCCCCGGCCCCCAACACGTAGGTCTAACTATCTAAAGAACACTGACGAAAATGTTAAACTGGAGAACTTTTGGCACTTATACGGGAAGTGGCCACCAGTACAAAGCATATAGCTTTAGAGGAGCTGGATCGATAATATCTTCAAATTAAACAGAGTTTAAATTTAAAGTAATCAGTAAGAGAAGTAAATAAAACAAGTAAAAACGGCTTTAAGTTCGGCCGGGCCGAACTTGTTATACCCTCCACCAGGAGTGTATTAAAGTAAAACAATTAGAACAAATAGTTTCCTTTCGTTTATGAAAAAGACTTAATACCAAATTTCAGCAATTTCGGTAAAACAATATCGCTAACTTTCAAAATAAGGAAATTCGGGAGGTACCGTTCTACATATGGGGGCTATATCAAAACGTCGATCAATACCGACAAATTTCTGGCGTAAACTTTTTAGACTCAAAGAAGGCTAAATACCAAATTTACGATATTTCAGTAGGTTAATGTGGTTAAAACCTAAAAAATACCGTAAATCACGAGGTACGCTTCTATGGAGACCTATACTGATAATTCTTTTCTGGAACATTTTATAACCCCATGAAAGACTAAATTACAAATTTCAGTCATTTCGGTGGGAGGTTAACGTCACATACTTCACAATTATGAAAATCGGGAGGTACCGTTCTATGGGGGCTATATCGAAACGTGGACCTATACCGACGAAATTCAGTCAGAAAGGGGTTTACTTCTAACGTAGAGTAAATACCAAATCTCAGCCATTTCTGTTTGTTGTTGTGGACACAACCCTCAATAAAAGGAAAATTGAGAGGTACAGTTTTATGGGGGCTATATGAAGGCGTGGACCTATATATGAGGACTAAATACCAAATTTCAGCAATATCGGAGAAATATTGAGGCTACAACCTTCAAAATACCGGAAATCGGGAGGTACTGTTCTTTGGGGCTATATGCACCCATATCAACAAAATTCTGGGGAAAAATTTTATATTCCCAACGAAGGCTAAGTACCAAATTTCAGCCACTTCGGTGTGATAACGAAACTAAAACCTTCAAATTTACCGAAAATCGGGTGGTACCAACTGTACCAACAAATTTCTGTGGGAAAGTTTTATCACCTAAACGAAGACTAAATACCAAATTTCAGTCACTTTAGATGAATATTGAGATCACAACCTTAAAAATACCGAAAATCGAGAGGTACCGTTCTAAGGGGGCTATATGGAAACGTGGCGACAAATTTAAAGGGGAAACGAAGACTAAATACCAAATTTCAGTCATTTCAATAGATTATTGTGGCCTTAACCTCGGTGTGATAATGAAGCTAAAACCTTAAAAATACCGAAAATCGGCCGGTTCCGTTCTATGAGGGCTATATCAAAACGCGGACCGATGTAACCCATTTGCAATACCAAACATCCTAGGAGTAATAAAAACATCTATACCAAATTTCAAAGCTCCATCTAAGAAAAGTGGGCCAAGGAGTGTTTTAGCTCTTAAATTCAAACAAAAAAAAAGCTCCATCTTAAAAATTGCGAGCTGTATCTTGATTTCAACAGACGGATGGACGGACCGACAGACGGACATGGTTATGTCGACTTAGAATTTTATCCTGATCAAAAATATATATACTTTATAGGGTCTCCGATGAATATTTCGATGTGTTACAAACGGAATGACAAATTTAATTATACCCTCCATATTATGGTGGAGGGTATAAAAATATATTAGATAACATGAGGTGAGCTCTACGGGAGGACGTCAACTCTAACGCATGTCGCGTGTTATTGAGTGTGTGGTTTCCATTTCGTCACCTTATCGGATTACTAAATGGAAACGCAGTCATTCCAGTGTCATCTGGCTTCGGTCTCTGCGGAAACACACAACTCCTTGAAGCCGGGACCATCTAGTTACCAACCAACCGACCATCGGCCGCAGCTGATAAACCTAACCTCCCGAGGCAGGACGCTCCCACTGCCTCAACCAGCCCTGCGACTCGGTTGGCAAAGGAGAAGAGAGGCCAACCCAGATCGATAGAAGTTCATCGGCAGGGAACCCTCGTCTATCTCGAGAAGGGGAAATCAAATTAATCAGGATTAATCTCAGGGTAGTGAACTAGTTTGAAAGGAAATATCCTTATCTACGCAAAATAAATGCTGAATGTAGCAAGCTTTCTCCCATCCCCAAAGGTCAACTCGGGAACGATGACTCAGCGCCCTGCGAAAGATGAACTTATCTTGGCTTCAACTCCATCTTCAAAGTCGAGGGAGCTGAAGGCAAAAGAGATGAATCAATCCCAAATAAAATCAAAGACGCCGAGGGTTGGGAAGTCCGACTTGGAATCGGCCTCTGTATCTGGGCGTGTGGCTCCCAACACAAACAACCTTTCTCATCAATGAATACGGTAGAGATGGTTGGGTCAACGGAAGAACCACATACCACGGCCAAGAGACCCACCCCGAGCCTAGAATCTAAGCCTTCCAACACCTCTGTCGACTATCAAAAGAATGAGAGAAGCCTCTCGAGCTAACATGAGCCAAGGGGTGTCTTCCGGATCTTCTCACACTAGGAGTGGATTTGAGCCAATGATAAGACCGAAAATCGTTTTATCACAAAATAAAACGAATTAGGTCCAGAAATTTTTGCATATTTTGTATATCTTGCATATTTTGACATATTTGCATACACTGAGCATATGCAAAACAATATTCAAGGATTTATGGTCTAAGTATTCCACTGAAATGGCTGAAATTTGGTATTAAGTCTTCGTTGGGGGTATAAAACTTTCCACCTGAAATTTGTCGGTATAGGTCTACGTCTTCATATAGCCCCTATAGAAGAGTACCTCCCGATTTTCTGTATTTTGGTCCCAATATTCCAACGAAATGCCTGACATTTTGTATTAAGTCTTCGTGGTGGTATAAAACTTTCCACCTGAAAACTTTCCGCAAAGTTCCACGACCATAGAACAGTATCTCCCGATTTTCTGTATTTTGAAGTTTATGACCCATTATACCACTGAAAGAGCTGAAAATTTGTATTAAGTCTTTGTTGAGGGTATAAAATTTTCCACAGGAAATTTGTCGGTACAGGTCCACGTTTTCATATAGCCCCCATAGAACGGTACCTCCCGATTTTCGGTATTTTGAAGGTTGCGGCCTCAATATCACAACGAAATTAATGAAATTTGGTATTTAATCTTCGTTGGGGGTAAAAAACTTTCCACAGGAAATTTGTCGGTATATGTCCACGTCTTCATATAGCCCCATAGGACGGTACCTCCCGATTTTTGGTATGAAGGTTGCGGCCTCAATATGCCATCGAAATGACTGAAATTTGGTATTTAATCTTCGTCGGGGGTACTTTAAATTTGTAGGTACAGGCCTTCATATAGCCCCCACAGAACGACACCTCCCGATTTGCGGTATTTTTAAGGTCGTGGCTGTGGTTATACATTTCCCTATTTTATTGACTTGTCTGAAGAGAATTTTAAACAGAAAAAAATGTACACTTAAAAAATTTTGAAGATATTATTGAAATATTTATTGCATACGAAAATATATAAAATGTATAAATTTTGCATATGCAAAAAATAATATTTGAATATGCATAATTTATGTATTTTGCATATTTTTGATGTGTTTCGATTGCAATTTAATCAAAAGCCAAAAATATGCCCAGCCCCAAAATTTGACATTAATCGGATCAAAAACAGCTTTAGACTTCCTTTCGTACACAATGGATGACCTTGCAAACTCTGGGGAGAGTGCCAATAGAAGGGTATTGTCGGCATAAATGCTACCGCCCCCTGCGGTCACAGCGCGCATACTGACAATACTCAATACACAAAATCCCAATATCCTGACTAAATTCTGGAGGCTCATTGATCACCGCCCATTCTTCGGACCTTCTGTCAGGTTGTCTATAGACACACAAGGCTAAGAATACGTGAGAAAAAGTTCACTTTGGGCTAGGATGCATAATGTTCCGTCTAGCTCAAAAGCAGTAAAAGAACGCAAGCAGCAACCGATTCGCAGAGTTGATAAGTAACATGAAAAGGGACGGGCGGTCTCAAATCACTTAGACCCACTCTACCAAGTCGGCAGCGATTTTGGGTTGTAAGAAGACCTTGGAAGTGCTAAAATCAATCGTTACCTTGTGTTGGGTCCCCAAATTTTGGAAAACTAGTACTCATAGTCAAAGGCTCGACATAGCGAGGAAGTTACTTAAAAGACTCTTAAAACTGAGACTGAAAAGGCTAATGATTTCAGAGGACATGAGAAATCCACGGTTGGTGACCTGAGAGATCACACAGGCATTTGAACCGGGTAAATGCACAAAAGGACCATGAAAACGCGACAAAGTCGATTAGTTGTCAATGAAAGTCGTACCCGAAATTTTCTGAAAAACGTCACCCTGTGGTACGTTTATAGCGGTTCTTAAAACAAGGGACGAAAAGGACATTGTAGGTAGCGAGTTAGAAGGTCGAAATGCTCTACGGAAATCATTCGATTTGACTGAAGACATGTCATCTCATAAATAAGCTAAAACAACAGTTAAAGGGTCTTCAGCAGAAACCAACTTCATCACGCCATAACTAGGAAGTTCAACTCACGGCGTAATTCTATTGGGTAAAGTTGGGGTCTAAACCCATCGATTATACACTGGTTGTATAACACCGAGAAGAGACCCATCTTATTCTATGGTGCTCTTGTTTGGTGACACTCAATGCGCCAAAAATGGACATCCAGCAAACTAGACAATGTGCAAAGAGCTGCAGCAATTCTCATAACTGGAGACACCTGGAGCTCACCCCAAGCAGCTCTGAACGCAATGCTGAACCAAAGATCTGAGCCTCAGCATTAAGTGTCAGGCAACTCCTAGTACTCTAAGGCTGCATGAACAGAATCTCTGGCGCGATTGTGCCTATGGGTATGGATGTATCCTGAATGAATCAGGTATCAATGTGAACCAACGTATAAAACTGAGCGACAATATATCACCAGTTCTGAGATTTGACGACAAAGATGTCGTTATACCTAGTAGAGACGACTGGAACCGCAGTAACATCTCTCTGGACGGACTGACTTTTTATACACACGGTTCCAAGATGGAGGAAGGTACTGGGGCTGGCGTCTACTGTCAGAGGATATCTCTTGAGTACACTTACAGGCTAGATAGCAACTGTAGTGTTTTCCAGGCTGAAATCTTCGCGATTTGGAAGGCAGCGTAATTGATAAAAAGTTTGGTTGCAGAAATCTTTGAACTGGTGACTATCTTTGTGGATAGTAAAGCGGCTCTTAAAGCCATCAAATCCTGCAACATCAAGTCCCATGTCGTTCTTAAGTGTAGAACAGCCTTGGGAACGCTAAGTAACGGCTATCGGCTATGCTGGGTACCAGGACACCGCGGGTAATGAAAGAGCAGATGAATTAGCTAGACGAGGATCGCAGTCTACAGATCTAGCAATCGCTGACTCCATCAAACCACCCATTTGTCACTTTTTCCAAAGAATCGAAACGTTCTCTGATGAAATAACCAGTGAATTATGGCATAATGAACCTAGGTGCATTGTGTCAAGATCCATTTGGCCGTCTCTGTCAGTCAAAATAACAAATTCTCAGTTGAACCTGAGTTAAGCTGAAGTTAGAGTGGACACTGCTATATCAGGTCCCTTACCATCAAATGGGATGGGGATGTTACTGACGATTGCAGACTCTGTGAGGATGAGGAGGAGATAGAGACGACCGAGCACCTCATGTGTCGAAGTCCAGACCTGGCTCGTAGGCGGCATAGATTAGCCGGTGTTCACTTTCCACCATGTCTAACCTTCTATTCAACATCATTAGAAATCTGATGTAGCTGGGATAGCGCAACCTGAACACTTGAACCGTATTTAAAATATTCTACCAACCATCACCACCCAAACTTTTTCTTCAAAACAATTTTTCCCTTCCAAAATTTTCTACTCAATTACTTCTTTTATACTTGCTTAGCTTCCTTTTCATTTTTGTACCCTCAGCCTTAAGGCTAAAGAGGGTATTTACACTATGATACGACCAAAAATGTTCCTCATCGAAATAATGGTTTTAGACCCCAAGTATGTTTGTTCGATATCTCTTTCAGACAATTTTGAGTAGATCTAGCAATGTCCGTCTGTCTGTCTGGCAGGCTGGTGAGCACGATAACTCTCGAACGGATCAATCGAATCGGTTCAAGTTTTGGGTATCGAAATATTTTGTCCAGATTCGATTTAAGTTCGAAGATGGGCCATATATGTCCCCTCCTTCAGGTACCTCCCCACAAATGTTCAAAAATTGTCGCAAAACTTGTGCGCCCGATAACTCTTGTAGGGAATAACCGATTTGGTCCATACTTTGCACATCGTGTAATTTCTACCAAACTTAGATGAGGTTCCATATCGACTCAATCGGTCCACTCCTTCGGGTACCTCCCACACAAAATTTCGGAAAAGTTCAGATTAGGACCTGGTCTCGAATCGCTTTGATTTTTGTTTACGCAAGTTGTATTCTCTGTCCTCTATACGACGCTGTAAGTTTTATTAGGGGCAAGTCCATACTTCCTGAGAAAATACAAGTTACAAAAAACCCTATGACGCCGTGTGGTGTTTGGAGCGCACGATAACTCTTGAACGGATCAACCGATTCGGTCCAAAATTTGGCTTTCGTAATATTTTGTCCAAACTTAGTTTAAGTTCGAAGATGGGTTATATCGGTCCACTCCTTCCGGTACCTCCCTCACAAAAGTTCGAAAATGTTCGAAAAATTTGTACGTACGATAACTCTTGAAGGAAGTAATCGATTTGGTCCATACTTTGCAAATCGTGAAATATCTACCAGACTTAGATGAGGTTCCAACATGGACTCAATCGGTTCACTCCTTCGGGTACCTCCCACACAAAATTTCGGATAAGTTTAGTTTAGGACCTGCTCTCCAATTGCTTTAATTTTTGTTGTAGCAACTTGTATTCACTGCCCCCTATACGACGGTACATGTTTCATCAGGCGCAAGTCCATAATTCCTGAGGAAATAGCCTAAAAGTTGCACAAAACCCCTGTTACACCGTGTGAGATGATTGGAGCGCAAGATAACTCTCGAACGGATCTGCCGATTCGGTCCAAAATGTGTCCTTCGTAATATTTTGTGCAAACTTCGATTAAGTTCCAAGATAAGCCATATCGGTTCACTTCTTCAGGTACCTCCCCTACAAAAGTTCAAAAATTTTCGAAAAAATTGTGCGCACGATAACTCTTGATGGGAGTGACCGATTGGGTCCATACTTTACACATCCTAAAATATCTACCAGATATAGATCAGGTTCGAATATTGAATATATATTTCCACTCCTTCGGGTACCTCCCACACAAAATTTTGGATAAATTCACTTTAAGACCTGCTCTCGAATCACTTTGATTTTTGTTGAAGTAATTTCCATTCGCTGTCTCAATTACGACAGTAAAAGTTTTTTCAGGGGAAAGTCCACACTTCTTGAGAAAATAGCCCGAAAGTTGTAAAAACCCCCATGACACCTATGTAGTGGCTGGAGGGCTCGAACCGAATATTGCGTTCGTCTACACATTGGATATTGTAATATTTCTTCGAATATAAGATAAAATTTGAAGGTGCTGCTTATAGGTCCACTTCTTCCGGTACCTCCACTACAAAAGTTCAAAAATATTCGCTAAAATGGTGTGCGCGATTTCTCATAGACGTAGCAACCAAACTTTGTTTATGTTCAAATTTGGGTTATATCTCTCCAATCCTTGTGGTGCCACCCACACAATTGTTCAACATATTTGTGTGGTTCGAGGATCTGTTGGATATTTTTACCGAAGGTTTTCCTAGTGGACCTGTTTACAGCGATATTATGTTAAATCGATATTATTTCAATCCACACAGGCTGAGGGTATATCTCTGTCGGCAAAGGCGACTGACACTTTTTTACTTGTTTTTATCGTTTAAACGAATTAATTTCGTTTCGAACAAACAAATCAAATTTTCATATCACTCAACAATTAATTAGACATGTTTCCATTACCCAACACATGTTACAAAGACGATAGCCTAGGCTATATATACATAGGTTTCCGCTTGTAATTCTGAAGTTGAAGTTAACTAACTTGTAAAGGATGAGGCATTATTATATTGGTATGATAAAAACAAAACCCTTCAAATATTTATTATGTCCTTACATTTATTTATTTCATAGTTCCCCTTGCGGTTTTGTTAAACCTTATCATTGCACCAGAGGCAGTGACGCCATTTGATGTCTTGAACTCAATGAAACGTTTGGCATATGACACCGAAATGTTGGGAAAAACTCTACAATGTGTGGCAGATCTTGGTGATGATCCCACAATACTTCCAAAAACGTTTACGGTTCTCGACAATGTGCCTAAATATATAGAAGAAAGTGGTCGCAGTACTCTCAATCCCAGGCAGAATATGAATGTAATAACTACTGCTCTTACTAAAGCCCTAATCGGTATACGTGGTATAGATCAACAATGTACAGATGCTTCAGGTTATTGCTCTCGTAAGAAGACTCCCAACGTAACAATAGGCCTTGCAGAATTGGGCAATTCAATTGAACGAAGCGGTGTCACATTATCTTGTTTGGTGAACAAAAATGGCATGCGTAATTTTCCAGCAATTTATAGGATTATTGCTGATCACATTAACAAAGAAGCAAACCTTGAAGTGACTTCAACGTCGTTGGATGCTTTATTGCAGCATGAAAAAGTTGCTGCTGATGCATTAGCGCGACTATCATCAAAATGTGCAAATGTGTTTACAGGTTGTTAGAGTGAAGACAAAATAAAGAAACAGAATAATAATATTTCTTTATTATTTTTATATTGGAATTTAAAAGAAATTTTTGTTTCCTAAATCTAATATAAAGTTTTTTTTATTTTTGATAAGACACAAAGGTATGCAAAATGCATAATAACATTAGGCGTTGTCTTACTTTCAATGTTCGACAGCCGTTTGATCCGACAACGAGGTTCAAGATCACTCATTGATGTGAGAGAAGTTTCCCCTTGTCCCTTCGAAGTTTTATATTCTTTAAAGGTAGCAGAATCGTCAAGTGAATAATAACACTGTGCTACACGAAAATTATTCAGGGGTTCTGATGCAGACACTGGAAGTTAACAGGTTGGTCGGTAACAAGTTGGTAAGCGTAACAAGTAGCCGAATCATCTGAAGAGTTACAACATCGGAGCCGGAATAAGTTATTTGTGGGACACCGTCGCACAGTGTCACGACCGTGGCCAAAAATGGTAAAAACTAAATACTTCGTTGAATAAATTTATTGATGGAAAGTGATAGAAAACATATTATTTAAGAAGAATCTGAATTTTGGTACTGATACGTGAAGTAGTTTTTGCTATATGAGGATTTAAATCCGACAATTTTAGTTAATTCGTATTTTTGTGTTTTTTTTTTTCTAAAATTAATAAATTATATTATGCGTTAATATTTAACATTTAAAAGTAACGGTCGCTGCAAAAATGGTTCCTAAGATCTCTTGGGATGTAATAAACTTGTCTACACTGTAAATATTAATCATATGGTGTTTACATTTACCCAAACATGTATTACTAAGTTTATTAATTTTCTGAAGCAAATTTTAAATTGAGTGGAATGGGAAAAAAATTGTATAAAAGTGTATATGGATATTTTTTGCTGTATGAGAAGTAAAAAGTGAGTACTTCAAATATATAAAGGTCCCAGCTGCAGAGGTTTGCAGACGAATGTGTCATTTCTCTTTTTCAGCGACTACCTCACTGAGAGGATACCCCCTTTTTTAACAAATCGTTTTGCGGTGTTGGCTATAGCTCGAAAACGAATGAACCGATCATCATATATTTTTGTGGGCTTATTAAGTACCTCATAATCTTGCTTTAAAAAGAGAGAATTTTAAAAATATAAATTTTTAAAAAATTGTGAACACCGAAAATCAAAATTCAATTTTTTACAAAAAATTGACCGTTTCTTGACCACTAATCGGTCAAAAACAATTTTTAAAGGAAATTTATCATATACAGAGGCAAGAGTTTGATATATTCAATATGATCACAAACAATATGAAGACTAAACACCAAATTTCAGCCATATCGGGTGGATATTGAGGCCACAACACTCAAAATACCGAAAATGAGGACGCACGGTTCTATGGGCGCTATAGGAAGACGAGGACCTATACCGACATATTTATGGTGGAAGGTTATAAGTCCCCCAACGGAGACTTAATACCAATTTTCAGCCATTTCGGTGTGATAATCAGGCTAAAACCTCCAAAATACCGAAAATCGGGAGGTACCGTCCTATGGGGCTATATGAAGGCGTGGACCTATGCAGACAAATTTCAAGGTGAAGGTATTATGCCCCCTACTAAGACTAAATACCTAATTTCAGCAATGTCGGTGTAATAGTGAGGCTAAAATCTTCAAAATATCGATAATCGGGAGGTACCGTTGTATGGGGGCTATATCAAAACGTGGACCTAAGCCTACAATTCTCTGTTGGAATGTTTGATACCTCTGCCGAAGACTGACCACAAAATTTGAATACTTTCGGTTGGTCATTGTGTCTAAAACATTCAAAATACCGAAAATCGGGAGGTACGGTTCTATGGGGGCTATATCAAAACGTGGACCGACCAACCCAATTTTTTGTCCTGAAGATTGTAAGTCAATAATAGGTACGTGTACCAACATTAATGCACCTACGACAACTCCTTTTATTTTTGGCCACAGTTAATATGAACTCGCGACATTGTGCGTCGCTCTCACTTTTGGCGACGTTACGCTGACTGATCCGAAGAGGTGTGCAAGTTAATTTAATCGACAGTTTGTCGAGCACCCCGGTAGTAACAGGGCGAAAGGATGAAACATCACAATTTGCAATGGATGATGTGGCGAATGAGCGCTAAATTATCCAAAGCCTTTGGCCCTAATGGAATCTCCATGGTAATACTGAAACAGCTGCACTTGCCAGGAGTCGAATTTCTCACCAAAGTTCTCAACTTGTCGCTAGCCACCCTCATCGTTCCCGAAGTCTGGAAAATGTGCAGCGCGGTCCCGCTACTGAAGCCAGGCAAGGAATCGTACAGACCAATTTCGATTTTGTGGCCGGTAGCTTATACCCTTAAGGCTTTAGACCTCCCCACCGTCAGAAATAACTATCCAGTTGCCGATCATCAACACGGGTTCGGTAAGCAGCACAACGCAACAACAGCGCTGCATGCCATCTCCACAGCTATTATTCAATGACTCAATCAATCAGTGAATGAGCCTTGTTTTGTTAGTGGCGCTCGACTTATCAAAAGCCTTTGATACTGTCAAACACTACACGCTTGCTGTCAAAACATATTTTGAATCAAAAATAAATAACAAATATTTCGCTTCTGTAAAGAATATCCGTGTACAAGATCTTTATTTAAGCTCCGGGTAGAATATTTTACCTTTTTATTCCACTTTTTGGGGATATTTCGCAAAATTGTTGGCAGCAAATGAAAGATACGACCCAAATTCACCCCAATTCGCCTTTTTGATCACCTTATTAAATTCGTGAAACGTTGGATAATTAGTTATATGTGTGCACGCCAGTCGTACGTGGAATTCGGGAACAAGAAGTCCAAACCCCGTAGAGTGAAACAGGGAGTTCGCCAAGGTGGGTTGATATCTCCGGAACTGTTTATCCTCTACTTACTCTGTATTCCGCTCACTCCAGACAACATTGAAATCGTAACCGGGGTGCAGAATATAAGTACAACGCAATGGAAAAATATTCAAACATGTCAGAATGTCGCCCTGAGATCTGTAACATGTCTTCAGTGGATGATCTTCATGAGAGGACAAAGATTCTTTCAGCACAGGAACACAATGACATGCTGTCGGGTGTTGCCGTAAGAGCCATCCTAATCACCATATGGTGGATAGGACATCCCCACCCAGGCATGTCAGGATGGATCTTCATGATCTACACAACATTCAGAAGTAATTGGAATCATTTTAATTGTAATTCGAGAATTACATTTGTAATTCGAAGCATTTCAACTGTATTTCGAAAATTGCATTTGTAATTCGTAACATTGTAATTGTATTTCGAGAATTTCATTTGTAATTCGAAGCGTTTCAATTGTAATTCGAAACTTACAATACATTACAAATACGACTACAAATACACCTTTTTCAGATATGATTGAAAACATTCCAGTTGTAATTCGTAAAATTTAATTTGTAATCCGATTATTCCATTTGTAATTCGAAATAAATCAATTGTTATTCGATAATTCGATTTGTAATTCGTATTATTCCATTTGTAATTCGAATTATTCCATTTAAAATTCGAATTATTATATTTGCAATTCCAATTATTTCATATGTAATTCGACTTTTTCTATTTGTAATTCCAATTATTTAATTTGTAATTCGACTTTTTCTATTGTAATTCAAATTATTTCATTTGTAATTCGAATTATTTAATTTATTACTCCAATTGTTTCATTTGTAATTCAAATTGTTCCATTTGATATTCGAAACAAGAAAAAAATACAAAATGTTTGGTCCCATTAGTTTTTCAAAATACAAATAAAATGTTTCGAATTACAAATAGAATAAAACCAATTACAAATAAAACAATTCGAATTACAAATAAAGCAATACGAATAATAAATAGAATAATTCGAATTACAAATAGAATAATTCGAATAACAAATGGAATAATTAGAATTAAAATTGAAATACTTCGGATGGATAAATTCCAATTACAACAAGTAAAAAACTATCAGTCGGCTTTGCCGACAAAGATATACACTCAGCCTGTGTGGATTGAAAGTCCAAAGGATGCTCGAACAGCCCCTAACCACACAAAAAAATAGAACATTTGTGTGGGTGGTACTGCAAGAATTGGACAGATAGGGCCAAATTTGAACATAAACTTAGTTTCGACAATATTTAGAGATCCAAAGTTTGGACCAAATCGATTTTCAAAGGAGGTACCGGAAGTAGTGGACCGATATAACCCATCTTCGAACTTAAATACAAAATATTACGAAAGCCAAATTTTGGACCGAATCGGTTGATCCGTTCGAGAGTTATCGTGCGCTCCAGTCAGCCAGACAGACAGACAGACATACATACATAGCTAAATCAACTTGTGACGAAGAAAGTCGCTACGCTTGTTTTTGTCCCCACTGTTCTTGTTGTTATTGTTGTTTGAATTATAAATGTTGAATTATATTGAATTACATAATGAATTCCTCGATAAGATCTGCTAAGAGCACATGTTTTTTCTATAATGTGATGGGTACCACAAGAGCACGTGGTTTTGGATTAATTATTTGAAATTATTTTTTGGGTAATAGGTACCAACTGGTGTTTCCTATAAAAGGAAGGGAGGAAATTTAATGGGGTTCAGTCAGTGTTCAAAGGAAGACAAAGGAACAAGTGCGCGAATTTAACCGAGTGAATTAACCAGCCCCAGATAACCAGGTGAGTCAGAGTGGTGATACTTGATTTCTTGTCCAGGTTTCTTGAAGTGTTCGCAACTCTTGGAACTCCCTCGCGTATTCTTGGCCAGATTCCTTGAAGTGTTCGCAACTCTTGGAACTCGTGTACTCATGGCCAGATTCCTTGAAGTGTTCGCAACTCATGGAACTCGTGTACTCTTGCCCAGATTCCTTGAAGTGTTCGTGTACTCTTGTCCAGATTCCTTAAAGTGTTCGCAACTCTTGGAACTCGTGTACTCTTGCCCAGATTCCTTGAAGTGTTCGCAACTCTTGGAACTCGTGTACTCTTGCCCAGATTCCTTGAAGTGTTCGCAACTCTTGGAACTCATGTACTCTTGCCCGATTCCATGAAGTGTTCTTAACTCTTGGAACCCCGCTCCCCGCTCGTCCAGTTAGTCAAGCAGTTCGGAGAACTTATCCAGCTCTCCTGCGAAGCCTACAGAAACCTTACCCATATCTTTCGTTTAGCCCATACTTCCACGGCAACGTGTCTGGAGGAGGACCCCACTGGTGGGCGAACTTATCCAGGTCACCCAACAGGCCGGTATAGACGGAGAACTTATCCAGGTCTCCCACACAACCAATATCCGGAATCTACTCTGGTCCCCAACGGAGCTGGATTACCAGCGGCGAGCGGATAGGTGAACTTGGCCAGGTCACCCCGAACGAGCGACCGGAACTCTAAACCTTTGTATACACTTAATAATTTACCCTTGTGCACTCCTTAAAAGAAAACGAAATAATAAAACATTGTTGGTTAAAAACCAACAAGAAACCCGTGTTATCACTCTCTCGGACTTTCAACTTACAAATTTCTGTGACGGACTCTGGACCCCCGCGAGCTATCCCAGCAACCGGAGGGAACTTGTCGTTACAAACTCCACATTGTCTGAAACGCATTTCGTCCAAACATACTCTGGGTCTAAAACCATTATTTCGTTAGCATAGATGCTGAGGGTATAAAAATGAATAATTACAACTGAAATGTTTCGAATTACAAATGGAATTCTCAAATTACAAATAAAATGTTTGTAATTCGTAACATTGTATTTGTAATTTAAGAATTCTCGAATTAAAACTAAAATGATTCGAATTACATCTGAAGAAGGTGTTGAAGTTATCGAATTACACTAGAAATGCTTCGAATTACTAATGGATCTCTCGAATTACTAATAAAATAATTCGAATTACAAATGAAATTTTCGAATTATTATTGCAATGCTTCCAATCACAAATGGAATTCTCAAATTACAAATAAAATTTTACGTATTGGATCTAAAATAATTCGAATTACTTCTTAAAAAGATTCCGAAAGAGAGGTCAACGTTAATAGAGAGAACCCCTTAGATCATTAAGCCTATCAAGCAGGTTTAAATAGCATTCACAAGGTCGCCTCGGAGAACATCCTCCATTTATCGTCAGCTGCCACGACAAACCAGAGTAGTTTGAAAAGCCGTCTGAATTATAACAGGGCAAAGATCGATGGCACCATGCAAAACATCTGCCCAGCATGAGGCACAGGCCCACACGACGCACTGCACCTTTTCAGCTGCCATGCCAAACCTACTCAACTAACTCCAGTATATCTGTGGTTATATACCATCGAAGCAGCCGCATTCCAAGAACTGGAGAAAGACCCAGAGACAGATTAAGCACAAAACGAACATACAAACATATCAAATACTGTTACAACAACAACAACGGGCCAACAACGCGGACCTGCGCCACTTTCTTTATACGAGTATATACATAATTATAAGCCACATTTTATCAATCACATTTTCCTCTAATTTCTCTTTTGAATGGATTTTATCTGCATGTGTTGTATTTTTAATTCGTTTTCAATAGTAATTCAGCCTTGAATTAGTCAAACAATGAATGGCAAGTCATTCAATCTCATAATCCACCCCATTAATTATATACTAAATGCAGTTATTTGAATTAACTTTTTAAAAAACAAATACAATTTATCTCTATTAAATCAAAGACAGACAATGATGATCCAATTCAGCCAATTAAAATTTAGAATACTTAAAATCTATTTTAAATATAAACAACAAAGTTATTGATTGTACTTTGAATCATTATTTTTTTTTTTTAAATAAACAAAAAAATTAAAAACAAAATGTTTACTAGGCATTTACACCAGACAATTTGTCTTCAAATACAACTCTGATTTACTAACACATACATACATTTGTAGGCTGTCTCCCAGTTGTACATCATTTTTTCACAGACAGTCGGGTTAGAAAATTATTCACATTTTTGTAAAAATAAGTGATATACTAATTGAAATGTGTTGAAAACAAAGTAACATGAACAAAAACAAAATATGTGAAAGGAAAACAAAAAATAATCGACTATTTTCATTCATAATTTTACAACTGTTAATACCTTTCTTATCCACTCTAACAACCTTTGTTTGCCTTGCCACATGTTGTGGATAGTTTTTGTAGCTCATCAGCTGCGGCTAATTCATGGGGTAATAGAACATCTATCGATGTGGCAGCCTCGTCATGATGAGCTTCTTTCTCAATATATTTACCGAAAATCATAAGAATTTGAGGAAAATTGCGTAGTCCATTTTTGTTCAACAAACACGTTAAGGTGTTACCACTTCTTTCAATTGAATTACCCAATTCTGCTAGACCAATGGTTGCTTTAGGTGGTGTCTGTTTTCTAGAGCAATAATTGGATACATTTGCACAACGTTCATCTATGCCACGCATACCTATTAGGGCTTCCCCAACCACAGCAGTTATTAAATCGACATTTCGTTTAGCATTTAAGGTTGTGCGACCATTTTCTTCTATATATTTCACTGCCGTGTCAGTAACATTTAACGCTTGGGGTAGTATCCGGGGATCATCACCAAGATCCGCAACACATTTCATGCTTATGCCCAACATTTCGGTGTCCGATGCCAAACGTTTCATAGAGTTCATTATATCAAATATTTGAGCATACAATGGAGCAATGAGCAGTAGCACAGCACATTGGGGAACTAAATTTCAAATAAAAATTAAGAAAATGAATAAATTTTGTGTATCATTACGTGTTTTACCAAAATTAGAATTCCACATTTTTAAAGTTCTATAATGTAAGTAGTTCGGCTTTTTAACCAACTTATATAGTTTAACAACTTCAGTCTTCATATCAACTTTTAATTAAACATGTTTTTAGAACTTTATAATTGACGTTCTGAAAACATGTTCAATTAAAGTGATATGAAAATTTTGATTAATGAGTTTGAAATAAAATTAATTCATTTAAATAATAAACTAATTTTAAAGGCATAAACAGCATAAATTGAAAGACATAGCCCGCGACGAGCTTTTACCCGCCACCTTAGGCATACATTAACCTTTTAACACACGCTACTGTCAGAGGTACGGTAAAATAAAATTCAAATCAAAGAAACTTTTATGAATACAAATTTCCTCCAAACAAAAAACGAACCTGTTGGAAAAATTGCAGTCAATCCTGTTATTGAGAAATCAACCTCAGCTTTAATCTAAACTACACAAAACCTTAAGCTAGATTTCTACAAGTAGATGGACAGAATAAATAGAAATATGGTAAAGTGAAGCAGGGAGTTCCCCAAGGAGGGGTGGTATCTCCGGAACTGTTTAACATATATCTTTCTGCAATTCCACACCCTCCCGACGGCATTGAGTTAATTACTTAGGGGTAGTTTACACTATATGTAAATGTCATATGACATGAAATTTTCCATCATTATATAGTCCCTAATATGTGCAATATTGGGGATTTTTCTTACGCCATTTACTTTGTGCGTCCACACCAGCAAAAATGTAATAAAATTACGTCTCCACATTGCCTGCGTGGGTAGATATGGAATGTTTTTATTTCGTGTCATATGACATTTACATATAGTGTAAACTACCCCTTACGCGGATGATTGCTCTTGACATCAGGTCCCAACATTCATAACATTTGTGACAGGCTAAATGTATATCAATGATCTTGTAGAGTTTTCCAATCAAGGAATATGAAAATATCCACCACTAGGTCAACAGCCACACTGTTCACAACATGGACGGCGCAAATGAAGCTCCCACTGAATGTGCAGGTCGACGGTTCAATTATTCGGACCGCATACTACCCCAAAGTCCTGGGGTCACATTCGATAGCTTGTATAAGTCGCTCGAGCATGCTGTAGTTATCTGCGATAAGTTGAGAAACAGGAACAAGGTCCTCAAGTCCCGGCAGCACTTGGGGTGCGGATAAAGAAATCTTGTTAACCACAGGGAGAAAAAAGGACTCTTTAACATATTTTGTAGCGAACGTATATTTATTTGCAATCAGTACCAAACATTACATGTTTGGGTCCTGTAAACAAATATATGTTTGGGTCCTGCAAACAAATTATATGTTTGGGTGCAAACAAATTATATGATTGAGTGCAAACAAATTATATGATTGGGTGCAAAAAAATATTTGTTTGGGTGCAAACAAATACAAACCCAAACCCAAAACACCCTTTTCAGATGTAATTCGAATAATTTTAATTGCAATTCGAGAATTCTATTTGTAATTCGTAACATTTCATTTGTAATTCGAGAATTCCATTTGTAATTCGAATTATTCCATTTGTAATTCGAAGTATTCCATTTTTAATTCGAATTATTCCATTTGAAATTTAAATTATTCCATTTGTAATTCGAATTAATCCATTTGTAATTCGAATTTTTCCATTTGTAATTCGAATTATTTCATTTGTAGTTCGAATGGGTGCCACCGTGGTGCAATGGTATGCACGCCCGCCTTGCACGCAGAAGGTCGGTGGTTCGATTCCCCGGCCAGGCAACATCAAACATTTTTCAACGGTGGCAAAATACCCCTCAGTAATGTTGGCGACATTTCCTGAGTATTTCAGCCTTGTAAAACTTCTCTACAAGTAGTGTCTTTAGACACGCCGTTCGGATTCGGCGATAAACAGTAGGTCCCATATCATTGAGCTAATATGAATCGGGGTGCACTCATTGAGATGAGAGAAGTCTCCCTTGTCCCGTATGGGATGTTGTGGAACAATGTTTTTTTTTTTTAGTTCGAATGACTTCATGTGTAATTTCAAATAAAATAATTCGAATTACAAATGGAATAATTCGAATTACTGCCCCAAGCTTTAAATGTTACTGCAGTCAAATATATAGAAGATAATGGTCGCACAACCTTAAATCCAAAACGAAATGTCGATTTAATAACAGCTGTGGTAGGAGAAGCCCTAATAGGTATGCGTGGCATAAACGAACGTTGTGCCAATGTATCAAATTATTGCTCTAGAAAGCAGACAGCACCCCCTACAGCAACCATTGGTCTAGCAGAATTGGGTAATTCAATTGAACGAAGTGGTAGCACCTTAACGTGTTTGTTAAACAAAAATGGTTTACGAAATGTTCCTCAAATTCTTATGATTTTCGGCAAATATATTGAGAAAGAAGCTAACCATGACGAGGCTGCCACATCGATAGATGTTCTATTGCCACATGAATTAGGCGCAGCTGATGAGCTACAAAAATTATCAACAGCATGTGCCAAGGTGCTCAAAGATTGCTAAGAGTGGATAAGAAAAATCAAATCACTTTTTAAATTTGTTATTAGCATTAAACACGTTTATTATACCCTCAGCCTTTAGGCTAAGGAGGGTATATACACTTTGATACGATGAAAATGTGCCTCATCGAAATAATGGTTTTAGACCCCAAGTATGTTTGGACGAAATGTGTTTCAGACAATTTGGAGTCGATCTAGCCATGTCCGTCCGTCTGTCTGTCTGTCTGTCCTGCTGGCTGGAGCGCACGATAACTCTCGAACGGATGAACAGATTCGGTTCAAATTTTGGTTTTCGTAATATTTTGCCCAAACTTAGTTTAAGTTCGAAGATGAGCTACATCGGTCCACTCCTTCCGGTACCTCCCCCACAAAAGTTCGAAAATGTTCGGAAAGTTTGTGTGCACGATAACTCTTGAAGGGAGTGACCGATTTGGTCAATACTTTGTATAGTGTAAACTTTCTACCAGAGTAATATGAGGTTCCAATATGGTCTCAATAGGTCCACTCCTTCGGGTACCTCCCACACAAAATTTCGAAAAAATTCAGTTTAGGGCCATCTCTCGAATCGATTTGATTTTTGTTTTAGAAACTTGTATTTACTGCCCTCCAAACGACGGTACAAGTTTCATCAGGGGCAAGTCCATACTTCCTCAGAAAATAGCATGAAAGTTGCAAAAAACCCCTATGACACCGTGTAAGGTGGTCGGAGCGCACGATAACTCTCGAACGGATCTGCCGATTCGGTTCAAAATATGGTCTTAGTAATATTTTGTCCAAACATAGTTTAAGTTTGAAGATAAGCCATATCGGTCCACTCCTTCAGATACCTCCCCCACAAAAGTTCAAAAATGTTCGGAAAAATTGTTCGTACGGTAACTCTAGAAGGGAGTGGCCGAATTGGTCTATACTTTACACATCCTAATATATCTACCAGATATAGATCAGGTTCAAATATGGACTATATCTGTCCACTCTATCCGGTACCTCCCACACAAAATGTCGGATAAGTTCACTTTAAGACCTGATATCGAATCACTTTGGTTTTTGTTGAAGCAACTTGCATTCGCTGCCTCATTTACGATGGTAAAAGTTTTTTTAGGGGCAAGTCCATACTTCTTGAGCAAACAGCCCGAAGAGTGTAAAAACCCCCTGTGGCACCATATGTTGCGGCTGGAGATCCACTTCCATAACGATCAATGTCGATCCATTCCTTTTAGTATCATCTTCGCAAAACTTTTGATCTTTAATCCTAATCAAGATTTTTGTCTGTTCAAACGCCCAAAATTTTTAAAACCCCCTAAATACATACGTATTTTGGGAAAAAATTGTTTCAATAAACACAGGCTGAGGGTATATCTCTGTCGGCAAAGCCGACTGATACTTTTTTACTTGTTGTTTCAAAGTTCAAACAAACAAGTTTGTTTGTTTTTTAAATAGGTTTTAAGTATTCTAAAATTTTAATTGGCTGGATTGGATCATTCCATTTCGTCTTTGGTCGTGGTTCATTATCTACCAATTTTATTCTAATCACTGTACTTAGTATATAACTAATGGTTTTGTGGAACAAATAATAATTTCTAAATTGATGTGCTTGATGTGTGTGAGTAGGATTAATCTAAATGACCCGAGAAGTGGTCCATAACTGGATTAGAGGGCAAAAGTTATGAATTTTTGCGAAGAAGATACCTGAAGGAATGGACCGACTTAACTATCATGAAACTTGATCTACTATTGGTAATCATTTCTTTCGATACTGATCGTGCCAAACAGCCATTTTAGCTGGTTGCCGTAGAAATTTTTACAACTTTTGGTTCGTTAGGCCAAGAAGCATGGATATGCCCACGAAAAAGAAATTATAGCTTTCGAATGTGGATCGCAACGACGACCTACGAAGAAGAAAACTATTCTCGGAAAGCCCTTTTTAACTGCCCACAAGAAAATGTTGAGCTTTTGTGAAGAAGATGCTGTTCGAGGATCGTTTTTCAGTTTATAAGAAATGTTCTCATTGTTGACCTGTGTCCAGTGTATGACCACAACATACGATAGATGATCACTACTCGACAGTAGATAGCCACAATGAGCATCTACTCGACGGCTGTTGGCCACAATAGGCATATACTCGACATTAGATGGTCACAATGGGTCACTGTAGATGACTACAAGAAGTTTGTACTCAACATTAGATGACCACAATGGCACCATCGAGAGGATATCACCACAATAGAAATCTACTCGACAGTAGATGACAACCTCGGGCATCTATTCGACAGTAGATGACCACATCGTGCATCTACTCGACAATAGATGACCACCATGGACTTCTACTCGACAGTATATGACCACAATGGGCATCTATTCAGCAGCTGATGACCACAATGCGCATCTACTCGAGAAAAGATGACCGCCATGGACATCTACTCGACAGTGGATGACCACAATGGGCACCTATTCGACAGTAGACGACAATACTGGATATCTACTCGACAGTTACTTATTTACTTACTTAGCTGGCCCATTACAGAACATTTGTTCCATAGGCCGAACTAAGAAAAGATCTCCAATTCTCTCTGTTTCGTGCTTCGCTTTTTGGAATACCGCGCCTTGTCATCTCTTCATCCACTTGTTGCCGCATGTATTCTTTGGCCTGCCAATTCTGCGTGCACCGCCATGTGGCTCGAATTTATACGCCTTTTTAGCGGGTTCATCATCGCTCATTCTTATGATATGGCCTAGCCAACGCAATCGCTACATCTCGATACATTTAACTAAATTGATGTCGTTGTATAGCAGATACAGCTCGTGGTCCATACGACGTCGATATTCACCGTCAACGCAAACCGTTCCGTAGATCTTTCGAAGAATTTTTCTCTCAAAGACGCCAAGCACTGCCTTATCTGCTTGCGCAAGTACCCAGGCTTCGGAACCATACATCAGCACGGGTAGTATCAGTGTTTTGTAAAGCGTTATTTTTGTTTGACGAGTTGTGTCTTTGTTTTTAAAGTGCTTACTTAAGCCAAAGTAGCATCTGTTGGCCTCGTTTGTTGTGTTTACGACAGTGCCGAGGTATACGAAGTCTTTTACTACCTTAAAATTATAGGAACCAACTTCAACAGTTGGTCCGATCTCAATGGACGCATTGCGCGTCGATACCATCAGCTTGGTCTTCTCGCCGTTTACCGCCAGACCCACTTTAGCAGATTCTCCTTCGACCTTCATAAAGGTATCACTTACTTCTTTTACTGAGCGGCCCATGATGTCTATATCATCAGCATAAGTAAGTAACATGTGACTATTGGTGTAGATTGTGCCACTTCCTTTGCCTCTCGTATAGCCTTTTCTAGCAGGATGTTGAAAAGATCACACGAAAGGCTGTCTCCTTGCCTGAAACCTCTTTTGGTACTAAACTGTTCGGAGAGGTTCTTTCCAATTTTAACTGATGACCTAGTGTCAGTTAAAGTCATCTTACAAAGCCGGATGAGCTTTGCGGGGATAACAAATTCAGACATTGCATGGAATACCTTTGATCGGAGACGACTGTCGAAAGCTGCTTTATAATCGACAATAAGGTGACATGTGTCGATCTGCATCTCTTGGGTCTTCTCAAGGATTTGCAGCAGGGTAAATATCTGGTCAATGGTGGACTTGCCAGGTCTAAAGCCGCATTGGTATGGTCCAATTATTTCGTTGACCATGGGCTTTAGTCGTTCGCACAATATCCCTGACACTATCTTGTAGGCGATAGGAAGAAGACTAATGCCCCTATAGTTGGAGCATAAAGTCTTATCTCCTTTCTTATGGGCGGGACACAGGATGCTTAGGTTCCAATCGTCGGGTACGCGTTCTTCCTGCCAGATGAAGCTAACTAGCTGATGCATACACCTTATCAGCGTGTCGCCTCCGGTTTTAAACAGCTCGGCTGGTAGGCCATCAGCTCCTGCTGCCTTATTATTCTTCAGCCGGTTTATTGCTGCCTTTACCTCATCTTGGCCGGGTGGTATACATTCAATACCATCTTCTGGGATTGGATCTGTGGTATCTTTGTCGACTTCGCTACTATTGTATACCAACAGTTTGGAAAAATGCTGTTTCCATATCCTGAGCACACTATCTGTATCAGTTACCAAATTACATTGCTGGTCTCTACAGGAGAATGTGCCTGTACCAAAGCCATCAGTTTGATGCTTTACTCTTTGGTAGAACTTCCGGAATTCATTCTGGCTCCTGTACATCTCGATTTGTTCACACTCTCGCTTTTTCATCTCTCTCTTTTTCCTGCGGAAAAGACGTTACTCCTCTCTCCTTTTCTCAAGATACCTCTCTTGTTCGCTACGCGTTGCTACTGATTGTAATGTAGCCCTATATGCCGCATTTTTCTCTTCGGTAGCAGCACGACACTCCTGGTCATACCATGGATTCCTTGGTGTAGGTCTCTGGTATCCAAGTACTGATTTTGCGGCTGTTTGCATGGAGTGGGCAATGTTTTGCCATTGTCCTGGTGTGTTATCGGGACGAGGAGTGCTTTGATAAAGCAATTGGGCCAGTTGAGTGGAATATGCTGTGGCTATCTGTTGTGATTGCAGCTTACCGATGTCCAACTTCCATGTTGTGTCTGTTCGCACTTTGTTTGCTACGTTCAATCTGGAACGTACCTCTGCTGCAACAAGGTAGTGATCCGAGTCTATGTTTGCACCTCGGAACGATCGTACATCCAACACGCTTGATGCATGTCTTCCATCTATCACAACGTGATCAATTTGATTTCTTGTTATTTGATCTGGCGACAGCCAGGTGCCCTTATGAATATCGAGATGCTTAAATCTGGTACTGCTAACTACCATGTTTTTTGCAGCTGCAAAGTCTTTCAGCCTCATACCATTGTCAGATGTTTCACTGTGGAGACTGAATTTCCCGACTGTTGGGCCAAAAATATTCTCCTTTCCAATGTTGGCATTAAAATCGCCTAGTATAATTTTAATGTCATGGGCAGGGCAACGGTCATAAGTTTCTTTTAAGCTTTGTTCTTTGTTCTGTTCGCCCTTGTCTTCAGTGGGAGCATGAGCGCAGATAAAGCTGATGTTGAAGAATTTAGCTTTTAATCGAATTGCAGCGAGTCTTTCATTCACTGGGGTGAAGCTGGAGACCAGATGTTTTAACCTTCGACCAACTACAAATCCGCAACCAAACTGATGATTTGTGTCATTTCCCGTTCCATCGTATTTCCTGTATGGCAGTGATGTCGGCCTCATACTTTTCAAGTACATCTCCCAATGCGTAAACTGCACCTTCTCTATAAAGAGTGCGAACATTCCAGGCGCAGATTCGCAGATTATGTTCCTTAAAACGTTTGCGGGGGTCGCAAATTTGTTTTTCTTTTTTTCGTTTTTTCATAGTAGGCTGTTTTTTCTAGGGGAGGGTTATTAACCCGACGCCCAAACCCAAGTTTTTAACGTTCTTATGGGTGAACGCGCGGCACATGTTATCTCACTACCTTTAACGAGTGTTAAAGGCGGTTCCCCAGGTGACACTACGGGGAGGTCAGTGTCCACTTGAGATGAAAGAGGGACCAAGATAAATCCTGGGCTTTGCCATGTTAAAGTCGGTCAGGTCACCGACAATTGGTGACCACAATGGGCATCTACTCAAGAAAAGATGACCACAGTGGGCATCTACTCGATAGTAAATGACCACAATGGACATCTACTCAACAGTAGATGACCACAATGGGCATATACTCAACAGTAGATGACAAACATGGGCTTCATCGACAGTATATTACCACAATTGAAATCTACTCGTGACACTACGGGTAGGTCAGTGTCCACTTGAGATGAAAGAGGGACCAAGATAAATCCTGGGCTTTGCCATGTTAAAGCCGGTCAGGTCACCGACAATTGGTGACCACAATGGGCATCTACTCAAGAAAAGATGACCACAGTGGGCATCCACTCGATAGTAAATGACCACAATGGACATCTACTCAACAGTAGATGACCACAATGGGCATATACTCAGCAGTAGATGACAAACATGATCTTCATCGACAGTATATTACCACAATTGAAATCTACTCGACAGTAGATGGCCACAATGGGCAACTATTCGACAGTAGATAACCACAATGGGCAACTACCATAGAATACCATAATGAGATGACCATAATTGGAATATGTTTGTCAGTAGATAACCACAATACAAATCTAGTCGGCAGTAAATGACCACTATGAGCATCTATTCGACAGAAGATGATCACAATGGACATCTACTGGACAGTAGATGACGGCAACGAACACCCGACAGTATATGACTACTCGAAAGATTATTGACACAGTGGGTCGATCACCACAAAGTGAATCTACTCGACTGTTAATGTCCACAATGAACATCTATTCAACGGTAGATAATGGCGGCCTATTCTTAGCTTACATACCAAATGTTCCGTTAAGACTTTTCTATAACAATTATTATTAGCACAACAACAATAACTCACACATACAGTAGAATCGCAATAATTCGTAGCTCGATAATTCGTAACAAACTGCCCATCCCTTGAAAAAAATCGCGAATCAAAACATTTTCTTATTTCATATAAACTGAACTTTTGGTTGTCAAATCGTTTTATTAGAAATTTATATATGTATATATGTATACCAAACGTATCACTAGAGATATACCCTCAGCATGTGTTAATTAAAAATGTAATCCATAAGCATATCGAATACCGGCTACTCAACAAAAATCCTTTCATTTTGTATTTAGGGGGTTTCCAGGTTTTGTGGCCCTTTTTGGAGACACGAATATGGATTTGGATTAAAGCTCAAATGTGTTGCGGAGGAGGTACCTGAAGTAATGTACCAAAGGGATGAAGGTGCCGGAAAGAAATTCTCCAGACTTTATTAAAGATTCGAAAAAAATATTACGATATCAAATTTGGATCAACGATGTATCCTGTTCGAATGTTGCTCTGCGCACCAGCCACTACATATGGTGGTCATGGGGGTTTTTACAGCGTTCGTTCCAATTTCTCGGGAAGTATGTACTTGCCCCTAGAAAAACTTGAACAGCGTAAAAAGTGACACCAAGAACAACCTGTTGCAAAAAAGAATCAAATGATTCGTGAGCAGGGTTTAACCTGCACTTTTCTGAAATTTTTAACCAAATCAGTTGATCCGTTCGAGAGTTAACGTCCGCACCAGCCAGACCAACAGACATGGTAAAACCGAATCCAAATTGTCTGAAACAGATTTCGCACAAACATACATGGGGTCTAAAAGCATTATATACCCTCGTTTGCCTAAACGCCGAGGGTATAAAAAAGAAATTTCATTTAACAATCTTCGTCTAGTAGCATAGCAAAGCGTCAAAAATTACCTGAAGTAGTTTTATGGTTTCTGAATTTGTTTTAGAGTTTTTCAATAGGTAAATAAAAAATATCGAGGTATTTTTTTGTATTCGCATTTCTTTATTTTAACCTCATTAATTCGTAATTTTGCTAAAACGTAATCTGGAATAGAAGGGGGACAAATGAGTCGTCTTTGGAAATAAAAAGCTGCAATTTGAACTTCACAAATGCAAAATTTGCAATCTTGGATGTATAAATAGGAGCTCCAAATGGCGAAAATTGTCTAGCAACAACAACACATTAATATGCCTGATGATGTTAGCCTAACCAGCTAACGAAACGATCGTCGCATAGTGGTTGATGTGTGTGTGTGTAGGACTTCGCTAGATATCAATTTTTCAATGTAATTTCCTTAGGTCATAAAAAAGCTCGATTAATTAAATTAATTAAATCTCACAAATAATGGCCTTCGCCCCTAAAAAAGGCAAAAACTCTAAAATAAAACATTCAGCTGAGCCCGGCTGGGATTCGAACCTGGGTCGTCGCCAACTAACAGACAATGTTGCTGACGTCTTAGCGTTCTAAACCACAATCCACTTAAAAAATCTTTCGATTTGAAAGACATATATACAGTCTACGATGGAAAAAAGCTATCGACTGTAATATGAATGTAACATTGAAAAAATTGATTTCTGGAATAGAAGGGGGACAAATGAGTCGTCTTTGGAAATAAAAAGCTGCAATTTGAACTTCACAAATGCAAAATTTGCAATCTTGGATGTATAAATAGGAGCTCCAAATGGCGAAAATTGTCTAGCAACAACAACACATTAATATGCCTGATGATGTTAGCCTAACCAGCTAACGAAACGATCGTCGCATAGTGGTTGATGTGTGTGTGTGTAGGACTTCGCTAGATATCAATTTTTCAATGTAATTTCCTTAGGTCATAAAAAAGCTCGATTAATTAAATTAATGTAATCCTCGATAATTTGTAAAAATTGGCTGGTACCTTGAATTACGAATTATCGCGACTCTACTGTATTATCGTTTGACCCATAGCCTAAGGTTTATTAAATATTGGCCGACCGTGAAATATATGTAAGTCACGCTATTAATCGCCATGTAAAAAATTCACTTTCATCATACTCTGCCAAAATACGTACAATATTTTTCACAATCAAACAAAGAATTTATAAAAATTCACTTTATAATTCATGCGTTTAAAAATTAAAATAATAAAAATTATTTTGCTTGCTGTATTCTTTTTTTTCTTATCTTTGCATAGGTTTCTTATTAATTGTGCTGCAAAGACGAAGCAAGTGCTTCTTTAAGAAAAAATTAAAATTAACAGTCAAATATTTAGCAAAGGGAAATTTTTTTGTTCTGTAGTTAATATTTTTTTGTTATTTCTTTTTCTTAATTTCTTCGAGATATCAAAGTTTGGACACACGTTTTCGTTTTGTGCGTTTTGTGTGCCCAAAAAGAGTCAGTGAATCGTTCATTTCATACATGAGTGGCTTTTCTAATTAGTTTTGAATATCTTGGAATATTTTAGCATAACCAGCCCTCCCCCTTAGAAATATTATTTAAGTATGTATGGATGTGTATGTGTGTGTAGCTGGGATCAATACTTTATACGTGTCTATAACTACCTGCCCACTCCACACATTATGCTGAGCTACGGAATCGTTCAAGACAAGAATAAATAATAAAACAGAAACAGAAACAACAAAAAGAAATAACGTGCAAATAAATTCCAAATTAGAACCTATTCTAACAGTCGCTTGTTATTGTGTGAAATCTCATATCAATGAGCAGCTATGAATTGGCGGCTACCACAAAAATTGTGTAAACCAAAAAGATGTTTAAATTTGTGGAAATATTTCAACATTATTGTTGTTTTTTTTTTTTTTTTTTTTTTTTTGCTACCAATTGAAAAAAGTTAGCACTTGCATTCTCTAGACACAAAATAAAAAGAAACTAGAATGTAAACAAGTTATTGGTGTATATTAGGCTGTTTCTATGTAGTGAATGATATAACCGATGTCCAGTGTGATCATCTATTGGTGAGTAGATGTCAATTGTGGCCATCTAGTGACAAGTAGATAGTCATTTTGGCCTATACTGTCGTGTAGATACCCATTGAAGTCATTTACTGTTGAATCGTGGCCATTGTGGCACGGCAGTCGAGTAGATACATTTTGTGGTACTCTATTGTCGAGTAGATGCCCATTGTGGCCATCTACTGTGGAGTAGATGTCCATTATGGTAATCAACTGTAGAGTAGATGTCCATTGTGGTCATCTACTGTAGAGTAGATGTGGTCATCTACTGTAGAGTAGATGTGGTCAACTACTGTAGAGTAGATGTCCATTGTGGTCATCTACCATCGTGGTCATCTACTGTGGAGTAGATGTCCATTGTAGTAATCTACTGTGGAGTAGATGTCCATTAAGGTCATCTACTGTGGAGTAGATGTTCATTGTGGTCATCTACTGTGGAGTAAATGTCCATTGTGGTCATCTACTGTGGAGTAGATGTCCATTGTGGTCATCTACTGTTGAGTAGATGTCAATTGTGGTCATCTACTGTCCATTGTACTGTAGAGTAGATGTCCAATGTGGTCATCTACTGTGGAGTAGATGTGCATTGTGGTCATCTACTGTGGAGTAGATGTCCATTGTGGTCTACTGTGGAGAAGATGTGCATTCTGGTCATCTACTGTGGAGTAGATGTTCATTGTGGTCATCTACTGTGGAGTAGATGTCCATTGCGGTCATCTACTGTGGAGTAGATGTCCATTATGGTAATCAACTGTAGAGTAGATGTCCATTGTGGTCATCTACTGTAGAGTAGATGTGGTCATCTACTGTAGAGTAGATGTGGTCAACTACTGTAGAGTAGATGTCCATTGTGGTCATCTACCATCGTGGTCATCTACTGTGGAGTAGATGTCCATTGTAGTAATCTACTGTGGAGTAGATGTCCATTAAGGTCATCTACTGTGGAGTAGATGTTCATTGTGGTCATCTACTGTGGAGTAAATGTCCATTGTGGTCATCTACTGTGGAGTAGATGTCCATTGTGGTCATCTACTGTTGAGTAGATGTCAATTGTGGTCATCTACTGTCCATTGTACTGTAGAGTAGATGTCCAATGTGGTCATCTACTGTGGAGTAGCTGTCCATTGTGGTCATCTACTGTGGAGTAGATGTCCATTGTGGTCATCTACTGTGGAGTAGATGTCCATTGTGGTCATCTACTGTGGAGTAGATGTCCATTGTGTCATCTACTGTAGAGTAGATGTCCATTGTGGTCATCTACTGTAGAGAAGATGTCTATTTTGGTCATCTACTGTAGAGTATATGTCCATTATGACCATCTACTGCAGATTAGATGTCGATTGTGGTCATCTTATGTGGAGTAGATGTCCATTGTGGTCATCTTCTGTGGAGTAGATGTCCATTGTGGCCATCTACTGTGGAGTAGATGTCCATTGTGGCCATCTACTGTGGAGTAGATGTCCATTGTGTCATCTACTGTAGAGTAGATGTCCATTGTGGTCATCTACTGTAGAGAAGATGTCTATTTTGGTCATCTACTGTAGAGTATATGTCCATTATGACCATCTACTGCAGATTAGATGTCGATTGTGGTCATCTACTGCAGAGTAGATGTCGATTGCGGTCATCTACTGTAGAGTAGATGTCCATTGTGGTCATCTACTGTAGAGTAGATGTCCATTGTGGTCATCTACTGTAGAGTAGATGTCCATTATGGTAATCTATTGCAGAGTAGATGTCCATTGTGGTCATCTACTGTAGAGTAGATGTTCATTATGGTAATCTACTGCAGAGTAGATGTCCATTGTGGTCATCTACTGTGGAGTAGATGTCCATTGTGGTCATCTACTGTGGAGTAGATGTTCATTGTGGTTATCTACTGTGGAGTAGGTGTTCATTGTGGTCATCTACTGTAGAGTAGATGCCCATTGTTGTCATCTATTGTGGAGTAGATGTCCACTGTGGTCATCTAATGTGGAGTAGATGTCCATTGTGGTCATCTACTGTGGAGTAGATAATGTGTAGTAGATGTCCATTGTAGCCATCTACTGTGGAATAGATGTCCATTGTGGTCATCTATTGTGGAGTAAATGTACATTGTGATCATCTACTGTCGGTAGATGTCCATTATGGCCATCTACCGTGGAGTAGATGTCCATTGTGTTCATCTACTGTGGAGTAGATGTCCATTGTGGTCATCTACTGCGGAGTAGATGTCCATTGTGGTCATCTACTGTGGAGTAGATATCAATTGTGGTCATCTACTGTGGAGTAGGTGTTCATTGTGGTCATCTACTGTGGAGTAGATGCCCATTGTTGTCATCTACTGCGGAGTAGATGTCCATTGCGGTCATCTACTGTGAAGTAGATGTCCATTGTCGTCATCTGCTGTGGAGTAGGTGTTCATTGTGGTCATCTACTGTGGAGTAGATGCCCATTGTTGTCATCTACTGTGGAGTAGATGTCCACTGTGGTCATCTAATGTGGAGTAGATGTCCATTGTGGTCATCTACTGTGGAGTAGATAGTGTGCAGTAGATGTCCATTGTAGCTATCTACTGTGGAATAGATGTCCATTGTGGTCATCTACTGTGGAGTAGATGTCCACTGTGGTCATCTAATGTGGAGTAGATGTCCATTGTGGTCATCTACTGTGGAGTAGATAATGTGCAGTAGATGTCCATTGTAGCCATCTACTGTGGAATAGATGTCCATTGTGGTCATCTATTGTGGAGTAAATGTCCATTGTGGTCATCTACTGTGGAGTAGATATCAATTGTGGTCATCTACTGTGGAATAGATGTTCATTGTGGTCATCTACTGTGAAGTAGATGTCCATTGTCGTCATCTACTGTGGAGTAGATGTCCATTGTGGTCATCTACTGTGGGGTAGATGTGCATTGTGGTCACCTACTGTGGAGTAGATATCAATTGTGGTCACCTACTATGGAGTAGATGTCCACTGTGGTTTTCTACTGTGAAGTAGATGTCCATTGTCGTCATCTACTGTGGAGTAGAAGTCCATTGTGGTCATCTACTGTGAAGTAGATGTCCATCGTGCTCATCTACTGTGGATTAGATGTCCATTGTGGTCATATACTGTGGAGTAGATGTCCATTGTGGTCATCTACTGTGAAGTAGATGTCCATTGTGCTCATCTACTGTGGATTAGATGTCCATTGTGGTCATCTACTGTGGAGTAGATGTCCATTGTTGTCATCTACTGTGAAAAAGATGTCCATTGTCGTCATCTACTGTCGAATAGATGTCCAATGTGGTCGTCTGCTGTCGAGTAGTTGTCAATTGTAGACATCTACTGTAGAGTAGTTGTCCATTGTGGCCGTCTACTGTGGTGTAGATGTCTATTGTGGTCATCTTCTGTAGATTAGATGTCCATTGTAGTCATCAACTGTCGAGTAGACGCCTATTGTGATCTCCCTTATGGCCAGTATATAACCATTTTTGTCTCTACAGTCGAGTAGATGCCCACTGGCGTCACAATATTCAAGCGATATCGCGCCCAATCACAACACCATTCACCCCAACCCTAACCTATTGTAAATTATTTAGTTCATGATTCAATTTTCCCACAGATAATTAGCAAAGCTAAATAGCAATCAATGTCTTAGGAACGCCTTCACGCATCGTGAAGATTTCGAAGTTCAATTAGATCGTAACATTTCCCGAAAAACAAGTTGCCTGATATGGATTTTATTTACAAGTCAATCATTAGCAACAACAACAACAAAGCTTTGCAATCATTTTCCAAAGTATTAACGTCAACAACAACATTGCAAATAATTGCAAACTAATCGGACTCCCCTCTGGTTTCATGATCGCCACCGGTCCTCATCTGCATTAAAGCTTTAATCAAAAGCATAAATCCCAGACCAACAATCATTGTTGGAAGCTTCCGTAGCTACGTAAATCTACAACTACAGGCTCTTTACTTTAAGCAAAACACAAAACTAGACTAGCCAGCCGCTTAATTTAGCCACAGTTAATAATGAACAACAACAACCACAGAGACTTCAACAACATTTTGAGTCATTCACAAGTTCTGAAAACTCACAGTATGCAGTAAACCAGCTACAAAGTCGGCTGAATAAAAACGGGCAACATTTTTCGTATATTTTTTTTTCGTTGATTTCGAAAGTTAAAACTGAAATTGAAATACTAAATAAGGCTTAAACCTGTTGTGTTTTTTTTTTCTTTTTTGTCAAAACAAAAGTTTGTTTTTTTCTGTAATTTTTATTACGAAAGGAAGCAAGATTTCAGCTCAAAAAGAAAGACCACCCCAACAAGAACAAAACGACGCCTAGAACAAAACCATAGGCTAGCAACCAATCCGCCGCCGCCGTGTGTCACAACGTCGTTAAACGTGTTTAGAATATTTAAATCCGTAATATCTGCCTTCCAGAATTTATTAATTAATTAAAAAAAATAAATAAAATATCACCACAATCGAGAGCAGCACAAATCGCAAAAGCAATTCAATCAGTCAGTTAGTTATTGTATCGACAACGGGTCGCAGTGAATTTTAAGTGAATATCTCGGCAACATTAAATTTGTTGCTTCCTTAAAATCAATTTCCGCGCACATCGTCGTGTAACCCAAAATCTGTGGCAAAATCCAACCATCCGTCAATTGAAAAATGAAGAATTTCATCATCGCCGTCGTCAGTGCTTGTCTGTTGCATGCAGCATTTGGTGCACCACAGGTAGGAATAAACGATTGAATGACTGACTTACTGGCTGACAGACTGACTTACTGAACATCACAAATCGTTAGTTAATACGATACGATAATGTCTTTAACAAGTCAGGCCATGCATCAATTTTCGTAAGAAATGCATTTAGAGTGTGTCAATCATATTTCAGGGCATAGCAAGAAAGCTGTGGGATATTTGAAAATGTGTGTGTGTGGAAGTGAAGAAATGGCTTTAATGCATTATTCTGGAAATTGTGGAATATCAATTTCAGTGTACATTCGGGATAAAAAGTTTTCTAAATAAAAGCTCGGAGCTAGAAGCGTGGATTTTTAAAAAATATTTTCCAAAGAACTTCAACAGCTAGAAGCGTGGATTTTTAAAAATATTTTTCAAAGAACTTCCACGGGTATAAGCGTGGATTTTTAAAAATATTTTTCAAAGAACTTCCACAGCTAGAAGCTTGGATTTTTAAAAAATATTTTCCAAAGAACTTCAACAGCTAGAAGCGTGGATTTTTAAAAAATATTTTCCAAAGAACTTCAACAGCTAGAAGCGTAGATTTTTAAAAAATATTTTCCAAAGAACTTCAACAGCTAGAAGCGTGGATTTTTAAAAAATATTTTCCAAAGAACTTCAACAGCTAGAAGCGTGGATTTTTAAAAAATATTTTCCAAAGAACTTCAACAGCTAGAAGCGTGGATTTTTAAAAATATTTTTCAAAGAACTTCCACGGGTATAAGCGTGGATTTTTAAAAATATTTTTCAAAGAACTTCCACGGGTATAAGCGTGGATTTTTAAAAAATATTTTCCAAAGAACTTCCACAGCTAGAAGCGTGGATTTTTAAATAATATTTTCCAAAGAACTTCAACAGCTAGAAGCGTGGATTTTTAAATAATATTTTCCAAAGAACTTCAACAGCTAGAAGCGTGGATTTTTAAAAAATATTTTCCAAAGAACTTCAACAGCTAGAAGCGTGGATTTTTAAAAAATATTTTTCAAAGAACTTCCACGGGTATAAGCGTGGATTTTTAAAAATATTTTCCAAAGAACTTCCACAGCTAGAAGCTTGGATTTTTAAAAAATATTTTCCAAAGAACTTCAACAGCTAGAAGCGTGGATTTTTAAAAAATATATTCCAAAGAACTTCAACAGCTAGAAGCGTGGATTTTTTAAAAATATTTTCCAAAGAACTTTAATAGGTAGAAGAGTGGATTTTTAAAAAAATATTTTCCAAAGAACTTCGACAGCTAGAAGCGTGGATTTTTAAAAAATATTTTCCAAAGAATTTCAACAGCTAGAAGCGTGGATTTTTTAAAAATATTTTCCAAAGAACTTCAACAGCTAGAAGCGTGGATTTTTTAAAAATATTTTCCAAAGAACTTCAACAGCTAGAAGCGTGGATTTTTAAAAAATATTTTCCAAAGAACTTCAACAGATAGAAGCGTGGATTTTTAAAAAATATTTTCCAAAGAACTTCAACAGCTAGAAGCGTGGATTTTTAAAAAATATTTTCCAAAGAACTTCAACAGCTAGAAGCGTGGATTTTTAAAAAATATTTTCCAAAGAACTTCAACAGCTAGAAGCGTGGATTTTTAAAAAATATTTTCCAAAGAACTTCAACAGCTAGAAGCGTGGATTTTTAAAAAATATTTTCCAAAGAACTTCAACAGCTAGAAGCGTGGATTTTTAAAAAATATTTTCCAAAGAACTTCAACAGCTAGAAGCGTGGATTTTTAAAAAATATTTTCCAAAGAACTTCAACAGCTAGAAGCGTGGATTTTTAAAAAATATTTTCCAAAGAACTTCAACAGCTAGAAGCGTGGATTTTTAAAAAATATTTTCCAAAGAACTTCAACAGCTAGAAGCGTGGATTTTTAAAAAATATTTTCCAAAGAACTTCAACAGCTAGAAGCGTGGATTTTTAAAAAATATTTTCCAAAGAACTTCAACAGCTAGAAGCGTGGATTTTTAAAAAATATTTTCCAAAGAAGTTCAACAGCTAGAAGCGTGGATTTTTAAAAAATATTTTCCAAAGAACTTCAACAGCTAGAAGCGTGGATTTTTAAAAAATATTTTCCAAAGAACTTCAACAGCTAGAAGCGTGGATTTTTAAAAAATATTTTCCAAAGAACTTCAACAGCTAGAAGCGTCGATTTTTAAAAAATATTTTCCAAAGAACTTCAACAGCTAGAAGCGTCGATTTTTAAAAAATATTTTCCAAAGAACTTCAACAGCTAGAAGCGTGGATTTTTAAAAAATATTTTCCAAAGAACTTCAACAGCTAGAAGCGTGGATTTTTAAAAAATATTTTCCACAGAACTTCGACAGCTAGAAACGTGGATTTTTAAAAAATATTTTCCAAAGAACTTCAACAGCTAGAAGCGTGGATTTTTAAAAAATATTTTCCAAAGAACTTCAACAGCTAGAAGCGTGGATTTTTAAAAAATATTTTCCAAAGAACTTCAACAGCTAGAAGCGTGGATTTTTAAAAAATATTTTCCAAAGAACTTCAACAGCTAGAAGCGTGGATTTTTAAAAAATATATTTTAAGGACTTCAACAGCTAGAAGCGTGGATTTTAAAAAAAATATTTTCCAAAGAACTTCAACAGCTAGAAGCGTCGATTTTTAAAAAATATTTTCCAAAGAACTTCAACAGCTAGAAGCGTCGATTTTTAAAAAATATTTTCCAAAGAACTTCAACAGCTAGAAGCGTGGATTTTTAAAAAATATTTTCCAAAGAACTTCAACAGCTAGAAGCGTGGATTTTTAAAAAATATTTTCCACAGAACTTCGACAGCTAGAAACGTGGATTTTTAAAAAATATTTTCCAAAGAACTTCAACAGCTAGAAGCGTGGATTTTTAAAAAATATTTTCCAAAGAACTTCAACAGCTAGAAGCGTGGATTTTTAAAAAATATTTTCCAAAGAACTTCAACAGCTAGAAGCGTGGATTTTTAAAAAATATTTTCCAAAGAACTTCAACAGCTAGAAGCGTGGATTTTTTAAAAATATTTTCCAAAGAACTTCAACAGCTAGAAGCGTGGATTTTTTAAAAATATTTTCCAAAGAACTTCAACAGCTAGAAGCGTGGATTTTTAAAAAATATTTTCCAAAGAACTTCAACAGCTAGAAGCGTGGATTTTTAAAAAATATTTTCCAAAGAACTTCAACAGCTAGAAGCGTGGATTTTTAAAAAATATTTTCCAAAGAACTTCAACAGCTAGAAGCGTGGATTTTTAAAAAATATTTTTTAAGGACTTCAACAGCTAGAAGCGTGGATTTTAAAAAAAATATTTTCCAAAGAACTTCAACAGCTAGAAGCGTGGATTTTTAAAAAATATTTTCCAAAGAACTTCAACAGCTAGAAGCGTGGATTTTTTAAAAATATTTTCCAAAGAACTTCAACAGCTAGAAGCGTGGATTTTTTAAAAATATTTTCCAAAGAACTTCAACAGCTAGAAGCGTGGATTTTTAAAAAATATTTTCCAAAGAACTTCAACAGCTAGAAGCGTGGATTTTTTAAAAATATTTTCCAAAGAACTTTAATAGGTAGAAGAGTGGATTTTTAAAAAAATATTTTCCAAAGAACTTCGACAGCTAGAAGCGTGGATTTTTAAAAAATATTTTCCAAAGAATTTCAACAGCTAGAAGCGTGGATTTTTTAAAAATATTTTCCAAAGAACTTCAACAGCTAGAAGCGTGGATTTTTTAAAAATATTTTCCAAAGAACTTCAACAGCTAGAAGCGTGGATTTTTAAAAAATATTTTCCAAAGAACTTCAACAGCTAGAAGCGTGGATTTTTAAAAAATATTTTCCAAAGAACTTCAACAGATAGAAGCGTGGATTTTTAAAAAATATTTTCCAAAGAACTTCAACAGCTAGAAGCGTGGATTTTTAAAAAATATTTTCCAAAGAACTTCAACAGCTAGAAGCGTGGATTTTTAAAAAATATTTTCCAAAGAACTTCAACAGCTAGAAGCGTGGATTTTTAAAAAATATTTTCCAAAGAACTTCAACAGCTAGAAGCGTGGATTTTTAAAAAATATTTTCCAAAGAACTTCAACAGCTAGAAGCGTGGATTTTTAAAAAATATTTTCCAAAGAACTTCAACAGCTAGAAGCGTGGATTTTTAAAAAATATTTTCCAAAGAACTTCAACAGCTAGAAGCGTGGATTTTTAAAAAATATTTTCCAAAGAACTTCAACAGCTAGAAGCGTGGATTTTTAAAAAATATTTTCCAAAGAACTTCAACAGCTAGAAGCGTGGATTTTTAAAAAATATTTTCCAAAGAAGTTCAACAGCTAGAAGCGTGGATTTTTAAAAAATATTTTCCAAAGAACTTCAACAGCTAGAAGCGTGGATTTTTAAAAAATATTTTCCAAAGAACTTCAACAGCTAGAAGCGTCGATTTTTAAAAAATATTTTCCAAAGAACTTCAACAGCTAGAAGCGTCGATTTTTAAAAAATATTTTCCAAAGAACTTCAACAGCTAGAAGCGTGGATTTTTAAAAAATATTTTCCAAAGAACTTCAACAGCTAGAAGCGTGGATTTTTAAAAAATATTTTCCACAGAACTTCGACAGCTAGAAACGTGGATTTTTAAAAAATATTTTCCAAAGAACTTCGACAGCTAGAAACGTGGATTTTTAAAAAATATTTTCCAAAGAACTTCAACAGCTAGAAGCGTGGATTTTTAAAAAATATTTTCCAAAGAACTTCAACAGCTAGAAGCGTGGATTTTTAAAAAATATTTTCCAAAGAACTTCAACAGCTAGAAGCGTGGATTTTTAAAAAATATTTTCCAAAGAACTTCAACAGCTAGAAGCGTGGATTTTTTAAAAATATTTTCCAAAGAACTTCAACAGCTAGAAGCGTGGATTTTTTAAAAATATTTTCCAAAGAACTTCAACAGCTAGAAGCGTGGATTTTTAAAAAATATTTTCCAAAGAACTTCAACAGCTAGAAGCGTGGATTTTTAAAAAATATTTTCCAAAGAACTTCAACAGCTAGAAGCGTGGATTTTTAAAAAATATTTTCCAAAGAACTTCAACAGCTAGAAGCGTGGATTTTTAAAAAATATTTTTTAAGGACTTCAACAGCTAGAAGCGTGGATTTTAAAAAAAATATTTTCCAAAGAACTTCAACAGCTAGAAGCGTGGATTTTTAAAAAATATTTTCCAAAGAACTTCAACAGCTAGAAGCGTGGATTTTTTAAAAATATTTTCCAAAGAACTTCAACAGCTAGAAGCGTGGATTTTTTAAAAATATTTTCCAAAGAACTTCAACAGCTAGAAGCGTGGATTTTTAAAAAATATTTTCCAAAGAACTTCAACAGCTAGAAGCGTGGATTTTTTAAAAATATTTTCCAAAGAACTTCAACAGCTAGAAGCGTGGATTTTTTAAAAATATTTTCCAAAGAACTTCAACAACTAGAAGCGTGGATTTTTAAAAAATATTTTCCAAAGAACTTCGACAGCCAGAAGCGTGGATTTTTAGAAAATATTTTCCAAAGAACTTCGACAGCCAGAAGCGTGGATTTTTAAAGAATATTTTCCAAAGAACTTCGACAGCTAGAAGCGTGGATTTTTAAAAAATATTTTCCACAGAACTTCGACAGCTAGAAACGTGGATTTTTAAAAAATATTTTCCACAGAACTTCGACAGCTAGAAGCGTGGATTTTTAAAAAATATTTTCCAAAGAACTTCAACAGCTAGAAGCGTGGATTTTTAAAAAATATTTTCCAAAGAACTTCAACAGCTAGAAGCGTGGATTTTTTAAAAATATTTTCCAAAGAACTTCAACAGCTAGAAGCGTGGATTTTTAGAAAATATTTTCCAAAGAACTTCAACAGCTAGAAGCGTGGATTTTTAAAAAATATTTTCCAAAGAACTTCAACAGCTAGAAGCGTGGATTTTTAAAAAATATTTTCCAAAGAACTTCAACAGCTAGAAGCGTGGATTTTTAAAAAATATTTTCCAAAGAACTTCAACAGCTAGAAGCGTGGATTTTTAAAAAATATTTTCCAAAGAACTTCAACAGCTAGAAGCGTGGATTTTTAAAAAATATTTTCCAAATAACTTCAACAGCTAGAAGCGTGGATTTTTAAAAAATATTTTCCAAATAACTTCAACAGCTAGAAGCGTGGATTTTTAAAAAATATTTCCAAAGAACTTCAACAGCTAGAAGCGTGGATTTTTAAAAAATATTTTTTAAGGACTTCAACAGCTAGAAGCGTGGATTTAAAAAAAAATATTTTCCAAAGAACTTCAACAGCTAGAAGCGTGGATTTTTAAAAAATATTTTCCAAAGAACTTCAACAGCTAGAAGCGTGGATTTTTTAAAAATATTTTCCAAAGAACTTCAACAGCTAGAAGCGTGGATTTTTTAAAAATATTTTCCAAAGAACTTCAACAGCTAGAAGCGTGGATTTTTTAAAAATATTTTCCAAAGAACTTCAACAGCTAGAAGCGTGGATTTTTAAAAAATATTTTCCAAAGAACTTCAACAGCTAGAAGCGTGGATTTTTAAAAAATATTTTCCAAAGAACTTCAACAGCTAGAAGCGTGGATTTTTAAAAAATATTTTCCAAAGAACTTCAACAGCTAGAAGCGTGGATTTTTAAAAAATATTTTCCAAAGAACTTCGACAGCCAGAAGCGTGGATTTTTAGAAAATATTTTCCAAAGAACTTCGACAGCCAGAAGCGTGGATTTTTAAAGAATATTTTCCAAAGAACTTCGACAGCTAGAAGCGTGGATTTTTAAAAAATATTTTCCACAGAACTTCGACAGCTAGAAACGTGGATTTTTAAAAAATATTTTCCACAGAACTTCGACAGCTAGAAGCGTGGATTTTTAAAAAATATTTTCCACAGAACTTCGACAGCTAGAAGCGTGGATTTTTAAAAAATATTTTCCACAGAACTTCGACAGCTAGAAGCGTGAGTTTTTAAAAATATTTTCCAAAGAATTTCGACAGCTAGAAGTTTGGAATTTTTACAAATATTTTCCAAAGAACTTTGACAGCTAGAAGTTTGGAATTTTTACAAATATTTTCCAAAGAACTTTGACAGCTAGAAGTTTGGAATTTTTACAAATATTTTCCAAAGAACTTTGACAGCTAGAAGCATGGATTCTTAAATTTATATTCTACAAAGAAGTTCGAAAATGGACAGACATTTTGATGAAATATGGAAAATGTGACGAAATTTGGTACAAAAAAATTCTTTAAATTATATTGAAGTCGTAGTGGTGTAAGGTATCATATAGTCGGCGCCGCCCGCCGTTATTCCTTTTCTTACCGGTTTTTACTTGTTTAATATTTATATATTGACCTTAGAGACCATTGGGTCTATAATAATTATATGTCCTTAGTTTTCAATTCTCTTCGTAAAATGAAGTACTTTGTTGTTAATTAACTCTCTACATTATATAACTAATTACACATATACACATACATGTGTATATTTGTATTTATTATAAAATAATACAAAACTAACCACGTTTGCATGTTGTAGGTAATGCAATAAAATAGTTTGACTAGAGGCTTTAATTATGGCTTAACAAGTGCACACAGCGACTAATTGACCGGAATTCGTGAGTAATCAACCCTGGGCTGACGACCACTGTTGCTACTATGGCACATTATCACTGGAGTTAATGTGGTTTAGATTGACTAACTTGTATGGTTTTATAATAATTTAATTATTCTATCTCACCTGCGAAAAGGGTTTAAACAAAATATGATTAAAGATAATAACAAAAAAACAAATCAGGTACAAGGTCCCCTAATAAACAAATGACGAGTTATCAGGCATGTATTAATTAATAATACTTAAACTTGGCAATTGCTAATTAAGTGGAACAGGTATTGTGTTTAAATCTAAATAGGTAGATATGGAACAAAAATACAACCATATTCTAGTTAGTAACGTAGGGAAAGAACTCTAATACACCATTAATTTGTATATGACTCATTAAGATTTGAGTAAAATAATTTAATGTACCTACTACTTTAAAAGTGAATGTGAATAAGTCCTTATCCTATTACCAACCTAGCCATCTTTGTATTTTTTGCATATGTATGTGTGTTTTATTATTATTGTTTTAATAACATATTATGCCACGAATTGATAATTAATTATCCTACACTACCGCTATGTGTGGGTGTTTTTTTTTGTTCCTTTTGTTGCTCATTTGACACACTGCTTCTGTTTATTAATGGAATTATGCCACAATGCTATTCACATTAATAAATGCCATTCTCAGAATTGCGAAACATGAATCTGATGGTGCAACAAAGAACATAAAATAATCAGTACTCGATAATGGTTACCATAACACTGCCATATTTTCATTGCCAATGGCAATCATAAAATTCGTTGCCACTTCATGATATTTTGTTGTTGTTGTTAATGTTGTAACTATTAATAATTAGTTAATTAGTTGTTCGTTTTGATGGAAGGCTTCTGGTTTTCAAATGTTAATTATTAATGGCTTCTTTATGGGGAAATATTAACTTTTCGAAATCATTGCCATGATAGAACATACGTATGTGCATGTTACATAAGTACATATGAATATGTATATGTACATATATGAATATTGTTTTTTTTAAGAATTTCTATTAGCGAAAAATTAACACCACCTTTTGTTAATATCAAATTGGTAATTGGAAATTTAATATATTAGTATTTCAAACCACACTTTGTGTGTAACATATAAATATCCAATATATGAGACGTTTCCTGGAATTTCACTTATTACAGGCTATACATTTTAATGTAAAATTTAGCAAAAAGTTTTTTTTTCATATTCGTCGATAGGATGGGGCCGATTATGTTGTGGTAGATAACATTCACAAGTCGGTCAAAAGTTGTATTAAACAAGTAAGAAAGGCAGAACGATGTTTGAACACCCTACACCAGGAGGCAAACTCATAACTGTGGTACCGGTTCATGAGGGCTAGACTTAACCCTGGATATACATACACGGATATTTTTTGGAAGTAAGTATTCTGACTTCTGGACCTATACTGTCTGATTTTTTGCAAAGGATGTTGCGTACCTGTAATAACATGAGAAGACTAAATACCAAATTTCAGTTATACCAGTTGAATAACCTGGCTTAAAATTTAAACCTCACGAAAATTGAGAGTACCGATCTATGGAGGATGTATCAAATACCAAGTTTCAGTCATTTCGTTTGAACAATATGGCTAAAACTTTTAAAATATCGAAAATTGGGGGGTATCGTTCCATGCGGGCTATGGAACATGGACCAATACCGACAAATTTTTAGTGAAAAGTTTAATTCCAGCCACGAAGACTAAATACCAAAGATCAGCCATTTCGGTAGAATATTGAGGACACAACCTTCAAAATAATGAAAATTGGAAGGCATGCTTCTATGGGGATTATATCGACGCCTCCAAACAATAGTATGCTAAGTCGACTTAGCATGTTTATATTTAACGTCCTTTAACTTAAATTCTGTCAAATTTTGGTCAATCCGAACAGAAGTTATAAACAAATATTGACTTAGCACTTTGAGAGCTTCTCCTGCAAAACTCACTTTTTAGACTTAGCATACTATTATTTGGAGGTGTCGACATGAAGACGTGAACCTATACCGATAAATTTCAAGTGGTAAGTTTTATACCCCAACGAAGATTAAATACCAAATGTCAGCCATTTCATTGGTATATTGAGGCCACAGGTGGAAAATTCTATACCTCCAACGAAGACTACAACAAAATTTCCGACAGTTTGGTTTTATACAGAGGCAAAAGCCTTAAAAATATCGAAAATCCGAAGGTACCGTTCTTTGGCGGCTATATGAAGACGTTGACCAATATAGCCGATACCAAACGTCCAAACATCCTTTTATTCCAAATTATACGCTCTATTTTAAATATTGCGAGCTGTATCTTGATTTCAGCAGACAGACGAACATTGTTATATCGATATATATAACTCTCGAACGGGTGGGTCGATTAGGTCCAACATTTGACTTTTGTAATATTTTGTTCAAAGTTAGTTTATCTTTGAAGATGGACAATATCGGTCCACACCTTCCGATATCTCCCCCCACATAAGTTCAACATTTATGTTTACGTGCAGTTTACAGTCTATTAGAGTATCCTTTGCAATTCATTCCGATGCTACTCCTTATGGTCCAATTTCCGGCGATATTTTGTTTTACATGGGCAAGCACATGCTTCCGGACGTGTTGGTCCAAAACCTCGGTGACCAGCTGAAATGATTGGAGGGCGCGCTATCAATAGAAAAGGAATTACTACCAAAATAAGATCCACATCCAAAATGCAATATGTCGATAAACTTTTTCAAGCACCTTCTCCGCAACACATTTGAACTTTAATCCAAATATGTATATATTTTTGTCGGCAAGTTCGTATGTCCAAAACCGGCCGCACAATCAGAAAACGTCCTAAATTTGTAATTATTGGGGAAAATGATTTTGATTGTGTAACCGGTAGTTGATCCGCCCATATATGCAAGTTTCAATTCAGACAGGCTGAGGGTATATCTCTGTCGGCAAAGCCCACTGATACTTTTTTACTTGTTATACCCTCAGTTTTTAAACTAACAAGGCTATATACACTCTCATGTGGCCAATATGTACCTTATTGAAATAATGGTTTTACACCCCAAGTATGTTTGGACGAAATCCGTTTCAGACAATTTGGAGTCGATTTAGCAATGTCTGTCCGTCTATCTATGTGTATCAGCCGATTCGGTCTAAAATTTAGCCATTCTAATATTTTGTCCAAAACATAGTTTAAGTTCGAAGATTGGTCATATCGGTCCACTCCTTCGGGTAACTCCCCCACAACAGTTCAAAACTTTTAGCTAAAATTGAGTGCCCGATAACTCTCGAAAGCAGTGACCGATTTAGTCCATACTTTACTCATCGGAATATTTCTGCTAATCTTAGATAAAGTTCGAATATTGACGATATCGCTCCACACTTTAGGGTACCTCCCACACAAAATTTAAGCGAATTTTAGGATCTGTTCGAAGATCCTTTGGAAAATTATACAGAAGTTATTCCTTGTTATTCAATTCACAAAGGCTGAGCACGGTGCGCCTGAACTAACTTTAAATGAAAGGTGCTTAAAAATTTAAAATTTGACCGCGATTTATTTAAAAATCCCTCCGGCGATTTTTCCTTGTTTGTGGATTCTTCTCATCTATGAACATTGCTGTTTCAGAATCCGCAAAAACATCCCAAGTGTAGGCACCTTCCATTTAAGCTGGTTCAGGCGTATCGTGACTACTGAACCGATTTTCCAGAATTACAGGTACAGGTATGGTCTGCTGTGAAAATATTTTGTTCAATTTCAAAGGAGCTGGGGTACCTCCCCTATGCCCTATGTGGTTGTGTCTCCCACCTTATGTACTTGTTTGGGGCCGAAAGACCCGGTCACGACTTCTTTTTTAAATGAAATTTGCACAAAAAGTTCAAGGTTTGCCGTGGTGACGTATATTTTTATGAATTTCCTTTTAAACTTATGACCATATCGGTTTGAGCATTAATTTTGGAAGACAAAATACACGGGCACGCTCACTTTTTTAATATTGTTACGAATGTATCTGCTAGACTTAAGTAAATTTAGATGACTTTCTGTTAATTAATTTTAATTGTAAAGTAAATTTTTGTCAAGCATTTAGTTTATTTGTATCAGTTCTGCAACAACAACTATTACTGCAATCATTAAATTGTTGCTTAGTCTATATTTGCACTTTCTTCTTAGACAAATTGTCTTTGAACTCTCTCTCTCTCTCTCTTACTCTCATTCATTTTGACTATTCCAATTATGCTTCTAAATTGCAAAGTCATTGTTGCCCCTAGTACCCCCTCGTATTTGTTGACGCTCGATGGTGCATTGATGCGTTGTTTACATTAATTCGTCTGTATACGAGTATGTGTGTATGTGCATCCGGAACTCGTTTGAACATTGTAGAACCTCCCAGATGAAGGGTACTGGAACAGTCTATAAAGACATGCGTGAATAACTGAAGCGAATAACGCCAATAAAGCATTGTAATATCGTAATCCAAAACTAACCCTGTTTTATTTGGTACAAATCGTATCGTGGAATAAAACAATTTGTTAATGTCTTTCGGACAGCTTCATTGTTTTAAAATCGCTATATTTGCTAAACTTATGAACACATCGGCTTAGAAATTAATTTGTGATACTACGGTGGCTTGTTCCCAATCAAATGTTCTTTGTTGGGACACGAAGTCCCGACCATCACCCTATATTAAATATGTTGTATCTCGAAAACTAAAGATCCACTAAAAAGGCGCTTGGACACGTTTTTCTTTTGAGATTTGTGGAAATTAAAGTGGCCCTTCGGTTTATGTTTTAGGTATGGATTATTTAAAGATTCTTCGAGCAACCAATTCAAGTCAATTATTCTTTATTTTCATATACCGTTAAAAAATTTTTTGTTATATTAATTACAATGGTTTGTATTTTGGCTAATAAAGAAATTTACAGCATGGTTATTTTAACCGTCTGCTGGAAGTTGAGTGGATAATTTGGAATAACAATAATTTTACTAATAGTTGAATTCGTTGATTAACATATTTCTGTAGTTCAGTGTTTCTTTTAAGAATTTGAATAACTGAAGCCAGCAAAAGGCTTTACCACCATTTAATATACTAACAATATCAGTATTGGGTAATATGATTTTATTGAAATACTTGACGCGAAAATTTTGCAAAACAGGACAGCGGCCTATAAAATGCGATATTGATTCCACCTCTCCCATATTACACAATGAGCATCGTTGCTGATCTGGCGTTCTAAATGATTTAAAATTCAGTTGAAGTAAGTCTCCTCTTGCTTTCAGTATCAATGATATTTGTTCTTGATTATAATTATCATTACAATAAATGATACCCATATTATAGTCGAGAACCCCGTAAATACGGTTCTCACTTCTCTCTGCCATTTGTATGTGTGAGTTAGTACATCTCATTTTCATTTCAGTAATCAATTTTCGTGCTGTATCATTCCAAAAGGATCTATTTATCAATATATTGCTGCTATCTATGTTGTTTTCGGCGAGCCTTTGTTTATAGTCCTTGAACCACTCAAGGTTCTTGTTGGCCACTTTTGTACTAAGTATATGCGGTAGCCCATGACCTTCGAGATTATATAAAATTTTAGCAAGGTATTGAATGTGCAAGGAATATGTGTAAATATATCCAGGTTTATATCCTGTTTCCAAAGAAATGACGTAGTTGGGAGTTGAGTCCGGAAGACGCAGTATTTTCTTTATGAAAAATCGATAAAGTTTTTCCACTTCTTCGAAATATGAGTTACCCCATATTTGTGCTCCGTAGCTATGTATTGAGCGACATACAGATAAAAACATTTTCCATTTTGCTTTTAGATTGACCGAAGGTTTTGATATAAAATTTTTCCACGTTGACATCAAGGACATTTTCGTGGCTTCCTCCTTTTTTTGTAGATGTTTAGTGAATGATAATTTTGGCGTTAATATCATTCCCAAGTATTTATATTCGTTCACAGTTCTTAGTTCTTCACCTTGATAAGTCCATTTCTCTCTTGCCGACAGCTTTCCTCCATTCCTAAATACAATGATCTCTGATTTGGTGTGGTTTACTTCCATGCCCCACAGAGTACAATAAGATTCCAATTTACTTATCATTTGTTGTAGGACTGCTGGGTTATCTGCCAGGATAACGATATCGTCCGCATACATGAGCAAACGAATGTTTACTTCATCTATATAAATTCCACCTCCAAGATGATCATGTAAGTCGTTAAGATAGAGAGCGAAAACTAGCAACCAAAGAGACCCTTAGGTGCACATTATTTAAAGATATTTTGGTGCAGCTCAAGGGTTACGTATGCCTGTATTTTGCAAAGATTTTTAGGAAAAACAAAATAACAAAAAAGAATGTTAGAACTTTTAGGATATTTCAAAATGAACAATGCCCTCTCCACGTTGTGACGCAAAATGAATTCCAAATTCATTGTGCGATCATAAAATAAATGAAGCTATCAACGTCATAATTACATTTTGTTTTTTATTCATGCCGGTGTTAATGATAAAAACCTGCCAGTGATTGCCAATTGCGTTCTGTGGATATGACTTGCAATGGAAAGTTTTTTTTTTCATTATTGTTTTCAAATTTAAAAATACCTCAGTTTATTGTTGGATTAAAAATGATGATAATGCTTCAACACTGATGAATATCATCAATGATTTGCAATGTCTTAATGTTGATATTTTGATTAATTAATCTATATATATAAAAGAGCAGTGAGGTGAGGTATTCACTGACTGACTGACTGACTGACTGACTGATTCATCACCGCCCAGACGAAACCGCTGAATCTAGAAAGTTGAAATTTTGGGTGTAGGTTGCTGTTGGTGTGTAGGGGTGAGATAAGGCTGGGTTTTTGGAAATTCGACCCAGAAGTGTACGAAAAGTACTAAAAGGTACTAAATATGGTACCCTTTGTATTAGGGAAACGGTAAGAGCTAGAATTCTGAAATTTGGAATGAGGGTAACTGATGGAGATCTAGAAAGATGTACCAAAGGGTTTTTGGAAAATCGACCTCTAAGTGTACGAAAAGTACTAAAATTTAGTACCAATTGTATATTTTGAACGGATATAGCTAGAATCATGGAATTTGGTATGTAAATCAAGGTAGGGAAGTGGTGTTGATGTAATTAAATGTTTTTGGAAAATCGTACTAATGTGTACGAAAAGTACTAAATGATACTAAATTTAGTACAAATTATATTTGGGTGAACGGATAGAACTGGAATCCTGAAATTTGGAATTAAGATTACTGTTGAAGTGTATGATTGAGACAGGAGGGTGAATTTGGAAATTCGTACTTATGTGTACGAAAATTACTAAATGGTACTAAATTTAGTACAATTTGGATTTGGGTAAATGGATAGAGCTGGAATACAGACATTTGGAATGAGGGTCACTGATAAAGAGTAACAATGAAAGGTTTTTGGAAATTCCAACTATGAGGGTACGAAAAGCACTAAATGGTACTAAATTTAGTACAACTTTGATTTGGGTGAACGGATTGAGCTGGAATACAGACATTTGGAATGGGGGTTACCGATGAAGAGTAACAATGAAAGGTTTTTGTAAATTCGAACTATAAGGGTAAAAGTACTAAATGGTACTAAATTTAGTACAATTTGGATTTGGGTGAACGGATAGAGCTGGAATCCTGAAATTTGGAATGAGGATCACTAATGAAGAGTAAAAATGAAAGGTTTTTGGAATTAGAACTATAAGTGTACGAAAAGTAATAAATGGTACTAAATTTAGTACAATTTCGGTTTGGGTGAACGGATAGAGGGGGTATACAAACATTTGGAATGAGGGTCACTGATGAAGAGTAACAATGAAAGGTTTTTGGAAATTCGAACTATAAGGATACGAAAAGTACTAAATGGTACTAAATTTAGTACAATTTGGGTTTGGGTGAACGGATAGAGCGGTAATACAAACATTTGGAATGAGGGTCACTGATGAAGAGTAACAATGAAAGGTTTTTGGAAATTCGAACTATAAGGATACGAAAAGTACTAAATGGTACTAAATTTAGTACAATTTGGGTTTGGGTGAACGGATAGAGCGGTAATACAAACATTTGGAATGAGGGTCACTGATGAAGAGTAACAATGAAAGGTTTTTGGAAATTCGAACTATAAGGATACGAAAAGTACTAAATGGTACTAAATTTAGTACAATTTGGGATTGGGTGAACGGATAGAGCGGGAATACAAACATTTGGAATGAGGGTCACTGATGAAGAGTAACAATGAAAGGTTTTTGGAAATTCGAACTATAAGGATACGAAAAGTACTAAATGGTACTAAATTTAGTACAATTTGGATTTGGGTGAACGGATAGATCTGGAATCCTGAAATTTGGAATGAGAATCACTGTTGAAGAGTAAAAATGAAAGGTTTTTGGAATTCGAACTAAACTTATACGAAAAGTGTTAAATAGTACTAAATATAGTACAATTTAGATATGGGTTAACGAATAGGGCCGGAATCCTGAAATTTGGAATGGGGGTCACTGACTAAGAGTAAGAAAGATGTACCAAAGGTCGAAAAGTCCTAAATGGTAGTGAGTTTAGTATGATTTGGATTTGAAGAGCTGGAATCCTGAAATTTGGAATTAAGATTACTGTTAGAATATAGAATTGAGATATGGAGGAAGCTTTGGAAAATGGTACTAATGTGAACGAAGCAGTACTAACTGGTACGGAATTCGCTGTATTTGCGTAAACAGATTACTGTTGGAGTGAGGATTGAGGTAGTTTTGGAAATTCATACTTATGGAAAAGTGCTAAATGGAACTACATTGGCTATAAATTGGGGTTAGGTGAACCGATAGAGCTGAGATATGAAAGTACATTTTGGAAAATCGTGTACGAAAAGTGCTAAATGGTACAAAATTTGGTACCTTTTGGTATTTGCTATATGGTACAATTTGTGACTTTGTAAAGGGTAGAACTGGAATTTTGAAATTCGGTACTAGATAAGCAATTGGTGTTTAGAGTGGAGGTAGGGAGGAGGTTTTGAAAATTCGTACTTATTTATACAAAAAGTACAAAATAGTACTATAATGGGTTTCAGGAGAACAGATAAAGCTGGAAAAGTGAAGGATATATGTTGAATATAAGGAAGTAATATTTTAAAATACACTAAGTCGAGAGGTACCGTTATATGGGGATATACGAAAACGTGGATTTTTATGGTCATTTTGGATTTTTATGGCCATTTTGAATGCCGAAAATTTAACGGACCTATTTGGGTTCTGGGCGAAACCGCTAAAGTTAGAACCTTGCATTGTAAATGTGCGTGATTGTTGTTGTGAAGGCGTGAGATAAAGTTTAGTGTTTGGAAATTCGTACTGGAAGGGAATGCTGTGTTAGTGAAGGGTTAAAACAAGGAGTCAAATCTGAAATTTGCAATATGATACGTAGTTTTGGAAATTCGAAATAAAAAATGTGGTAGTTGTGTAGGGATGTGATACTTCAGATTTTTTTTTTTTGTAAATTCTGACTACAAATTAAAAAAATATTGGTAATAAAAATAGGTCTTAGTACAACAGAATCTCCAGTATTCACCATTCCCGTATTAAATATTGTTTATATATATTTTGTTCCCTTGCCGCATACGAAGTAGCGGGCATTTGCTAGTCCTGTATATAAACATATGGGAAAGATGATTCACATCGAAATCGGCATAGAAGAGTTGACTTGAAAGCCACACACAATAATAGCAATTTCTTTCGAAAGTAAAAGTCCGATATATGTATGTACCACTTTTTGAAACCTCTCTCCTCGCCTATTTCAATGGTACCTAGTTTATGATTGTACTCTCCAACTTGTAATAATGGTGAGGTTGTATCAATTTTACAGGCTGTGAAACTTATCGTCTGGCCAAAGTACATATCCCCACATATGGTAACCATAGTACGAGGGTCAATACAGTTATATATCCAAAATGTGTGGTCACTAAACGAATTATTAAATTAGGGATATAATTACAGAAATGTTAGGCTGTGCAATATAAATTGAAAAATTTCTGTGGTCACTGATATTTGACGTAAATCCAATATAATATATATTTTTTTAAAACAAGTCTTCTAATTAAATGATAACACACACTTTCACTCGTTGATATAATAAAATAATAATTGTATGTCATATTAAAACAAAAACAGCAAATAAATCAATATAAATGCCATGTCAACATTTCAAACTGGATTCAGTCTTAAAACAAATCTTAAACAAAGCTATCAATATGGTAAGCTACGAATCAAATTCATCGCAATCTCATTTCATTTCATACTCAATGCCAATAATTAAAAGCGATTAATTATTTTTCCACCCCATAACAGAGGCAGAGAATTCCATTTATAGACAACTTTTTTTGCAAAGAAATGTTCGTAAAATGAATATAAATTAGTAGAACAGAATCTTAGTGGCAATACGTATTTTAAGATTTTAAAATAGTAATCGGGTTGCACTCATTGATGTGAGAGATGTCTTCCTTGTCCCGTACGGGATGTTTGTAGAACAATTATTATTATTATTATAATGTGTGTGAATATACAGTGAAATATCGATATAGCTAATTTATTACGAGAGAAAGTTGTGATCAAAGTCTATACCAGGACGATAATTCCAGCTGTTTATTAAGTGTGCTATCAAAACACATTATTTTTATTTGAAATTCAAAGAAACTCAGATTGCAATAGTAAAAAAATCGATAGAAAACTCAAATCTTATAAATGAGAATATAGAGAGTTAAGCTGAGTACACATTGTCAGTTTTGAATGACAGCCTTGTTGTTGCTTGCTAGTGTGGCCGTTCATGTTTGTCATTCATCATGCAACCACAAAATGTTTTGTGGTTGCTGGACGGTTTGACAGTTATCGATAATTGCGAAATATCGACATTCAAAACTGACAATGTGTACCCAGCTTTAGAAAGATGTACTAAAGGATTTTTGGAAATTCGACCTATAAGTGTACGAAAAAGTACTAAAAGTTACTAAATTTAGTATAAATTGTATATTTTAAACAGTTATAGCTAGAATCTTAAATTTGGTATGGGAATCAAGTTTGGGAAGTGTTGTTATTATAAGGAAATTGTTTTGGAAAGTCGTACTTACCCAGCAAAATTTGAAGGAAGGGGTTCCATGCGATGACGTAATTTCATGTCATCTTTTGCATTGGTTCAAACGAAGTCGTGAAAGATACGATATTTTCATTAGCATTTGAACCAATGCAAAGGAAGTCGTGAAAGATACGATATTTTCATCAGCATTTGAGCCCATTCCATCGATCCAATAGAGATGAATTTTGTGTTTTTATTTATACAATTTTTAAGATTAATTATTTACAATATGTTTGATGTTGTCGGAGACTCGAAATCACAACCAACGTTTAAAACTCTCGTCGTAATGGTAATGTCATTGCAAAGGGTTGGTGAAAATTGCATGTCAAAGCGTTGGTGTAAATGACATGCTTTAGATCCAAAAATGAATAGCATCTTTTGGGGTCCACGCTCATATAAAATTCATCGGTGAAGATGTTAAAATATGGCATGCCAGATCACTTGCACCCATGATTGAATGGCATCTTTGGCATCGAACATATTGCTGGGTATGTGTACGAGAAGTACTAAATGGTACTAAATTTAGTACAATTTGAATTTGGGTAAACGTATAGAGCTGAAAACCTGAAATTTGGAATAAAGATTACTTTGGGAGTGTAGGATTCAGATATGCAGGAAGTTTTGGAATGTTGTACTTATGTGTACGAAAAGTACTAAATGGTACTTAATTTAGTACAAGTTGAATTTAGGTAAACGGATAGAGCTGGAATCCTGAAATTTGGAATTAAGATTACTGTGAGAGTGTAGGATTCAGATATTGAGGTAGTTTTGGTATGTTGTACTTATATAATTGTTCCATAAACATCCCATAAGGGACTGTATGAAATGTACTAAATGGTACTAAATTTGGATTTGGGTGAACGGATAGAGATGAAAAACCTGAAATTTGGAATTTAGATTACCGTTGAAGTATAGAATTGAGATATGAGATAGTTTTGGAAATTCGTACTTATGTGTACGAAAAGTACTAAATTTAGTACAAGTTGGATTTAGGTGAACTGATAGGGCTGGAATCCTGAAATGTGGAATTAAGATTACTGTGGGAGTGTAGGATTCAGATATGGAGGTAGTTTTGGTAAGTTGTACTTATGTGGATGAAATGTACTAAATGGTACTAAATTTAGTACAATTGGGGTTTGGGTGAACTGATAGAACTAGAGTCCTGAAATATGAAACTAAGTTTAATATTGGAGTATAGGATCGAGTTGGTTTTGGATATTCGTACTTATGGGTACGAAAAGCACTAAATGGTAGTTAATTTGGTACAATTTGGATACAGGTTGTAGGATTGAGATAGTTTTGGAAATTCGTACTTATGGCTACAAAAAGTACTATATATAATATAATAATTGTTCAATACAAAACTCCTTAGGCCATGTTAGCTCGATTAATCCATAAATAATAAACTTTTACAAATAATTGGCCTTCGTCCTAAAAAGACAATAATAAATAAAAAGTTCCACAAATCGCCGAGTCTGAAGACACCACTTGTAGAGAAGTTTTACATGGCAGAAATACGCTCGAAATGTCGCCAACATTACTGAGGGGTATTTTGCAACCGTTGAAAAATGTTTGATGTTGCCTGGCCGGGGAATCAAACCCACGACCATTAGCGTGCAAGGCGGGTGTGCTGACCATTGCACCACGGTACTAAATTAGATACTACTTGGATGTGGGGTGAACGGATAGAGCTCGAATCCTGAAATCTGGAATTAAGATTAGTGTGGGAGAGTAGGTTTGAGGATGTTTTTGGACACTCGTACTTATGGGTACGAAAAGTACTAAATGGTACGGATAGAGCTCGATTTCTGAAATTTGGAATTAAGATGACTGTGAGAGTGTATGATTGAGGATAATTTGGAAATTTAGAACTTTTTAACGTTGTTATGGGTGAACGCGCGGCACATTTCAGCTCACTACCTTTAACGGGTGTACTCATAAGTACGAAATTCCACAACTCCTTTAATCCTACACTCCAACAGTAATATTAATACTAAATGTCAGGATTGCAGCTCTATCCGTTCGCTTGGGTTTGGGCGTCGGGTTAGTAACCCTCCCCTAGAAAACCAGCCTACTATGAAAAAACGAAAGAAAAGAAAAACAAACCCCTCTAAAGTTGACGAACCCCGCTAACGTTTTAAGGACCATGATCTGCGAATGTGCACCTGGAATGTTCGCACTCTTTATAGGGAAGGTGCAGTCTTAGCATTGGCAGATGTACTTGAAAAGTACAAGGCCGATATTACTGCCATACAGGAAATACGATGGATTGGGAAAGGCGTCACAACAACACCTAAAGGTGACGCACTGTATTATAGCTGCCATGACGTAAAGCATGAGTTTGGTTGCGGATTCGTTGTTAGTCGAAGGATAAAACATCTGTTCTCCAGCTTCACCCCAGTGAATGAAAGACTTGCTGTAATTCGAATAAAAGCTAAATTCTTCAACATCAGATATATTTGCGCTCATGCTCCCACTGAAGAAAAGGACGAACAGACCAAAGATATATTCTATGAGCGCTTAGAAGAAACATACGACCGTTGCCCTGCCCATTACATTAAAATTATTCTTGGCGATTTTAATATCAAAATTGGAAAAGAGAATATTTTTGGCCCAACAATTGGGAAATTCAGTCTCCATAGTGAAACATCTGACAATGGTATGAGGCTAATAGACTTTGCAGCGGCAAAAAACATGGTAGTTAGCAGCACACGATTTCAACATCTCGACATCCATAAGGGCACCTGGCTGTCTCCAGATCAGAAAACAAGAAATCAAATTGATCACGTTGTGATAGATGGAAGACATGCATCAAGTGTGTTGGATGTACGATCGTTCCGAGGAGCAAACATAGACTCGGACCACAACATTGTTGCAGCAAAGGTACGTACCCGTCTAAACGTTGCAAATAAAGCATGAACAGATACAATGCATAAGTTGGACATCGGTAGGTGCAAACACAGCAGATAACCGCAGCATATTCCGCTCAACTAGCCCAATTGCTTAATCAAAGCAATCCTCATCCCGATAACATATCAGCGCAATGGCAAAGCATTGCCCACACCATGCAAACAGCCGCAAAATCCATACTTGGATACCAGAGACCTCCACCAAGGAATCCATGGTATGATCAGGAGTGTCGTGCTGCCACCGAAGAGAAAAATGCGGCATATAGGGCTACTTTACAATCCGTAGCACACGAGAGAGATACAGGGAGAAAAGGAGAGAGGAGAAACGTCTTTTCCGCAGGAAAAAGAGAGAGATGGAAAAGCGGGAGTGTGAAAAAATCGAGATGTACAGGAGCCAGAATGAAGTCCGAAAATTCTACCAAAGAGTCAAGCATTAAACTGATAGCTTTGGTACAAGCACATCCTCCTGTAGACACCAGCAAGGTAATTTGGTAACTGATACAGATAGTGTACTCAGGATATGGAGAGAACATTTTTCAAAACTGTTGGTATGCAATAGCAGCGAAGACGACGAAGATACCACAGTCCCAATCCCAGAAGATGGTATTGAATGTATACCTCCCAGCCAAGATGAGGTAAAGACAGCAATAAACCGGCTGAAGAATAATAAGTCAGCAGGAGCTGATGGCTTACCAGCCGAGCTGTTCAAAACCGGAGGCGACACTCTGATAAGGTGTATTCATCAGCTAGTAAGCACCATCTGGCAGGAAGAACGAGTACCCGACGATTGGAACCTGAGTATCCTGTGCCCCGTCCTCAAGAAGGGAGATAAGACTGTATGCTCTAACTATAGGGGCATAAGTCTACTCCCTATTGCCTACAACATCGTGTCAGGGTTATTGTGCGAACGACTAAGGCCTATGGTCAACGAGATAATTGGACCATACCAATGCGGCTTTGGACCTGGCAAGTCCACCATTGACCAGATATTTACCCTGCGGCAAATCCTGAAGAAGACCCAAGAGATGCAGATCGACACCTACCACCTTTTTGTCGATTATAAAGCAGCCTTCGACAGCCCGCTGCGTTCAAAGGTATTCCAAGCCATGTCTGAATTTGGTATCCCCGCAAAGCTCATCCGGCTTTGTAAAATGAATTTAACTGACACGAGGTCCTCAGTTGAAATAGGAAAGAACCTCTCCGAAGAGTGTGGTAACAAAAGAGGTTTCAGACAAGGAGACAGCCTTTCGTGTGACCTCTTCAACATTCTGCTGGAAAAGGTTATACGAGAGGCAATAGTCAAAAGAAGTGGCACAATCTAAACCAATAGTCACATGTTACATGTTTATGCTGATGATATAGACATCATGGGCCGATCAGTAAAAGAAGTAACTGATACCTTTATGAAGGTCGAAGGAGAATCTGCTAAAGTGGGTCTGGCGGTAAACGGTGAGAAGACAAAGTTGATGGTGTCGACGCGCAATGCGTCCATTAAGCTCGGACCGACTGTGGAAGTTGGTTCCCATAATATTGAGGTAGTAAAAGACTTCGTCTACCTCGGCACCTCCGTAAACACAACAAACGACATCAGTTGTGAAATAAAAAAAGAATTGTATTGGCCAACAGATGCTACTTTGGTTTAAGTAAGCAATTTAAAAACAAAGCCGAAGCCTGGGTACTTGCGCAACCAGACATGACAGTGCTTGGTGTGTTTGAGAGAAAATTCTTCGAAAGATCTACGGACCAATCTGCGTTGACGGTGAATATCGACGTCGCATGAACCACGAGCTGTATCTGCTATACAACGACATGAATATAGTTAAACGTATCGAGATGCAACGATTGCGTTGGCGAGGCCATATCATAAGAATGAGCGAAGATGAACCCGCTAAAAAGGCGTATAAATACGAGCCGCTTGGCGGTGCACGCAGAATTGGCAGGCCAAGGAATAGATGGCGCAAACAAGTGGATGATCAGATGAAAAGGCGCGGTATTCCAGAGTGCGAAGCAACAAATAGAGAGAAATGGAGATCTTTTCTTAGTTCGGCCTATGGAACAAATGTTCTGTAATGGGCCAGTATGTAGTAGCAATATTTTTAAGGTTTTACCCAGGTGTAATAAAAATTACTAAATTTGGTACCATCTTGTTATGGCATTTTGTTATTGCAAGGAGTTTTTTTTTTTAAATGCTTACAAATTCTGAAATTTGGTATGAGGGTCGTTGATGACTGAAATTGTATTGGAAATACCTTCTATAAGGCTACAAAAAGTACTAAATTGTACTAAAATTGGTCTTGGGTTCATTTGCTTACAAGAATGTTTTAACCCTTAATTAAAATGCCTTAAAAAGATGTGGCTCGCTGTTGATGTGTAAGGGTGAGATACCGCTGTTTTTTTTCGAAAATCGAACTAAATTGGTACGAACAGTACTTAAATAAAATTTGATGTTGATTAAAATTGGTAGTAGTGCAACAAAATGTTCAACGTTCGCCATATTGTTTATTTTCCGCATTATATACTTTCCGCATACGAAGTAGCGGGCACTTTGCTAGTAATATATATTAAAGTTGACACCACTGTTGTTATCGGTAGAATTTAGCGACTAATTTAAAATATGTCTAAGTGTCTGATATATCCATATGCTTGGATTTAGTCCAAAGTGTTCATTACAGTTTTTAAAACCATGTCTGATCGTGTTTAAAGCAGCTATCATTAGAATCTCAATTCCCATTAAAGGGAAGCTTCATTAGTACACCACCTAAACCCGCTCCGCCCACCCATTGCCTTCTAATGTTGTCATTGTTGTTGTTGTTGCTGAGTGCATGTGAATTAAGAAGTAAATCTTGTCATTTCTAATTTCTTCCTGTTGATTATGGCCAATACACAATTAAGCCCCATGTACAATAGTTAGGCACTGTCACAACAGTAACAGTAGGAGCAACAACAACAACAACCCCAACATCTATTATGCAAATTTTGTACTCTGTATAATTAATTACACAAGTCTTGACCAGAAAAGTCAAACAAATACATACATACAAATATATTTCTAACATTTAGTTTAGTTGTAGAACAAAATGGTTTTAGCACTTTGTATTGTTAACGGCAAAGCTCAGCATAGCCATTTGTGACTAATAAAAGTAAGGTTAAAATTATAATTACAAGCTCTGTTTGTTGGTTTCTCTGGAATCGAAATTTAATGAAGAAATAAAATTACTCTTAATATCAATAGAATGTCAAATCTTATTACGTAATGAACAAGGCTAATGACAGGGAGAACAAAGTCTAAATAATAGCCAAAGGTTTGTAAGACTAACAAATTACTTGTTGTAGACAGTCATTGTGGAATATTCTGATTTAATTAAAATCGAAAGCTACAATTTAAGGCAATTAAAGGGTAATCAATTAAAGCAGATACACACATACGAACATACATATGCACATATATAAAATGGAGAGAGATGTTAAGAACTATAGCAGAAATATCAAAATCAAAGTATCAAACAATCAGAAGACAGAAGGAATTAAAAATATTTGTACCAAATATCGTCGTTTTGGAATAACCTCCAAATACAGTTGCGACCAAATTTGGTCTTAACCATATATTCAGGAGGATCTTGAAAAATTGTGGTTCAGGTATCGTAAATTTAACGGTTAAAATTGTTAATCCCTCAGCCTTTAAGCTAACGAGGGTATATACACTTTCATAAGACCAAAATGTACCTAATAGAAATAACGGATTTAGACCCAAATATGTTCGGGCGAAACCCGTTTTCATAGTCGATACTATTACAAAATCCATGATTTTTGAAAAAATATTTTTTAAAAAATCCACGATTATTGAAAAAATATTTTTTTAAAAATTCACGATAATTAAAAAATATTTTTAAAAATTCACGATAATTAAAAAATATTTTTAAAAAATTCACGATTATTGAAAAAATATTTTTTTTAAAAATTTACGATAATCTTTGTGTTTATTTCAGCTTTAGTCCATATTTTGTTGTAATTCAATTGTTTGAATAACAACAAAATATTTTAAAGTGGATATGAAATTGATTAGTTGCGGGCGAAGGGTAGGGAATACTATAGTTTCAGTTGTCACCAAACAACTTCATCAGTTCCCTTTTTCGCCGACTCTGTATCGATAAACAGGTCAATAAAGCCATCTAGCAAATTAAATAAAATGAGAAATTTGCTGTATGGCCCTAAAGCTGTTTACCCTACAATTTGAGTCGAACTAAAGAATTTCATATCCACCACTGTTTTTATGTCGTCTTTGCTTCGCAAAGAATACGAACATAGGAGTGTTGCTTCAATAAGCGGGGGTAAAAACAACAAGAAAGTTGTTTTTGCATTACGCATTGGTCAACAAGGCCGTGCTGATGCCTATTATTGTTGTTGGCGTTTTTTATTGTTGGACTGCAGAATTTTACATCTTTGTAATTTGTACGATAATTAAAAAAAAAAAATTTTAAAAAATTCACGATTATTGAAAAAATATTTTTTAAAAAATCCACGATTATTGAAAAATATTTTTTAAAAAATTCACGATTATTGAAAAAATATTTTTTAAAAAATCCACGATTATTGAAAAATATTTTCTAAAAAATCCACTATTATTGAAAAAATATTTTTTAAAAAATCCACGATTATTGAAAAATATTTTCTAAAAAATCCACTATTATTGAAAAAATATTTTCAAAAAAATTCACGATTATTGAAGAATTATTTATTACAAAATCAACGATTATTGAAAAACATATTTTTTAAAAATCCACGATTATTAAAAAAAAAATTTTAAAAATCCAATATTTTTTTTATAAAATCCACGATTATTGAAAAAATATTTTTTAAAAAATCCACGATTATTGAAAAAATATTTTTTAAAAAATCCACGATTATTGAAAAAATATTTTTTAAAAAATCCACGATTATTGAAAAAGTATTTTTTATAAAATCCACGATTATGAAAAAAAAATTTAGAAAATCAAATATCATTGAAAAAAAATTTAAAAATCCACGATGATTGAAAACTATTTTTAAACAATCCACGATTATTGAAAAATATTAAAAAAAATCCCCCATTAGTGAAAAAATATTTAAAAAAATCCACGATTATTGAAAAAATAATAAAAAAAATCCAGGATTATTGAAAAAATATTTTTTTAAAAAATCCAGGTTTATTGAAAAAGTATTTTTTGAAAAATCCACGATTAATAAAAAAATATTTTTTTAAAAAATCCACGATTAATAATAACATATTTTTAGAAAATCACGATTAATGAAAAAGTATTTTTTTAACGATTATTGGAAAATATTTTTTAAATATTAATAAAAAATATTTATTTAAAAAATCCACGATTATTGAAAAAATTTAAATATTAACGTTTATTGACACGACAACTTTCGAACTGGATACTGCAGTGGTCCAAATTTTGTATATATATCGTAATATTTCTAAGAATGTTAGATAAAGTTCGGAGATGGACTTTGTTCACTCCTTTGGGTTCCGCTCCCCCTAACGTTAAAAACATTTCCCAAAGCAGTTGATGGCTTTTGTATATGCTAACGAGGATGGTTTTAGACAACACGTATATGTAGACGAAATCAGTTTTAGTCCACACACCGTCAACATAGGTCCATGTTATGGTATAGCCCCCATGTAACGGTACCTCCCGATTTTCGGTATTTTGTGGATTTTAACAACATTTTTTGACCAAACTACCTGCAATTTAACATTTCAGGTTCGAAGTGACCGGAAAACATCTCCACCAAAAACCGTCAACATGGGTCCATGTTTTGGTAAAGCCCCATATAACGGTACCTCTCGATTTTCGGTATTTTGAAGATTTTAGCTAACATTTTTGACCGAACAGTTGAGGTTCCTAGCAATCACAAAAAATCTCCACCTAAAACTGTCAACATAGGTCCATGTTTTGGTATAGCCCCCGTATAAAGTTACCTCCCGGTTTTCGGTATTTTGGAGATTTTAGCTACAATTTTCGACTGAACTATTTTTAAGTCGACATTTGAGGTACCCAGTGGTCACATAACATCTCCACCAAAAACTGTCAACATAGGTCCATGTTTTGGTATTGGTCCCACATAACGGTACTTCAATTTTATGTTTAAAATTGTGTACAGGAAAGAAAATAATTATTCCGTCTTAGCTCAGAATATTTTATGGTGGAGGGTATAAAAAGTTCGGCCCAGCAGAACTTAACGCCTTTTTACTTGTTATACCTTCCACGTAGTATGGAGACTATATTAAGTTTATTCTGAGCCATGTCCGTCTTTCCGTCTGTTGTAATCACTCTAGAGTCCGCAAAAAATGAGCTAGAAAGCTAGTTTTTCGCACTAAAGTATATTTTTTGCATAGGTCTATCAGGTTCGAAGATGGGTTATATTGGTTCATGTTTAGATGTAGCCCCCATATAACGGTACCTCCCGATTTTCGGTATTTTGCTGATTTTAGATATATTTTTGCACCGAACTACCTGTAATTTAACAGTTGAGGTTGCCAGTGGTAAAAAATATCTCCACCAAACATCGTCAATATAGGTCCATGTTTTGGTATAGCCCCCATACAAAGGTATATTTCCAATTTTCGGTATTTTAAGAATTTTAGCTGTATTTTTGCCATTTCAGGTTCCCATTGGTCCAAAACTTCACAAAGTTTCTCCGCCAACATGTGTCAACATATGTCGGTCCGATATTAATGGTTTTTAACTTGTTTTTTTTTTACGGTTTTGCTTATGATAGACTCACAATTTTTGAATGTACCTCATCATATTATAATATCCAAATTCGAAAGAAACCCCATTGAACATTGTAATATTCTTTTAATTTATATGATTCCCACTTTTCTTTTATTTTCAGGTAAATTTAGAAACTACCATTCAATGGGTAAAAAACAATGACCTTGCCAAGAAAATATTTAAGAAAGCAAAGAATAACTTAAAAAATGTAAGTACACAAGTTTGCCTTTTCCTGGTCTTTGGACGATATGAGAATTTGGCAAAAAATATTCATTTGTCTTACTGTTCCACCTTACTAACAGGTTCCACTGCAAGCTAAAGCTGATCGTGATTTGAGTAAAAAATTAGGATCAGCTATTTTTGTTGGGAAATTTAATACTACTTTTTGGGGCTTTTATTTATTTTATTTTTTAAAAATTTCGACAATTTTTGCCTTTATAAATTTGTCAAAAAATTCAGAAAAGGTATATTCTTGCATGTTCTGGAACAGAGCAATTATTTTGTAACGGGTTATAGTATTACAATATTTATTAAACATTTGTTACTTTCGGTATTTTTCTTTTCGAGACGAGCTAAATCATCAGAAGGTTTTTGTAAATGAAAAGAATGTCAGAGAAATTGTCATCACAAACCACTACACTACATGTTTCGCACTTGGTGAAGGTGATCAACAGGTATTTTGTGCCGCAATCTGTCTATCCCCCTACCACAAATTTTCCATTTAAATCTAAATCACAATTTAACGGTAATTAATTGCAATAAATAAATTAATTTAAGAAAAATTAAATATTGCGTAAATTTCCATTTACCCATTTATATAAGTAAATTGACGAAGTTAGCTTTTTTACCTTATTTTGTGATGGGTTATTGTAAACATGCCAATAAATAAGAATTTCCATATAAAATTAACTTCATCTTGTTAAAGATACAAACTTCAAATAAATAATTATTAAGATTTGAAATGTCAAAAAAAACACTTTACGTCATTTCAAAACAAAAATAAATCAAACAGAAAATTATTTAAACATTTCTTATTTTTATTTAAATAATAATCACAGCTTTACGGTAATTAGTTGCAATAAATAAATTAATTTAATAAACAAAATAAAAATTCTGTAAATTTCCATTTATCTGATAAGTCTTAAGAAAACAACCTCCGTAATTAAAAGTAACCCGAACGTAGAACCTTTAATTAACCGGAGAAATAACTGCAAATTTATTTTAATGACATTGCATTACGTTTAGGGCGCTCGAAGATAAAAATCAATTTAACCACAGGTTTGGTTTGATTTTTTTCTTGTTTTGTTTTAATTTTATTTTGTGCGTCAAACCACAAACCCAATGGCTGAACAACGAACCCAGCGTTTAACCATCCATCCCTTGCAACAAATGCGTGACAAAGAAAATGATACACCACCATTTAAGAGAAAAAAACTGTAATTCTCAATTTGATTAAAATCAAACAATGACAAAGATGTAGAAAAAGCAACGAGAAAACGTTTAGGAATTTGGCCTTAAAGAAGTGATGGAAAATGCCTGTGTGTTTGTCGGGGTTATAAAGGGTAGTTGGAAATTAAATAAAATCACAATAACTGCGATCATGGTAAAATAGAAATTTACCTCATCATGGCAAGAAATTTCCCCAATTAAAATGTCAAAATGCCACGTTATGGCATAGTCCCCGATTAAAAGTATTTTGAGGATTTTAGCTAAATTCCGCACAAATTGGCTCCAATTTGGCACATGAAGTTTCAAGAGGGCAAACAACGGTACCTACCGATTTAAGGTATTTTGAGGCTTTTGGCCACATTTTCTTACTGCATTAGTTGAAATTTGACATTTGATGTTCCCAATGACCAACAAACCTCTCCACTATAAATTTCCCAGATAGGTTAACGTTTGAGTATTGCCCCCATATAACGGTACCTCCCGATATAAGGTATTTTGAGACTTTTAACTACATTTTTTTGACCGAATTAGCTGAATTTTAACATTTGATGTTCCCAATAAACAAAAAACTTCTCCACCAGAAATTGTCGACATAGGCTCATATTAAGGTATAGCCCCCCATATAATCATACCTCCCGATTTTCTGTATTTTGAGGATTTTAGCTACAATTTTTAACCGAACTAGCTGCAATTTGACATTTGAGATTCTCAGTGGCCACGAAGGTTTTCTACCAAAAATCGTCAACATAGGTCCATGTTTAGGTATAAGCCCCATATAATGGTTCCTCCCGATTTTCGGTATTTTTAAGATTTTGGCTAAATTTTGTAACAGCACTAAAACTATGCTTAGACTATGCTTAGGTATAGCCCCCATATAACGATACCTCCGGATTTTCGGTATTTTGAGGGTCTTAGCTACATTTTTTTAACTGCACTAGCTGTAATTTGGTATTTAAGGTTTTCAATGGTCACAAAACTTCTTTACAAAAAATCGTCAACATAAGTTCATGTTTTGGTATAGCCCACATATAACGGTAACTCCCGATTTTCGGTATTTCGAGGATTTTAGCTAAAATTTTTAACCGAACTATCTGTAATTTGACATTTGAGGTTCTCAATGGTCACAAAACTTCTTCACTAAAAATCGTCAACATAGGTCCATGTTTTGGTATGGCCCCCATATAATGGTACCTCCCGATTTTCGATATTTTGAGGATTTTAGCTAAAAGTTTTAACCGAACCAGCTGTTATTTGACACTTAAGACTCTTAATGGTCACAAAACTTCTTCACTAAAAATTTGCAACATAGTTTCATTTTTGGTATAGCCCCCATATAACGGTACCTCCCGAATTTAGGTATTTTAAGGATTTTAGCTAAACGCTTTAACCGAACCAGCTGTAATTTAATATTCGAGTTTCTCTGTGGTCACGAAATATCTCCGCCAAAAATCGTCCATATAAGTCCATGTTTTGGTATGGCCCCCATATAACGGTACCTCCCGATTTTCGGTATTTTGAGGGTTTCAGCTAAAAGTTTTAACCGAACCAGCTGTAATTTGACATTTGAGGTTCTCAGTGGACAAAAAACTTGTTCACTAAAATTCGTCAACATAGGTCCATGTTTTGGTATGGCCCCCATATAACGGTTCCTCCCGATTTTCGGTATTTTGAGGGTCTTAGCTACATTGTTTATTGAAAAATATTGAAAAAATATTTTTTAAAAAATCCACGATTATTGAAAAATATTTTCAAAAAAATCCACGATTATTGAAAAAAAAAATTACAATTCCACGTTTATTGAAAAAATATTTTTTTTAAAAAATCTACGATTATTGAAAAAATATTTTTTAAAAATATCCAAGATTTTTGATTTTTTTAATCCACGATTATTGAAAAGAAAAATTCTGTAAAAAAATTCCCTATTATTGAAAAAATATTTTTTTAAAAAATCCTCGATTATTGAAAACATATTTTTTAAAAAATCTACCATTATTGAAAAAATATTTTTTTTTTAATTCGAAGATTATTAATTTTTATACCCTACACCACTATGTGGAAAGGGTATAATAAGTTTGTTTTGGTAAAAATTCATGTAACACCGCGAAATATTCGTCGGAGACCCCCAATGTGGTATACCAATCTTCATATCTCGGCGAAATAAAGCGATTTTGAGTCCGTCCGTCCGTCCGTGTGTCCGTCTGTCCATTATAAATTGTAATCAAACTCCAGGCCGCAATTATGGACCGATTGTCACGAAATTTGGTATGGAGGTCGGTTTCACATCAGAATAGATCGATATTTTAATTGGTGATGATCGTGAAATATTTAGCGGGTGAAATGGACCAAAAACATAATTTTTATCCGATTTTGTAGATGCTCTGTAGGTCGCAATAATAGTCAGGTCGCCTCGAAATTTTAAGTAAGGTAAGAGTATATGACGAAAAAGTAGCTTGCAATTTGAGATGGCGATCAGATAATATTTAGATGGTTAAATGGACCAAAACTTTTGTGTGAAAATTGTGAAAAATTTTAGTATGCAGCTTATATCTTTATTCTTGGAAGAGACATTCCGGGCATGTAAGCTATACTTGGAAGAGGAACGCTTGACCTTTCTATTGATGTCAATTGTGTTGGTATACATGATAAGATAACAGAGTTACAGCCTAATATACCCTGTTATTTGTTTGTAGTGTAATGATAAACACGCTAGAGGTCGCAATTATACCCCAATAATCACGAAGGTTGGTAGTTAGGTAGAGGAAGATGCCTATAATTTTGGATGATGATCTGATATTATTTAGTGGGTGAAATGGACCATTACTTTTGTATGAAAAATACAAAAAAAAATATTTTTGGTCTATATTTTATATCCTGGAGGGCATATAGAGAACTACTGATCTTCCCCCTGATGAAAATTGCAATAAAGCGAAACAATTATTATGTTAGAAATTTTGATATGTGGAAAGCTAATTCCCAAGGGTAAAGGTGTAGGGTATTGCATGGTCGGCCCCGTCCGACTATAGCCTTGGCTTACTTGTTTTTTATATCGACGATTATTGCAAACTTATTTGTATAGAAATCCACGATTATTGGATTTTTTTTTAAATCCAAGATTATTAAACAAAATATTTTTTAAACAATCCACGATTATTGGATTTTTTTAAATCCACGATTATTAAAAAATATTTTTTAAAACAATCCACGATTATTAAAAAGATATTTTTTAAACTATCCACGATTATTGAAAAAATATTTTTTAAAAAATCTACGATTATTGAAAATATATTTTTTAAAAATATCCAAGATTTTTGATTTTTTTAATCCACGATTATTCAAAAGAAAAATTCTATAAAAAAATCCCTTATTATTGAAAAAATATTTTTAAAGAATCCACAATTATTGAAAAAATATTTTTAAAGAATCCACAATTATTGAAAAAATATTTTTTTAAAAAATCCTCGATTATTGAAAACATATTTTTTTAAAAAATCTACCATTATTGAAAAAATATTTTTTTTACAAAATCGACGATTATTAATTTTTTTTTTTTTTAAATCGACGATTATTGCAAAAATATTTTTATAAAAATCCACGATTATTGCAAAAATATTTTTATAAAAATCCACGATTATTGCAAAAATATTTTTATAAAAATCCACGATTATTGCAAAAATACTTTTATAAAAATCCACGATTATTGAAAAAATATTTTTTAAAAATCCACGATTATTGAAAAAATATTTTTTAAAAAATCCACGATTATTGAAAAAATATTTTTTAAAAAATCCACGATTATTGAAAAAATATTTTTTAAAAAAAACACGATAATAGAAAATTTTTTTTTAAAAAAATCCACGATTATTAAGAAAATGTTTTTTTAAAAATCCACGATTATTGAAAACAAACATTTTTTAAAAATCCAAGGTTAGTGAAAAGAAATATTTTTTTGTTTTAAAAAATCCACGATTATTAAAAAAATATTTTTTAAAAAATTCACGGTTATTGAAAACAAATATTTTTTAAAAATCCAAGGTTAGTGAAAACAAATATTTTTTTTTAAAAAAACCACGATTATTGAAAAAATATTTTTTTAAAAAATCCACGATTATTGAAAAAATATTTTTTTAAAAAATCCACGATTATTGAAAAAATATTTTTTAAAAAATCTACGATTATTGAAAAAATATTTTTTAAAAAATTCACGATTATTGAAAAAATATTTTTTTAAAAAATCCACGATTATTGAAAAAATATTTTTTAAAAAATCTACGATTATTGAAAAAATATTTTTTAAAAAATTCACGATTATTGAAAAAATATTTTTTAAAAAATCTACGATTATTGAAAAAATATTTTTTAAAAAATCCACGATTATTGAAAAAATATTTTTTAAAAAATCTACGATTATTGAAAAAATATTTTTTAAAAAATCCACGATTATTGAAAAAATATTTTTTTAAAAAATCCACGATTATTGAAAAAAAATTTTTTTAAAAAATCCACGATTATTGAAAAAAAATTTTTTAAATAATCCACGATTATTGAAAAAAAATTTTTAAATAATCCACGATTATTGAAAAAAAATTTTTTAAAAAATCCACAATTATTGAAAAAATATTTTTTAAAAAAACCACGATTATTGAAAAAATATTTTTTAAAAAATCCACGATTATCGAAAAAATATTTTTTAAAAAATCCACGATTATTGAAAAAAATATTTTTTAAAAAATCCACGATTATTGAAAAAATATTTTTTAAAAAATCCACGATTATTGAAAAAATATTTTTTAAAAAATCCACGATTATTGAAAAAATATTTCTTAAAAAATCCACGATTATTGAAAAAATATTTTTTAAAAAATCCACGATTATTGAAAAAATATTTTTTAAAAAATCCACGATTATTGAAAAAATATTTTTTTAAAAAATCCACGATTATTAAATAAATATTTTTTAAAAAATCCACGATTATTGAAAAAATATTTTTTAAAAAATCCACGATTATTGAAAAAATATTTTTTAAAAAATCCACGATTATTGAAAAAATATTTTTTAAAAAATCCACGATTATTGAAAAAATATTTTTTTAAAAATCCACGATTATTGAAAAAATATTTTTTAAAAAATCCACGATTATTGAAAAATTATTATTGAAAAAATATTTTTTAAAAAATCCACGATTATTGAAAAAATATTTTTTAAAAAATCCACGATTATTGAAAAAATATTTTTTTAAAAATCCACGATTATTGAAAAAATATTTTTTAAAAAATCCACGATTATTGAAAAATTATTATTGAAAAAATATTTTTTAAAAAATCCACGATTATTGAAAAAATATTTTTTAAAAAATCCACGATTATTGAAAAAACAAATTTAAAAAATCCACAATTATTGAAAAAAAAAATCAAAAAATCCACGATTATTGAAAAAATACACGATTATTGAAAAAATATTTTTTTAAAAAATCCACGATTATTGAAAAAATATTTTTTAAAAAATCCACGATTATTGAAAAAATATTTTTTAAAAAATCCACGATTATTGAAAAAATATTTTTTAAAAAATCCACGATTATTGAAAAAATATTTTTTAAAAAATCCACTATTGAAAAAATATTTTTTAAAAAATCCACTATTGAAAAAATATTTTTTTAAAAATCCACGATTATTGAAAAAACAAATTTAAAAAATCCACAATTATTGAAAAAAAATTTTTTAAAAAATCCACGATTATTGAAAAAATATTTTTTAAAAAATCCACGATTATTGAAAAAATATTTTTTTAAAAATCCACGATTATTGAAAAAATATTTTTTAAAAAATCCACGATTATTGAAAAAATATTTTTTTAAAAATCCACGATTATTGAAAAAATATTTTTTAAAAAATCCACGATTATTGAAAAATTATTATTGAAAAAATATTTTTTAAAAAATCCACGATTATTGAAAAATATTTTTTAAAAAATCCACGATTATTGAAAAAATATTTTTTAAAAAATCCACGATTATTGAAAAAATATTTTTTAAAAAATCCACGATTATTGAAAAAATATTTTTTAAAAAATCCACGATTATTGAAAAAATATTTTTTAAAAAATCCACGATTATTGAAAAAATATTTTTTAAAAAATCCACGATTATTGAAAAAATATTTTTTAAAACATCCACGATTATTAAAATTTTTTTTTTTTTTTCATAATCCACGATTATTGAAAAAATATTTGTTTTAAAAAATCCAAGATTATTAAAAAAATATTTTTTAAAAAATTCACGGTTATTGAAAACAAATATTTTTTAAAAATCCAAGGTTAGTGAAAACAAATATTTTTTTTAAAAAATCCACGATTATTGATAAAATATTTTTTATAAAATCCACGAATATTGAAAAAACACGATTTTTGTTTAATTATTATTGAAAAAATATTTTTTAAAAAATCCACGATTATTGAAAAAATATTTTTTAAAAAATCCACGATTATTGAAAAAATATTTTTTAAAAAATCCACGATTATTGAAAAAATATTTTTTTAAAAATCCACGATTATTGAAAAAATATTTTTTAAAAAATCCACGATTATTGAAAAAATATTTTTTTAAAAATCCACGATTATTGAAAAAATATTTTTTAAAAAATCCACGATTATTGAAAAATTATTATTGAAAAAATATTTTTTAAAAAATCCACGATTATTGAAAAATATTTTTTAAAAAATCCACGATTATTGAAAAAATATTTTTTAAAAAATCCACGATTATTGAAAAAATATTTTTTAAAAAATCCACGATTATTGAAAAAATATTTTTTAAAAAATCCACGATTATTGAAAAAATATTTTTTAAAAAATCCACGATTATTGAAAAAATATTTTTTAAAAAATCCACGATTATTGAAAAAATATTTTTTAAAACATCCACGATTATTAAAATTTTTTTTTTTTTTTCATAATCCACGATTATTGAAAAAATATTTGTTTTAAAAAATCCAAGATTATTAAAAAAATATTTTTTAAAAAATTCACGGTTATTGAAAACAAATATTTTTTAAAAATCCAAGGTTAGTGAAAACAAATATTTTTTTTAAAAAATCCACGATTATTGATAAAATATTTTTTATAAAATCCACGAATATTGAAAAAACACGATTTTTGTTTAATTATTAATCGAACTATCTGTAATTTGATATTCGTTTTTCTCTGTTACGAAATATCTCCACAAAAAATTGGCATGTAGGTCCATGTTTTGGTATTGCCCCCATATAACGTTACCTCCCGATTTTCGGTATTTTGAAGATTTTAGCTAAAAGTTTTAACCGAACAAGCTGTAATTTGACATATGAGGTTCTCAGTGGTCAGAAAACTTCTTCACTAAAATTCGTCATATAACAGTACCTCCCGATTTTCGGTATTTTGAGGGTCTTAGCTACATTGCTTGAACTATCCGTAATTTTACAGCTCCCCAGGTGATGAAAGAGGGACCAAGATAAGTCTTTGCCATGTAGCTGGGTATCTCTCATCCCATAAGTCACCCAAGGTGTTCGATCAGATGCTTAAAATTACAGTAAAGTCAAAATTTGTTTGCAGTTGGCTTACTATTCCTTTACCTCTTGTAAAGTGATATAATTCACAATAAAGTCAAATTAAAGAATCTATTTTATTGCCACCATCAATTTCTTTTTGCCCACCCTGTATATTCAAGGAACAATTAAGTTAAAATTGTCTCCCCATTTTAATCTAACCTAACTATGGTTTTAGTTCAAGAATACTTTGACTATCATCCGACAACTATGTAAAATGAATTAAAAGATTTCTTTGCGTGTTGCATACAATCATCTGGCGAGCAAAACATTCCTTCATTCCGCTTGGAAATGTAGATAATTGTATTAAATACCTAGAATTTGTTTCAACAGCATTACACAAATAATCGTATCGTTGTCATCGTCAATATCATCAACATCAGACGGAACAGAGCAAACTAATTTGAACCATACAGCCAGCCAGCTCATACTGCCAACCAACCATTCAAACAACCCTCCAGCCAACTAGCCAACTGGTCAGTCAGCCAACAAAACCGACATTCAATTCATCCGTTTCCAAATTCAATGTTTGGTTGGCAAAATGCCAGCTAACATTGAAGCCATCAGCATTAAATCTTTTCTAAGCCGTAGTCATTTTTGACCCTTTTGCTTCCAGGAACATATGTTGCAACAAGGAAAAAAACAAAAAAAAAGAAGAAACCAAACGAAATGAATTTCGGAAAAAGACAAATGTAAATTTCATATTTAGAATAGGTTTTGTTTGAAAAATGAAATTGCACCTCCCTCTCTGCCACACGTGAGGTAAATAGGATATCTTATGGTTGGATTGTGTAAGGTTTAGATGGAAAATTCCCGTAATCCTGACAAAGGACTAATTCCCAAGAATTTTTTTTACAATTGAACTGTTACATTGAACTGTTAATTGCATGTGTTTTAACGGAACTGTGTTTTATTAAAACAAATTTGATGTAAACGTAACTTTACTGGGAGAGAAAAAAGAGAGGAGTGAGAAAAAAAAGTTAGTTTCTTTTAATGAAAAAAAAAACAATTAAAAAAGTCTCAATCAATTTTTCAGGAGAAAAATGTAAATAAAAGTTTTCGACATATGAGAAGATACACAGCCTACACGAACAAAATTCACCATATTTAGATTATAGTTTTTGATAGCTCGGAACTTTTGAGTACTCTATCTATGGAAGTATACGTTGTACTTAGAACTTCTGGATTTCGGATGAACTTTTATATGATGTACATATACGCGAATAAAACATAAACATTTCGTAACTTACTCCAAAGGCACACGTTGAAAGTTTCGTATGAAAGTTCCAACGTGTGGCTTTAGAGTTAGCAATTACAATCGTTTACATTATGGCTTATGTTCAAATACTAAGCTGCAAACATTGTAATATTCCGCCTTCTTCTATTTAAGAACTGACTAACTAGCAATAAAAACTACAACAACTGAGATTTTTACATTCACTTTTTTACTACATACATAACTTTGTATGTCATTTCCACTCTCAAACACTTTCATGTGTCATATCCTACCATCCTACCATGAAAATGTAGAGTGTGAAGAAATGTCTTAGCTCAGTTTATTCAATTGAATGCCTTAGGTTAGATTTTCATTATGTATCCTGACGTTTATCTTAACAAAGATGTAAACTAAATAAGGATATATGATAGGAGACATATGTACATAAGTATGCAATTACATACATATATGTTTGCCGGCAGATTGTACTGAGAATCTTTAAAGATAATAAATTTATTAAATTGAGTTGTAAACTGGCGAACACTGGGTAACAAAACAAGTAAAAAACATTAAGTTCGGCCGGGCTGAACTTTTTATACCCTCCACAAAAAAAATATTCTGATCTAAAATGGAATAATTAGTTTCCTGGTAGGTGCAAAAATGATTCGACCGCGGATACCCTAAAAAGAACCTCAAATGTCAAATTTCAGCTAGTGCGGCAAAAAATTGTAGTTCAAATTGTCAAAATACCGAAAATCAGGGGGAACCGTTATATGGGGGCTATACGGAAATATATACCTATGTTGAAGATTTTTAGTGGAGAACTTTCGTGACCATCGAAAACCACAAGTGTCAAATTACAGCTTTTTCGTTTAAAAATTGTAGCTAAAATCCACAAAATACCGAAAATCGGGAGGAACCGTTATAAGGGGCCATACCTAAACATGGACCTATGTTGACGATATTCAGTGAAGAAGTTTCGTGGACACTGAGAACCTTAAATGTCAAATTATAGCTAGTTCGGTTAAAAATTTTTGCTAAACTCCTCAAAATACCGAAAATCGGAAGGTATTGTTATACGGGGGCTATATCAAAACATTGACGTATGTTGACGATTTTTGGTGGAGATATTTCCTGACCACAGAGAAACACGAATATCAAATTACAGATAGCTCGAGTAAAAATTGTAGCTAAAATCCTCAAAATATCGAGAATCGGGAGGTACCGTTATATGGGGGCCATACCAAAAAATGGACCTATGTTGACGATTTTTAGTGAAGAAGTTTTGTGACCATTGAGAACCATAAATGTCAAATAACAGCTGGTTCGGTTAAAACTTTTAGCTAAAATCCTCAAAATACGGAAAATCGGGAGGTACCGTTATTTGGCGGCTATACCAAAACATGGACCTATCTTAACGATTTTTGGTAGAGATATTTCGTGACCTCAAATGTCTAATTACAGCTGGTTCGGGTAAACTTTTAGCTAAAATCATCAAAATATCGAAAAGCAGGAGGTACAGTTGTATGGGGGCTGTACCAAAACATGGACCTTTATTGACGAATTTAAGTGGAGAAGATTCCTGACCACTGAAAATCTCAAATATCCAATTACAGCCCGTGCGGTTAAAAATTGTAGTTAAAATCCTCAAAATACCGAAAATCTGGAGGTACCTTTGTATGGGGGTTGTACCAAAATATGGACCTATATTGACGATTTTTAGTGGGAAGTTTCCTGACCACTGAGAATCTCAAATATTCAATTACAGCCAGTGTGGTTAAAAATTGTAGATAAAATCCTCAAAATACCGAAAATCGGGAGGTACCGTTATATTGGGCCTATACGAAACCATGGTCCTATGTTGGCAGTTTTTTTTTTAATTTTTATGACCATTGAGAAACTCAAGTGTCAAATTACAGCTATTTCGCTTAAAAATTTTAGCCAAAATCCTCAATATAACAAAAATCGGTAGAAGTTTCGTGACCACTGAGAACCATTATGTCGGGGCTATACCAAAAGGTGGACCTATATTGATAATTTTTACTGGAGAAGTTTTTTGGCAATTTCAGCTAATTCGGTCAGAAAATGTAACTTAAAGCCTCAAAATACCTTAAATCGGAAGGTATTGCCGATATTGAGGGCTATACCCAAACGTGAACATATCTCCGCAGTTTTTGGTGCAGCACTTTATTGACCTCTTGAAAGCCCAAGTGCCAAATTGGAGCCAATTTGGGCGAAAAATGTAGTTAAAAATCCTCAGAATACCTTAAATTGGGAGGTACCGTTAAATGAGGGCTATACTAAAACATGAACCTATCATTAAAATTGTTAGTGGATAAATTTCTTGGCAGGAAGAACGCGAACCCGACTATTGGAACCTGAGCATCCAGTGTCCCGTCTATAAGAAAGGAGATAAAACTTTATGCTCCAACTATAGGGGCATAAGTCTTCTCCATATCGCCTACAAGATAGTGTCAGGGATATTGTGCGAACGACTAAAGCCCATGGTCAACGAAATAATTGGACCATACCAATGCGGCTTTAGACCTGACAAGTCCACCATTGACCAGATATTTACCCTGCGGCAAATCCTGGAGAAGACCCAAGAGATGCAGATCGACACCTACCACCTTTTTGTCGATTATAAAGTAGCCTTCAACAGCCCGCTACGTTCAAAGGTATTCCAAGCAATGTCTGAATTTGGTATCCCCGCAAAGCTCATTCGGCTTTGTAAAATGACTCTAACTGACACAAGATCTTTAGTTAAAATAGGAAAGAACCTCTCCGAAGAGTTTTGTACCAAAGGAGTCTTCAGGCAAGGAGCCAATCTTCTATCTATCTAAATACTCTTTAGGGGGTCTTCTCTGTAAGGAAGGCCACTTTGGGAGGTCTTCTAGTAACAGAAAATCACTTTGGGAGATGTTCTATCAACAGAGGACCCCTTTGGGAAGTCATCTATCAATAGTAGAACTCTTTGGAGGACTTCTATCAACCTTTAGGAAATATTTTATCTATTGAAGTCTCATTTAGGATGCCGTCTTTCTACAGAAGACCACTTTGGGAGGAAACCAAGGTATTATATATAGAAGACACCATCAGAAGTTCTTCTATCTGCAGAATGCCCCTTAAAGAAGGCTTCAAACAACAGAGACCCCCTTCAGAATGCCTTTTACCTATAGAAGAAAAATGTAGGAGTTCTATCAATAGAAGATATGGAAGATACCTTAATGCGGCATTTTATCTATGGAAGTCCCCTTTATAAGGTCTTCTTTCTATAATAGACCACTTTAGCAGGTCTTCTATTTATAAAATACCGCCTTATGAGGTCTTTTGTCCATAGAAGACATCTTTGGGAAGTCGTCTATCAATGGAAGAGCCCTTTGGAAGGTCTTTTATCAATACAAGACCATTTTGACGTCTTCTATCTATAAGTGGGCATGGGGTGAAACTGAAGGCCAGATACTAGTTTTAACCAGGGTTTCGGAGTCGAGGTATTTTTGGGTCGACTCCGACTCCAGACCAATTTTCTTTACGACTCCGGCTCCGACTCCGGTCCGGAGGGTATAATTAACTTTGTCATTCCGTTCGTAACACATCGAAATATAGTAACACCCTATAGTATATATATATTCTTGATCAGCATAAAATTCTAAGCCGATTTAACAATGTCCGTCTGTTGACATTAAGATGCAGCTCGCAAATTTTAAGATAGAGATCTATAATTTGGTACAGAAGTTTCTATTACTCCTAGGATGGTTGGAATTGAAAATGGGTTATTATATCAGTCCACGTTTTGTTATAGAACCGTACCTCCCAATTTTCAGTATTTTGAAGATTTTAGCCTAATTATCCGACCGAAATGGCTGCGGGTATACTACTTTCCTTCTGAGATTTGTTGGTATAGGTCCATGTCTTCATATGGCCTCCATAGAATGGTACACCCCGATTTTAGGTATTTTCAATGTTGTGGCCTTAAATGGATAAAATTTGATATTTAGTCTTCCATGGGGATATGAAATATTCTAGAAGAGAATTATAAATATTTTTCCATGTCGAGTTTCTGTAATGTTAAAGAAAATTTGACCGGAGTCGGAGTCGAGATATTTTTTTCGACTCAGACTCCGACTCCAACTCCAGCAAAATTGCTCGACTCCGACTCCGAAACCCTGGTTTTAACCTCCGACTAACTACATTCCTAACCAAACTCGAGCTTAATATCACGGCAGCTATAATACAGGGCGTCACTTTTATATGTTGTTGTAAAGCATTTCCAAATCTATCGTACTTTAGAAAATGCATGCCTTGTGCCTTTTTAAAGGTCTCTAGAAATTTCCTTAGAAAATCCACTCCTTGTGTCTTTTTGAGGTCTCTAGAAATTTCTTTAGAAAATCTACGCCTTGAGGTTTTTGAGGTCTCTAGAAATTTTAGCCACATCAATGAACCGGTAAAATTTTTTCATAGAGGAGGGTCATCATCTAGAGATTTAATTGAGGTGTTTGTTTCAAATGTACTTTGAAGATTATGATATTTAATGCGCTTGCGGGAAGTCTTCAACTTTAAAAAATGTTTGTCTTTATACCCTCCACCATCATATGGAGGGTATATTAAATTCGATTTTCCATTTGTAACGCATTGAAATCATTTGCGACCCTATGAAGAATATATATTCTTGATCAGAGAAAAAAGTCTGAGTCTATTATACCTGTCCTTCTGCCCGTCTGTTGTAATCAATCTAGCATCAACATTAATTGAACTAGAACGCTGTGTTTTTGCCATAGACAGGTCAAGTTCGAAGATGAACTATGTCGGCCCGCGTTTTGTTATAGTCCCCATATAACGGTACCTCCCGCTTTTCGGTATTTTGATGATTTTAGCTATAAATTTTAACCGAACATTTAAGGTTCCCAAAGGTCACAAAACATCTCTACAAAAAAAATTGTCAACAAAGTCCATGTTTTAGTATAGCCACCATATAACAGCACCCCCCTCTTTCACTATTTTAAGATATTAGCTGAATTTTTAACATTTCACATTTGAGATTGCCAGTGGTCACAAAGTTTCTCCACCAAAAATTGTCATCAAAGGTCCATATTTTGTTGTAGCTCCCATATAAGAGTACGTTTGATTTTAGGTATTTTTTATGATTTTCCAACATTTTTTTGACTGCACTACCTGTTATTTGACATTTGAGGTTATCAGTGGTCACAAAGCTTCACCTACATGTTTAAGGAAAACCCCTGATTTTCAGTGTTTTGAGGATCTTTGTTACAATTTGAGGTTCCCAGAGGTCATAAAATTTCTCCACTATATATTGACAATATAGGTGGCTTTATGCACTCCACGTCAGTAGAATAGAACACCTACTTTTTTGTTAATGTTCGCTTATTTATCCCAAAACTAATGAATCTTCGTTTTTAATTTTGTGGGGATTTAAAGTCTATGATGTTCCGTATCAAACACGGAAAAAATTATGTTTCTAGCTTTTCGCGAAATGATTTTCTGATCAATTTTCAGATAGTACTATGAAAAATAGACATTTATTTTTGGTCATCAGGATAGAACAGTCACTTTATTTTCGCGAATTTTTGAGATATTAACGCCTAAATTTCTTTCAGTCAATAAAACAAGGCTTTCTAATCATTTTCCACCAAAGAAAACCTAAAAATTATTCCGCGGACACCGAAATAACAGCGTTAAAGGGATTTGACAGATATTTGAAACATCTCGGAATATCAATAGGAGTCGCGCAGTTATGCCATATTTCTTCACAATAAGATAGAATATGACACAGACAAGCTCGACGGATACAATAGAGTGCTTCGGATGCTGATAAGATGGAACATTTTCAAAATAATTATGAAAAGCTTCAAAATTTCTCATAAAAACCTTGACGTTTTGTTCAATAAAACGGGTTTTCCGCGAACAAGTCTGCCGTTCAACGGTTTGGAAATATGCTCCAGATTTGAAGGAAGATAATCTGATACGAAAACAACCGTTATTTTCATACATTGAGAGAAATTTTAGTACTTTTTAAAACAACATACGAAACCTAAAACCTCAATTTCCATGACTGTGTTTTTCCGCGAAAACGGGTCTTTTACATTTGCGAGTTCAGTTAAAAAAACTACTAATTCGTAAAATCCGGTATGGAGAGCATAACCTGGTCAATTTATATTGGAGCATAACACTGTTTAGAACAGTCGCGGACACCGAAATAAGAACACATATAAAATTCAAAGTCCAAAGGGTGTGTTCAATTTGAAAATGAGCTAAAATTTTCCTCAGTGTATTAAAATAGCGGTTGTTTTCATATCAGATTCTTTTCTTCTAAATGTGGAGCATATTTCCAAACCTTTAAATGGCAGACTTGTTCGCGGAAAGCCCGTTTTATTGATCAAAACATCATGGTTTTTATGAGAAATTTTGACGTTTTCATAATTATTTTGAAAATGTTCCATCTTATCAGCATCCGAAGCACTCGATTGTATCCGTCGAGCTTGTCTGTTTCATATTCTATCTTATTGTGAAGAAATATGACATAACTGCGCGACTCCTATTGATATTCCGAGATGTTTACAATATCTGTCAATCTAAACACTTTAACGCTGTTATTTCGGTGTCCGCGGAATAATTTATAGGTTTTCTTTGGCTGAAAATGATTAGAAAGCCTTGTTTTATCAACTGAAAGAAATTTCGGCGTTAATATCTCACAAATTCGCGAAAATAAAGTGACTGTTCTATCCTGATGACCAAAAATAAATGTCTATTTTTCATAGTACTATCTGAAAATTGATCAGAAAATCATTTCGCGAAAAGCTAGAAACATAATTTTTTCTTTGTTTGATACGGAACATCATAGACTTTAAATCCCCACAAAATTAAAAACGAAGATTCATTCATTTTGGGATAAATAAGCGAACATTAACAAAAATGTAGGTGTTCTATTCTACTGACGTGGAGTGTATATCAAAATTTGCACCTTTGCACCACAGTGATATCTACTAAACTTTGTGTATGAAATAATTGAGTCTGTGTATACAAATGAATTGAATTTCTTTCGTAGATACACACGCACATATGTATGTACAGTAGGTAGTTCCCTATCGTTAAGAAAGTTTCCCCACCGATTGCATTCAAGTTTTGCATTGCAGTTATTTCTATTTGGTCTCCCATTTTAATAGCAAATCATTATTAAGTAAGCTATTTTTGAAATTGAATATAATATCCAATATTGGATCATTCTACATAAGTCTAATACAAAATTTTGACCAAATCGCTATAATTAAGCGTTTATTTTAGCTTAAATAAATTACACTGTGAACCGAAATTTTGCGGCAGAGATAATTCCTTTTGGGGATGAAAGCCCTTGGTGAGTATATTAAGAATCCCGAAGGACAGATCCGCCGTGAATCGAACTTCCGACTTATGGCATGATGAAGTTTCTGCTGAAGACCCTGTAAGGCACCTGACTTACTTACTTAGCTGGCCCATTACAGAACATTTGTTCCATACGCCGAACTAAAAAAACATCTCCATTTCTCTCTATTTGTTGCTTCGCACTCTGAAATACCGCGCCTTTTCATCGCTTCATCTACTTGTTTGCACCATCTATTCCTTGGCCTGCCAATTCTGCGTGTACCGCCAAGCGGTCCGTATTTATACGCCTTTTTAGCTGGTTCATCATCGCTCATTCTTATGATATGGCCTAGCCAACGCAATCGCTGCATCTCGATACGTTTAACTATGTATATTGATGTCGTTGTATAGCAGATACAGCTCGTGGTTCATGCGACGTCGATATTCACCGTCAACGCAGATTGGTCCTTAGATCTTTCGAAGAAATTTTCTCTCAAACACACCAAGCACTGCCATGTCTGCTTGCGCAAGTACCCAGGCTTCGGAGCCATACATTTGCACGGGCATTATCAGTGTTTTGTAGAGCGTTATTTTTGTTTGACGAGATGTGGCTTTGTTTTTAAGCTGCTTACTTAAACCAAAGTAGCATCTGTTGGCCAATAAAATTCTTCTTTTTATTTCACAACTGATGTCGTTTGTTGTGTTTACGGAGGTGCCGAGGTAGACGAAGTCTTTTACTACCTCAAAAATTATAGGAACCAACTTCCACAGTTGGTCCGAGCTCAATGAACGCATTGCGCGTCGACACCATTAATTTTGTTTTCTCACCGTTTACCGCCAGACCCACTTTAGCAGATTCTCCTTCGACCTTCATAAAAGTATAGGTTACTTCTTTTACTGATCGTCCCATGATGTCTATATCATCAGCATAAGCCAGTAGCATGTGGCTATTGGTGTAGATTGTGCCACTTCTTTTGACGTTAGCCTCTCGTATAACCTTTTCCAGCAGGATGTTGAAGAGATCACACGAAAGGCTGTCTCCTTGTCTGAAAACTGTTTTGGTACTAAACTCTTCGGAGAGGTTCTTTCCAATTTTATCTGAGGACCTAGTATCAGTTAAAGTCATCTTACAAAGCCGGATGAGCTTTGCGGGGATACCAAATTCAGACATGGCTTGGAATACCTTTGAACGCAGCGGGCTGTCGAAGGCTGCTTTATAATCGACAAAAAGGTGGTAGCTGTCTATCTGAATCTCTTGGGTCTTCTCCAGGATTTGCCGCAGAGTAAATATCTGGTCAATGGTGGACTTGCCAGGTCTAAAGCCGCATTGGTATGGTCCAATTATCTCGTTGACCATAGGCTTTAGTCGTTCGCACAATATCCCTGACACGATCTTGTAGGCAATAGGGAGTAGACTTATGCCCCTATAGTTAGAGCACACATTCTTATCTCCCTTCTTGTGGACTAGGCACAGGATACTCAGGTTCCAATCGTCGGGTACTCGTTCTTCCTGCCAGATGGTGCTAACTAGCTGATGAATACACCTTATCAGCGTGTCGTCTCCGGTTTTGAACAGCTCGGCTGGTAAGCCATCGACTCCTGCTGCCTTATTATTCTTCAGCCGATTTATTGCTGTCTTAACCTCATTTTGGCTGGGCGGTATACATTCTATACCATCTTCTGGGATTGGATCTATGGTATATTCGTCGTCTTCGCTGCTATTGGATACCAACAGTTTTGAAAAATGTTATTTCCATTTACTGGGCATACTATCTATATCAGTGACCAAATTACCTTGCTGGTCTCTACAGGAGAATGTGCCTGTACCAAAGCCATCAGTTTGATGCTTGACTCTTTGGTGGAATTTTCGGACTTCATTTTGTCTCCTGTACATCTCGATTTTTTCACACTCCCGCTTTTCCATCTCACTCTTTTTCCTGCGGAAAAGACGTTTCTCCTCTCTCCTTTTCTCCCGATATCGCTCTCGAGCGCTACGCGTTGCTACGGATTGTAAAGTATCCCTATATGCCGCATTTTTCTCTTCGGTAGCAGCACGACACTCCTGATCATACCATGGATTCCTTGGTGGAGGTCTCTGGTATCCAAGTATAGATTTTGCGGCTATTTGCATGGAGTGGGCAATGCTTTGCCATTGCGCTGATATGTTATCGGGATGAGGAGTGCTTTGATTAAGCAATTGGGCTAGTTGAGTGGAATATGCTGTGGCTATCGGTTGTGATTGCAGCTTACCGATGTCTATCTTTCGTGTTGTGTCTGTTCGTATATTGTTTGCTACCTTTAACAGGGTGCGTACCTTTGCTGCAGCAAGGTAGTGGCCCGAGTCTATGTTTGCTCCTCGGAACGAACGCACATCCAACACGCTCGATGAATGTCTTCCATCTATCACAACGTGATCAATTTGAATTCTTGTTTTCTCATCTGGAGACAGCCAGGTGCCCTTATGGATGTCGAGATGCTGAAATCTGGCGCTGCTAACTACCATGTTTTTTGCCGCTGCGAAGTCTATCAGCCTCATACCATTGTCAGATGTTTCACTGTGGAGTCTGAATTTTCCGACTTTTGGGCCAAAGATATTTTCCTTTCCAATTTTGGCATTAAAATAGCTTAGAATAATTTTTATGTCATGGGCAGGGCAACGGTCATATGTTTTGTTGTAAGGGCTCATAAAATATATCTTTGGTCAGTTCGTCCTTGTCTTCAGTGGATGCATGAGCGCAAATAAAGCTGATGTTGAAGAATTTTGCTTTCATTCGAATTGCAGCATGTCTTTCATTCATTGGTGTGAAGCTGGACACCAGGTGTTTTAACCTCCGACCAACTACAAATCCGCAACCAAACTCATGCTTTATGTCATGGCAGCTATAATACAGTGCGTCACCTTCAGGTGTTGTTGTGACGCCTTTCCCATTCCATAGTATTTCCTGTATGGCAGTAATGTCGGCCTTGTACTTTTCCAGTACATCTGCCAATGCGTAAACTGCACCTTCTCTATAAAGAGTACAAACATTCCATGTGCAGATTCGCAGATCATGGTCCTTAAAACGTTTGCAGGGGTCGTCAACTTTAGAGGGATTTGTTTTTCTTTTCTTTTGTTCTTTCATAGCAGGCTGCTTTTTAACGTTCTTATGGGTGAACGCGCGGCACATTTTAGCTAACTTCCTTTTGCGGGTGTTAAAGGCAGCTACCCCAGGTTACACCACTGGGAGGTCAGTGTCCACTTGAAATGAAAGAGGGACGAAGATAAATCCTGGACTTTGCCATGTTAAAGCCGGTCAGGACCGTTCCTTGGTATCTTTCATCCCCAACGTCATACAACGTAAGACACCTGAAATTACCGTTATATCTTTGTTAACTGTTGTTTTAGCTTATTTACGAGATAACATGTCTTCAGTCAAATCGAATGAGGATTATTTTTGTAGAGCATTTCTACCTTCTAACACGCTTCCTTTAATGTCCTTTTCGTCCCTTATTTTATGAACCGCTATAAAAGTACCACAATATGACTTTTTATACCCTCCACCATATGAAATTTGTCGGTATAGATCGACGTTTTGAAATAGCCCCCATAGAATGGTGTCTCACATTGTTTTACCGAAATTGCTGAAATTTAGTATTAAATCTTCTTCATACACGAAAGAAACCTAATTATTCCATTTTACTTCAATACAACTTGTGGTGGAGGGTATAACTAGTTCGGCCCGGCCGAACTTAACACCCTTCTTACTTGTTTTCAGCTTCGAAATGTTCTGCAAAGATGTCTGTACGACTCTCATTGACAACCCTAATGTACAAATTCCAAATGTATAAACTGTCTATGGTTTAGAAGTCTGCATAATAAAATATATTTGTATGTTTATTATAATATATATACTAGGGTTATGACTTTTTTGCAACCTCATATCCCTGTATCATAGCGTGATGAGTTTTGCCATAAGATTACATAAAATCTTAATTATAAGGTGATTCGGTGAAAAAACCTCACGCACAAAATGATTTTAAAATTTGAATTTATCAAAATTATGGACAATTTTTTGAAGTCACTGAAAACAGATATATAATTGAAAATATACTTTAGAGCCACATGAGATAATTAAAATGACATAAAATTTATTTCTCAATATTTTTCTTCAATTCTGAGAATCGTAAAAATGTCGTAAACGCTTTTATTCAAAAATATAATTTTTTAGCAAAAAAAAAAAAAATAAAATTTTTTCAAAGTGACTTTTTTGCGACTTTTTTAATATTTGAATGAAATAAACGTTATTATAGTTATTAGTAGGCTTATATTTATTCATTCGTGCAACAAAAAATAATTTTTGGAAAAAAATTTTTTTTTTTCATTTCATATATTTTTTTCAAAAAATTATTTTTTTAAAATCGATTTGTGCGTGAACTTTTTTTATATTTCAATGGAATAAACGATGGCATAGTGATTAATAGGCAAAAGTTCATTCATCCCTGCTACAGGAAATCATTTTTGAGGAAAAATGTCAAAAAGTCATAACCCTAATATATACACACTATAAAAATATGGATAGTTTTATCCACAGAATAGTTGATAAAGTAAGACACATTTTGCCCCCCAACAATATAACATAAATAAGTAGTAGCAGTATTTACATAGATATGTTGGAAATGTTTAATAAATTTATCGATTTTATTTAGAAAATGAATTTTAAATGTTGGAACGTACTCGTAAAACTGAATGAAGTTTGACCCCCTAATTTGCATATTTATACTTACTGTTAACGGGTTTCAAAACCTGAACATGTATTATAATTTTGTCAATTGAAATTACGGAATATCGAAATATCAAATGACGCCGTATTCAAATTCAAAATATAAAAAAGAGTAATAATAACAGGTTTTGATAAGTAAATATAAATATAATTATTGATGATTTAAAATGGATCTATTGAAGTAAATTGATTTTTTTGTCTTCTTTAATGGTAATATTTAAAAACAACTAATATTTTTGCTTTATACATTCATAAATATTTATTGATTAAATTAAAAAATTAACAAATTATTTTTGGCACAATTTGAATTTTATTGCAAATAAATTGTTATTTTGTTTATATCCTACGTTTTTTCCTTTTCCTTTTTTGACTATCACAATTTGCTGGAACATAAATTCCTAAATGTCATGTCAGGCCATGACATTTTTTGTTTTTTTTTTTATTTTTATTTTCTCTTAAATATCCACCCCACGGATTGTCAATTTGTAATGCAGCTCATGTTCGCTGGCCAACAGGAAACGTACAACAGTAAAATTAAAACCAATGCCACCCATGACAGGATATACTTTTAAATCTTGGTTTCCGGTTTTGTTTTCGTTATTAAGGTCACCAACGCCATCATCATCATCATCATCAGCAGCATTATTATTGTAGGCATGTATTCCAATTATGGTATGAGAATTTGAATTTTCCTTAAAAAGAAACATCATTTAAAATTATAGAAAGGATGAGTACAGAGGTAAAGGACAAGAAAGTGACAAAAAAATCTAAAAACTGCAAAAGAAATTTTGATTTAAAGAAAAAAATCTTTGGGGAGTTCTTTTGGGAGTTATAGTTGTACAATGATTAGCAGCACTCCTTGCCCATAGGAAACCCTTATTTGGAAAGTCCAGCAAAACAAAAACACATATTTCAAACTTCTTATCATAATGTTGGCCAATTATTATATATACACTTTAAATACGATAAAAATGTACCTCATCGAAATAATGGTTTTAGACCCCATCATTTCAGACAAATTAGCCCTTTCCATCCACGCACGATATCTCTTGAACAGAACAACTCATTTGATCCAAACATTCTTAATTGATTTATTTTGTCCAAACTTAAATCCATTTTGAACATGGCCCTTATAGGTCAACACCTTCCTGTACTACCCCACAAAAGTTAAACATTATTTGCTAAACTGGTGTTTACGATGACTCTAGAAGGTCCATACTTCGCACATCGTAATGTATCAAATTTCAATATGGACTATATCAGTTCACTCCTGACAATTTTTCGCAACAGTGCAATTTAAGAACATGTTTCGGATCTTTTTGAAATGTTTACAGCAGCTTGTTCTCCGGACCCCTATTACAATGGTATTTTTGGAGGGGGACAAGTCAATACTTCCTGAAATAAAAGCTCAAAAGCTCCAAAAAACCCGCCGGCACCAACTTTAATGACTGATAAATACGAATGACCAGAGGGGAGCAGCGCAAATTGATGTCTTAGCACTTTTCACGATGAACAAAGAGGTGGCCACAGCTCACCAGACATCACCATTGTGGGACAAGCAATCCCACCGCGGCTAGTTTTTCGATAGCGGATTTACCCGGAACCACAGAGCACCCGTGTTCCGACCAGCGGCTGCAAACTCAGGGTACACAAGTTTGAATTGGCATAGTTTTTCTGTGTTGGGAGCGGATTCTTTTAGTCCGTGGCAAGATGTAGGAAAACCCAGGACCAATATATATATCACATACGCATCCACAATACTCAAACTTCGATGACTCGTCGTCATCATCAGAATACGCGAATCCCCTGCAGCCACCCACGCAGCGCATAACACCAGCGGTTGTTGCTTCAATCCCGGGAAATTCATCCTGTTTGCAATTTAGTGGAATAGTGGATTTTAAGCGTGTTGGATGTACGATCGTTCCGAGGCGCAAACATTGATTCGGACCACTACCTTGTTGCAGCAAAGGTACGCACCCGATTAAACGTAGCAAACAAAGTACGAACAGGCACAACACGAAAGTTAGACATCGGTAAGCTGCAATCACAACAGATAGCCACAGCATATTCCACTCAACTAACCCAATTGCTTAATCAAAGCCCTCCTCATCCCGATAACATATCAGCGCAATGGCAAAGCATTGCCCACTCCATGCAAACAGCCGCAAAATCCATACTTGGGTACCAGAGACCTCCACCAAGGAATCCATGGTATGATGAGGAGTGTCGTGCTGCCACCGAAGAAACAAATGCGGCATATAAGGCTACTTTACAATCCGTGGCAACGCGTAGCGCACGAGAGAGATACAGGGAGAAAAGGAGAGAAGAGAAACGTCTTTTACGCAGGAAAAAGAGAGAGATGGAAAAGCGGGAGTGTGAAAAAATCGAGATGTACAGGAGCCAGAATGAAGTCCGAAAATTCTACCAAAGAGTCAAGCATCAAACTGATGGCTTTGGTACAGGCACATCCTCCTGTAGAGACCAGCAAGGTAATTTGGTAACTGATACAGATAGTGTACTCAGGATATGGAAAGAACATTTTTCAAATCTGTTGGTATCCAATAGCAGCGAAGAGGACGAAGATACCACAGTCACAATGATACCTTTATAAAGGTCGAAGAAGAATCTGCTAAAGTGGGCCTGGCGGTCAACGGTGGGAAGACCAAGTTGATGGTGTCGACGCGCAATGCGTCCATTGAGCTCGGACCGACTGTGGAAGTTGGTTCCTATAATATTGAGGTAATAAAAGACTTCGTCTACCTCGGCACCTCCGTAAACACAACAAACGACATCAGTTGTGAAATAAAAAGAAGATTTGTATTGGCCAACAGATGCTACTTTGGTTTAAGTAAGCAGTTTAAAAACAAAGCCACATCACGTCAAACAAAAATAACGCTCTATAAAACACTGATACTACCCGTGCTGATGTATGGCTCCGAAGCCTGGGTACTTGCGCAAGCAGACATGACGTCGCATGAACCACGAGCTGTATCTGCTATACAACGACATCAATATTGTTAAACGTATCGAATGCAGCGATTGCGTTGGCTAGGCCATATCATAAGAATGAGCGATGATGAACCCGCTAAAAAGGCGTATTAAGACGGACCGCTTGGCGGTGCACGTAGAATTGGCAGGCCAAAGAATAGATGGCGCAAACAAGTGGATGATGAGATGAAAATGCGCGGTATTTCAGAGTGCGAAGCAACAAATAGAGAGGAATGGAGATCTCTTCTTAGTTCGGCCTATAGAACAAACCCCCTCTCCCCATAATTATCTCCATCATCACCTCTGAACGCCACACTTTCATCAATCATGGGAAAGCTAATTGGCCTAGATTCAGAGAGTGGCCACACACCTGCTGGTGAAATACTTGAAGTGAGACCAAACATCCCAGCAGAGGCGACGGGATTAGCAAATGAACGCGATGAGCTTCGTCTTGAAAACCGCAGTAACCCCAGAGTCAGGGAGTTGGCACTGGAAGTTAACCAGTTGGTAGGCGAGCATTAGTGGAACATCTGAAGCGTTGCAGCACTCTCGAACCCTAGAAAGAAGAAAGACAGGACTTCAGTTACGTTGATGCGAATGCCATCAGGAAAGCTAACTCGCCCAAAGCGGTTGACCCTGCTGGAATCTCCATTGTAATGCTAAAACAGCTGGATGAGCCGGGAGTTTAGTATCTCACTAAAGTTCTCAACTCGTCGCTAACCACCCAAATCGTTCCGGAAGTCTGGAAAATGAGCAGGGTGATCCAGGCAAGGATATCAGCAAAGGTGAAGCGTACAGACCGATTTCGTTTTTTTTTTTTCGCCCAGTTGCCGATCATCAACCTGGGTTCCGTAAGCAGCACAGTGTGACAACAGCGGTACACGCCATCTCCACATATACTAGTCGAGGACTCAACCTGAGCAAGTCGTGTGATAAATCGGTGATGGTGGAGGTCGACTTATCAAAAGCCTTTGATACTGTCAAGCACTTCACGCTGTTTGAGGACAGTGAGCAGACAACCCTCCGGCCATGTTTGAAACGTTGGATAGTCAATTATAAGTGTGATCGCCAGTCGTTTGTCGAATCGATCTACACATGTCCGTATTTTAGATTCTTGCAACCGAGTATCTTTTTTCCATAGGCACGTCAACTTCGAAGATGGGCTATATCGACCCATGTTTTGGTATAGCTCCCATACAACGGTACCTCCATATTTTCGGTATTTTGAGGGTTTTAGCTACAATTCTTAAACGACTGCAATAAAAACTGTCAACATAGGTCCATGTTTAGGTATAGCCCCCATATAACGGTACCTCCCGATTTTCGATATTTTGAGGGTTTTTAATTTTTAACCGAACTAGCTGTAATTTGATAACGGTTAGCTACAATTTTTAACTGAACTAGTTGTAATTTGACATTTTAAAGGTCTAGAGGGTCACCACACTACACCACCAAAAACTGTCAACATAGGTCAATGTTTATGTATAGCCCCATATAACGGTACGTTCCAAATTTCGGTAATTTGAGGGTTTTAGCTAAAATTTTTAACCAAAATAGGTTCTTAGGAGTTGCAAAACTACTCCACGAAAGACTGTCGAAATAGGTCCATGTTTTGGTATAGCCCCCATGTAACAGTACCCATCTATTTTCGGTATTTTGAGGATTTTAGCTACATTGTTTGACGAAACAACTCCTAATTTGACCTCATAAAAATTGTCAATATAGTTTTGGTATAGGCCTCATTTAGAAGCACTTCCCGAGTTTAGGTATTTTAAGAATTTTGCCTTTATTTGTTGACCGAACTTGCTGTAATTTGACATGTAAAGCTACTATTGCCCACAGCACTTCTCCACCATAAGTTGTCTATTGGTCCATGGTTTGGTATAGGTACCTCCCGATTTTTGGTATTTTTAGGGTTTTGCCAAAATTTGTTGACGGAGCTACCCGACATTTGAGGTTCTCTGCAGTCACGAAACTTCCCAACCAAAATTTGTAAACACAGGTCCATATTACAGTACCTCCCAATTTTTAGTATTTTGAAGGTTTTAGCTTAATTGTTTGACAAAACTACCCGTAATTTTACGCTTTAGGTTCCCTGCAGTCATTAAACTTTTCCACCAGAAATTGTCAACGTAGGTCCACACTTTGATATAGCCCCCATATAAAGGAATCAATTGATTGAACACATTTTTAGATTAGATTCGATAATTTAGGGTTACCCGCGGTCGAAGAATTTTTGCACCTAAAATTTTGGACAGAAAAGGAAACGAGTTATTTCATCTTAGCTAAGAATATTTTATGGTGGAAGGTATGACCGGCCAAACTTAACGACTTGTTACTTGTTTTCTTTTATACAGTCAAAGTTTTAGGATATTAAGAGGTTGAAAAAGCCGGCTGATCTCTTTTCTGCAGTTTCTAGTCCCTAGCCCAACATTTCCTGTCCCCAACATTTCCTGAGCATAAAAGCATCTCAGTTACTACAATACCAACGTAACAGGTTCACAAAAACACATTTGTATTTATCACAAACAAACAAAAACAAATACTTACAATTTCCGGATATTTAACATCGAAAATAATTGGTCCTTTCACAACAACATCCTCATCATATAGAATTGAAGAGTATTTAGTAACATGGCCCCATCTAAATTCGTCAGATGAAGAATATGTTGGTTGCTGCTCTGTTGTGGCTGCTGCAATTGCAGCCTTCTTCTTCTCATCCGCCTCCTCCTCTTCTTTTTTATCAGTCACAACGTCTGTGTTCAGCCAAAATAAAGAGGCGTCTGTTGTGTAATGGCCTTGAGATTTTTCATAACCAACTTCATTCCGTCGAATACTTGTGACACCACTCGTTACGGCAATATTTTTCATGCCAAAACTTGTTGCTGGCAACATTAGCGTCGTCATCGTTGTCATCAGTACAAAAAATACCACGGGCTGCAGCTGTGGAGCATTAACCACTTTTGCCTGAATGCAAAAAAATTCCATAGCCTGGGAAAACCGCCACATTCTAAAGCGGCTGTGGTAATGTTGTCTACTCTTGCCTTGTCTAGTATGTTGGAGAAGCTTGAGGGGAACAAAGGTTTCCGTGAGGAAACTTGTTTGCTGTAATTATTTAAAAGTTATCCTGTTTTGTTCCTTTTTTTCGTGGTGGCGCCGTCGTTGACATGTAATGAACTGACAAAGGAAATAAGTTAATTTAGAGTAATTATTTTTTGGGATTTTATGGGGCTTAATTATTATTATTTTGGGAGGTTTCAAAAAGTAGCATGTTGTTGTTGTGAGATTTTGACGTGATGTCAATTTTTTTTTTTTGCACGAACATTTGAGTAGTTTGCGTTCTTAATTATTTATATTTTCTTTTTCATCAACACATTTTTTCACCATGCCACAGAATATTTGAAGCTATTTTAAAACTTAAATTATTTTACTTAGAATAAACTAGTTTTCTTTAATTTACCACAAAACACAAACATTTCCAAAATTACGTTTACCTCACATGACGCCCTACCCTATCCGCTTAACTTACAAAACAAACTAAATTTTTGTCTACTCGCTCCACTTGTTGTGTTTGAAAGCGTTTATTTACTTTTGTTAACTGAAATTAACTTGCAATTTATCGAATGTAAATAAAACCAAGAAGTTATATTATCGCTTACACAGTGGCACAGTGTTACGATACCGTGCAACAGATAATAAACATTCTACACTTTAAGTATTCTGATCACCTACAACAGTGAAATTGAAAAGAATCAGTCGGCGAAATGCCCTCAAGAAAAAACGAGTAAAAAATCCACATTTTATACCAGAGTGAGGCAGAGAAAATTTTTGGGTCCCTCTTGTGCTCTCAATGAGCGTAAATTTGTTGTTGTTCACAACGTGTTAGCATCTACACAGGCTGTGAGCGATAACAAATTTACGCTCACTTAGAGCACATGGGCTCTCTTGTGTGTCACAATGCCTACCCTTGCTTTATACCCTTCACTATAAAATATTCTTAGCAAAAATGTAAAGCTCACTTTTATTTCCTGGCCACAATTTTACTTACTTAGCTGGCCCATTACATAACATTTGTTCCATAGACCGAACTAAGAAAAGATCTACAATTCTCTCTGCTTAGTGCTTCGGAATACCGCGCCTTGTCATCTCGTCATCCAATCGCTGCATCTCGATACGTTTAACTATATTGATGTCGTTGTATAGCAGATACAGCTCGTGGTTCATACGACGTCGATATTCATCGTCAACGAAGATCGGTCCGTAGATCTTTCGAAGAATTTTTCTCTCAAACACGCCAAGCACTGCCTTATCTGCTTGCGCAAGTACCCAGGCTTCGGAACCATACATCAGCACGGGTAGTATCAATGTTTTGGCTTTGTTGGCTTTGTTTTTAAAGTGCTTACTTACGCCAAAGTAGAATATGTTGGAAAATAAAATTCTTCTTTTTATTTCACAACTGATGTCGTTTGTTGTGTGCACGGCGGTGCCGAGGTATACGAAGTCTTTTACCACATCAAAATTATAGGAACCAACTTTCACAGTCGGTCCGAGCTCAATGGACGCATTGCGCGTCGACACCATCAATTTGGTCTTTTCGCCGTTTACCGCCAGACCCACTTTCGCAGATTCTGCTTCGACCTTCCTAAAGGTATCAGTTACTTCCTTTACTGATCGTCCCATGATGTCTATGTCATCAGCATAGGCAAGTAACATGTGGCTATTGGTGTTAATTGTGCCATTTCTTTTGACATTTGCATCTCGTATTACCTTTTCCAGCAAAATGTTGAATAGGTCACACGAAAGGCTGTCTCCTTGTCTGAAACCTCTTTTGGTACAAAATTCTTCGGAGAGGTTCTTTCCAATTTTAACTGAGGACCTAGTATCAGTTAGAGTCATCTTACAAAGCCGGATGAGCTTTGCGGGAATACCAAATTCAGACATTGCATGGAATACCTTTGATCGGAGGGGACTGTCGAATGCTGCTTTATAATCGACAAAAAGATGAAATGTGTCGATCTGCATCTCTTGGGTCTTCTCTCTGGTCAATGGTGGACTTGCCAGGTCTAAAGCCACATTGGTATGGTCCAATTATCTCGTTGACCATAGGCTTTATTCGTTCGCACAGTATCCCTGACACTATCTTATAGGCAATAGGGAGTAGACTTATGCCCCTATAGTTGGAGCATAAAGGCTCAGGTTCCAATCGTCGTGTACGCGTTCTTCCTGCCAGCGTGTCGCATCCGGTTTTAAACAGCTCGGCTGGTAGACCATCTGCTCCTGCTGCCTTATTATTCTTCAGCCGGTTTATTGCTGTCTTTACCTCATCTTGGCCGGGTGGTATACATTCAATACCATCTTCTGGGATTGGATCTGTGATATCTTCGTCGACTTCGCTACTATTGGATACCAACAGTTTGGAAAAATGTTCTTTCCATATCCTTAGCACACTGTTTTGCCATTGTCCTGATATGTTATCGGGACGAGGAGTGCTTTGATTAAGCAGTTGGGCAGTTAAGTGGAATATACTGTTACTGTTTATTGTGATTGCAGCTTACCGATGTCCAACTTCCCTGTTGTGTATGTTTGCGCTTTGTTTGCTACGTTTAATCTGGTAGTGGTCCGAGTCTATGTTTGCACTTCAGAACGATCGTACATCCAACACGCTTGATGCATGTCTTCCATCTATCACAAAGTGATCAATTTGTTTTCTTGTTCTTTGATCTGGCGACAGCCAAGTGCCATTATGAATATCGAGATGCTTAAATCTGGTACTGCTAACTACCATGTTTCTTGCAGCAGCAAAGTCTATCAGCCTGATACCATCGTCAGATGTTTCACTGTGGAGACTGAATTTCCCGACTGTTGGGCCAAAGATATTCTCCTTTCCAATTTTGGCATTAAAATCGCCTAGTATAAGTTTAATGTCATGGGCAGGGCAACGGTCATAAGTTTCTTCTAAGCGTTCGCAAAATATATCTTTGGTCTGTTCGTCCTTGTCTTTAGTGGGAGCATGAACGCAAATAAAGTTGATGTTGAAGAATTTTGCTTTTAATCGAATTGCAGTGAGTCTTTCATTCACTGGGGTGAAGCTGGAGACCAGGTGTTTTAACCTACGACCAACTACAAATCCGCAACCAAACTCATGCCTTGTGTCATGGCAGCTATAATACAGTGCGTCACCTTTAGGTGTTGTTGTGACGCCTTTCCCTTTCCATCGTATTTCCTGTATGGCAGTAATGTCGGCCTTGTACTTTTCAAGTAAATCTGCCAATGCGTAAACTGCACCTTCTCTATAAAGAGTGCGAACATTCCAGGTGCAGATTCGCAGATCATGGTCCTTAAAACGTTTGCGGAGTTCGTCAACTTTAGAGGGCTTTGTTTTTCTTTTCTATCCTTTTTCATAGTAGGGAAGGGTTACTAACCCGACGCCCAAGCCCAAGTTTTTAACGTTCTTATGGGTGAACCGCCTCCAAATTTTAAACATAGTTTTATAACGAGCCCAAAAGAGAGAGAGAAAAATTAATGGATGTAGGGTCCACATTTGGGTATAGCCCCCATATAAAGGTTCCGTCCGTTTTTTATATTTTCACGATTTTAGCCAAATTTTCCAATCGATTTTTTTCCAAATTTTCCATTTTGTGTTTGGAACAGCATACCTCCTTGCAACAAATGTTCATTATAAGTCCAATTTTAGATATAGGTCCAATATAAACGTACCTCCCGATATTCGGTATTTTGACTATTTTAGCCTGATTTTCTAACCGAGTTGTCTGTAATTTTGTATTTTGACTTCGGAAAGAACACCATACCTCCGTGCAAAAAAATGTTCAATATATCGTTCATTTACCCAAAGAGTGGCATAACTCAAAAAATGCGTTTTCTGAGTTAACAATTTTTTCTACTACTTCTCCTTTTATCTTGTGTTAAATTTTCATGATGATATCTCTAAAACTCATCGAGTTACAGCTCATTTACTACGAGTTTGGCATAATTCAACAAAACAGATTTTTGAGTTTATGAAGCACTAAAACACTTCAAACCATGCTTGATCATGCACAGAAATTTAGCACTGATATCTGGCTAGTTGTTTGCAAAATATGGTCCAAGTGGTTATTCTATTTTTTGTGTAATAATATTTTTAATTTGGGAAGTCAAATTTGAATCGTCAACTTAAAACGCGTTTTTTCTCGAAACTGGATTTTTTTGAAATATGTCACTCTTTGAGTAAATGAGCGATATGTTCAAGTTTAGGTGTAGCTCCCATATAATCGTACCCCCGATATTCAGTATTTTGACCAATTTAGGCAAATTTCCCACCGATTTGGCTGTAATTTTGCACTTTGAGCTCTGAGGGAACAACACACCTCCACGTTTAGAGGTATAGCTCCCATATAAACGTACGTCACGATTTTCGGAATGTTGGCGATTTTACAGGGGGGGGGGTAGCTGGATTTTTTTTTATCGTAAACTAGAGACTTTCTCCTGTATTTAAAAAAAATATGGACTTGCCCTTACGGTGCCAACATTAGTAAAACTCAACATAAATGTATAATAACGATATTGAACATAACACAAAAAGTCATTTACAAAGAATTTATTTTTAAGGAAGTTAGAAATTGAACTATGAATTTGATTTTTAAATAAATAAAATAAAATTTGTAGCCGTAAATTTTTCGATTTTTGTCCACAGGTGAAAAGTACCGAAAATCGGGAGGTTCGGTTATATGTGGGCTATACCAAATAATGGATCCATATTGCCAATATTTGATGACTAGGAACCTCAAATGCCAATTTACACACAGTTGCGTCAAAAAAATTAGCTAAAATCCTTAAAATACTGAAAATCGGGAGGCACCGTTATAAACCTGAATCTTCGTTAACAATTTTTGGTGGATTGCCAATATTTGGTGGATAAGTTTTGTGACGACTGGGAACCTCAAATGTCAAATTATGGGTAGCTCCATCAATACATGTAGCTAAAATTCTGAAAATACCGAAAATCGGGATGCAACGTTGTATTGGGCCTCCAAAACATGGACCTAGCTTGATGACTTTTGGTGGAGAAGTTTCGTGTCAAATTCAAGATAGTTCGGTTTAAAATTATAGCTAAAATCCTGAAAATACCGTTATATGGAAGCTATACAAAAACGTGGACCGTTATTTCCCATCGACACACTTGACCTGCCTGCAAACAAAGACACATATTCACAAAATGTCTTCGTCCTATCTCCATATTTGTGCGGTACCACCCGTTTTTCGGTATTTTGAAGGTTTTAGCCACTTTATCTAAACGAAATGGCTGAAATTTGGTAGTTAGTATTCTTTGGGGTCACGAACGATACTTTCCTCCCGAACTTTGTTTGTATAGATCCACACTTTGATGTAGGCCCCATAAAACTATACAACCCCGTATTTTCAGTTTTTTTTAAGTTATGACACTATTTTTCTATTTTCATTAAAATCAAAGTATTTACCTATTTATATTTTATAAAAAATATTAAAATTATTTAATTAATTCTCTTTCGAGTTTATTACCTATTTATATTTGATTATCAAAAAAAAAATTATTCAAAATACTGTAACTTCTGTTACCTTAACACACACATCTTGTCAAATGCATTCATACATTTGGGTCTGGAAAAAATGCGTACAACTTTAGCCATAAAAATCCCAATCAGTAAAACAACAACATTCATTCCATAATTGATAAGAAATTCTATTATCAATCACAAACCCCACTCACCTATCATTTGTCATAGCAAGTAATGTGTGCCCTACAATATACAGTTATATTTAGTGACACTGCCTACACCCAAAATAATGGTAATATCTTTAATGAAGGCAAGTCAAATATCCGGTGGATTTCTGTCACTATTCTGCCTAAACTAAAATAATTCAGAGTAAACAAAAATAAAAATATTTTCATTAATTTCTCGCTGAATGATCGGAGATATTTCACAAATGAAAAAGGAATGCCGAAAAGATTCCCACACAACACAAAGATTCCCAACCAACTTATGTTGGCATATCGGCTGTGGAGTGGCTTCTCCTGACCATGCTTCGAATCTTATTCTTACACCGAAGTTATTGTAATACTATAATTATGAGTTCAAGGTTTTTCAAATGCAATGTGTTTTACAGTGACGACTTCCATGACAAACGCAGCCTAAAGACATGTAATTGCATTCCAATAAAAAAATTAAGAAAACAAAACCAATATCATTTTATTACACCAAGACTCTAACGCTGCATCACTGATCGATATCCAGGTCACCACTATGTTATCACTTAATAATGATAACAAGACACCTTATCATTAACGAATATCAAATTTACCCTCAATTTGTTGTTCCATATTACAATACACTAATACACTGTACTATCTGTTAGTCAATTGCTTTGACCCAAAAATTGATAATCACCCATCGTAATATTAGACATACTTTTTGGAATTCAATGGCAATTTATTTGATAATCGTATATTTCGTAGATCCACTTCTTAAAGTATTTTAGAAATGGAAATCCGGGCCCTACCGAAGAGTAAGAGATATACCCTCAGCCTCGGACCTGCAGAAATAAAGCAACACACAATACTTTTGACGCCTAACTAGGATTGCACATAGGTTTCAATCAGGAAATTTTTGGCCAAAACCCTATTTTTGAAGTTTAGAAATTTTAACTTTTTTTTTGCACAGAATAATAAAAAACACCTCAAGTCATCTGAAAATAATTAGTTTTTGTAAATAACGTTAGTATTGGTTGATTGGCGCAGTACTAAAGTTGACACTTTTTTATGTAAAAATAAAACGGACTTTGTGCTGTAAAATATAAAATTTTTGTTGTATTGCGTCGCTGCATAAATATAAAGAAGTGAGACCAAAGTTATTATGAATCGGGAAGCTGTTAATGAGTACTTTCATAATATTTACAAAAAGGGCTATGAAATTTGTAAAATTAGCGTAATAAAATCAATTTTTATATATATATATTAAAAATTATTTTTTACAAATATTTTTAAAATATATTTAAACTTTTAAAAAAATGTCCAAGTTTGTCCACCTCCAAATTGATTTTGGAAAATAGCTGGGGGTCTGAACTAATAAATTGAGAAATAAATTCTTGCTCAAATTTGCCACAGTTAAAATAAAGTGGATTTTTCTATTTTAAGATGGGAGAATTTTTTGTAAATACCTGTTGTGACTGTACGTAGTATCCAATTGAAATAGAACGGTAATACCTACATCTATCAACCGATTTTTCTTAAAATTCATATTTAAGGGTTTCAGAGTGTAGAAAACAAGTATGTGTAAGTTTTTTGAAAATAGGTCCATTTTTTGTCATAGCCCCCACATAAAAGTACCGTCCGATTTTAGATATTTTGTGAATTTTAGCGACACTTTATGACCGATTCGGCTGAAATTTGGTATTTCGACCTCTTGGAAGATATGAATCCTTCGTACCAAAAATTGTTAACATAGGTCAATGTTTTGGTTTAGACCCCACACAACGGGACCACCCTGTTCAACAAATTTTGGCAGTTTTTGGTCATTTTGGTCGATAAAACGTAAGAATTGCTGTTTGTACACATGTATTAAAAATAATAATTAATTTCAACACAAAATGGACGTTGAAATAGTTTTGGCCAGAAAATTTGGATTTGGGACCATTGTGGATTGTTGAGTTTTTTGGTTAATTTCTCAGGAAGTATGGACTTGCCCCCGAAAAAAATTTTAATTTTGACGATTCAATCAATATTGCAACCTGTAGCGTCATAACTAGACACCGGAATTTTATGCAACCCGTATTTTTGGCCCGATTCATGTCAAATTTTGGGACTGGGCATATTTTTGGCTTCTGATTAAATTGCAATCGAAACATATGACATATGCAAAATTATGCAAAATCCATAAATTTTTGCATATGCAAAATTTATGCATTTTACATATTTTCTTATGCAAAAATATTTCAATAATAGGTACAAAAATGTTTATATGTAAAATTTTTCTGTTTAAAATTCTTTTCAGACAAGTCAATAAAATAGAGAAATGTATAACCACAGCCTCAACCTTCAAAATATCGAAAATCGGAAGGTATCGTTCTATGGGAGCTATATGCAGGCCTGAACGTAAACCGACAAATTTTAGGTGGAAAGTTGTTTACCCCCAAGGAAGACTTAACACCAAATTTTGAGGCCACAACCTTCTAAATATCGGAAATCGGGAAGTACCGTACACTGGGGGCTATATGAAGACGTGGACGTATACCGACATATTTCAGGTGGAAAGTTTTATACCCCCAAGGAAGACTTAATACCAAATTTCGACCATTTCGGAGGGATATTGAGGCAACAACCTTCAAAATACCAGAAACCGGAGGTACCGTTCTATGAGGGCTATATAAAGACGTGAACCTATACCGAGAAATTTCAAGTAGAAAGTTTTATACCCCAAACGAAGACTAAATACCAAATTTCAGTCATATCGGCTGAAATGTGGTATTAAGTCTTCGTTAGAGGCTTGAAACTTTACACCTGCAATTTGTCCGCATGGGTCCACGTCTTTATATAGCCCCCATAGAACTGTACCTCCCGATTTCCGATATTTTGAAGGGTGTGTCCTCAACATCACACCTTAATGGCTGACATTTTGTATAAAGTCTTAGTTGGGAGTATAAAACTTTTTGCCCGAAATTTGTCAGTATAGGTCCACGTCTTCATATAGCCCCCATAGAACGGTACGTCCCGATTTTCGGTATTTTGAGAATAGTAAGCTACTTGTTTTGTCCGAATTAATTGTAGCTTGATATTTGAGGTTCTTAGTGGTCACAACACTTCTCCACCCGAAATTGTCAATACACGTCCATGTTTTGGATAGGCCCCAAATAAGGGGAACTCCCAATTTCCGGTATTTTGAGAATTTTACCTATTTTTGACCGAATTCCATTGCTTTTTTAGATTTTCCGTGGTCACACATCTTCTTAACTAAAAAGTTTCAATATACGTTCATGTTTTGGTATAGGTCCCATATAGCTATACCCCCAATTTTCGATATTTTGAGAATTTTTCTATGTTTTTGGTCCGAATCTTCTGTAATTTGACATTTAATGTTCTTAGTTGTCACAACACTTCTCCACCAAAAATTTCCATGGATTGTTGTCGATATAGCTCCACGGTTTGGTATAGGCCCCATTACAGGCCAGGTCCGTGTCTTGTAATCACTCTAGCATCCACAAAAATTGAGCTGAAGCGCTATACTTTGATACCAGGGTATCAAGGGCAGGTCAAGTTCGAAGATAAGAGATATGGGCCCATATTTTTGTACATCCCGCACATTACCGCACCTCCCGATTTTTGGTATTTTGAGAATATTTAGCTACTTGTTTTGTCCGAATTACTTGTAGTTTGATATTTGAGGTTCTTAGTGATCACAACACTTCTCCACCCAAAATTGTTAATACAGGTCCATATTTTGGTATAGGCCCCAAATAATGGGACCTCCCAATTTCCGGTATTTTGAGAATTTTACCTAATTTTTGACCGAATTTCATCGCTTTTTTGATATTCTCCGTGGTCACACAACTTCTCCACCAAAAAGTTTCAATATATGTACGTCCAAGTTTCGGTATAGGTCCCATATAACTATACCCTCGATTTTCGATATTTTGGGAATTTTGCTATGTTTTTGGTCCGAATCTCCTGTAATTTGATATTTTATATTTTTAGTGGTCATAACACTTCTCCATTAAAAATTGTCAATACAGGTCCATGGTTTGGTGTCGATATAGCTCCATGGTTTGGTATAGGCCGTATTATACCCTACCACCCTATTTGTTTATACCCTCAGCATGTATGCTAACGAGGGTATATACACTTTCATACGGGCAAAATGTGCCTCATCGAAATAATGGTTTTACACCCCAAGTATGTTTGGATGAAATATGTTTCAGACAATTTGGAGTTGATTTAGCCATGTCCGTTCGTCTGTCTGTCTGGCTGGCTGGCTGGAGCGCACGATAACTCTCGAACGTATTAACCGATTCGTTCAAATTTTGGCTTTCGTAATATTTTGTCCAAACTTAGTTTAAGTTCGAAGATGGGTTATATCCGTCCACTCCTTCCAATATCTCCCTTACAAAAGTTCGGAAATGTTTGGAAAATTTGTGCGCACGATAACTCTTGATGGAAGTAACCGATTTGGTCCATACTTTGCACATCGTGAAATGTGTACCAGACTTAGATGAGATTCCAATATGGACCCAATCGGTCCACTCCTTCGCGTACCTCCCACACAAAATTTCGGAAAAGTTCAGTTTAGGGCCATCTCTCGAATCGCTTTGATTTTTTTTTAGCAACTTGTATTCACTGCCCTCCATACGACGGTACAAGTTTCATCAGGGGCAAGTCCACACTTCCTGAGAAAATAGCCTGAAAGTTGAAAAAAAACCCTATGACACCGTGTGAGATGGTTGGAGCACACGATAACTCTCGAACAGATTAACCGATTCGGTCCAAAATTTGGATTTCGTAATACTTTGTGCAAACTTAGTTTTAAGTTCGAAGATGGGTTATATCGGTCCACTCCTTCCGGTATCTCCCCCACAAAAGTTCGGAAATGTTCGGAAAATTTGTGCGCACGATAACTCTTGAAGGAGTAATCAATTTGGTCCATACTTTGCCCATCCTGAAATGTGTACCAGACGTAGATAAGGTTTCAATATGGACCCAATCGGTCCACTTCTTCGGGTACTTCACACACAAACTTTCGGAAAAGTTCAGTTTAGGGCCATCTCTCGAATCGCTTTGATTTTTGTTTTAGCAACTTGTATTTACTGCCCTCCATACGACGGTACCAGTTTCATCAGGGGCAAGTCCACACTTCCTGAGAAAATAGCCTGAAAGTTGCAAAAAAAACACTATGACACCGTGTGAGGAGGTTGGAGCGCAAGGTAACTCTCGAACGGATCTGCCGATTCGGTCCAAAATTTGGCCTTCGTAATATTTTGTGCAAACTTAGTTTAAATTCGAAGATAAGTCATATCGGTCCACGCCTTCAGGTACCTCCCCCACAAAAGTTCAAAAATGTTCGGAAAAATTGTGCGCACGATAACTCTTGATGAGAGTGACCGATTTGGTACATACTTTACACATCCTAATATATCTACCGGATATAGATTAGGTTCGAATATGGACTATATTTGTCCACTCCTTCGGGTACCTCCCACACACAATTTTGGATAAATTCACTTTAAGACCTGCTCTCGAATCACTTTCATTCTTGTAGAAGCAACTTGCTGTCTCAATTACGACAGTATGTATAAGTTTTTTCAGGGGCAAGTCCATTTTTCTTGCGAAAAAAGCTCGAAAGTTGTAAAAAAAACCCCTATGGCACTATATGTAGTGGCTGGAGAGCTCGAAGCGAATACTGCGTTCGTCCACACTTGGATATTGTAATATTTCTTCGAATATTGGTTGAAATTCGAAGGTGGTGCTTATAGGTCCTCTCCTTCCGCGCGATTTCTCATAGACCAAGCAACCGATTTGCTCCAAACTTTGGATCTCTAAATACTGTCAAAACTTAGTGTCTGTTCAAATCCACACAAATGTTCAACATTTTTATGTGGTTAAGGGTCTGTTCGAGGATCCTTTGGACATTTTTACCGAAGGTTTTCCTAGTGGCCCTGTTTACAGCGATATTATGTTTTTCGTAGGCTAGTGTGATAAAAAAGCCCTATATATCGATATCCCCGCAAATTTTTGAGCTTTAATCCTATCCATACTTTTGTCGGTTCATACGTCGAAAATTTTGGAAACCCCCCTCAATACATAAGTTTTTTTTTTTTTAAAAAAAAGTATTTCAATCCCCACAGGCTGAGGGTATATCTATGCCGGCAAATCCGACTGATACTTTTTTACTTGTTTTTTTTTTTTTTTTTTTTTTTGAGAATTTTATGTAATTTTTGACCCTATAATTTGCAATTTGAAATTCCTAGTGGTCACACAACTTCTCCACCAAAACCTGCTAATATAGGTCCATAATTTGATATAGAATTTTGAGAATTTTATCTATGTCTTTTGTCCGAATCACTTGTAATTTTCTCCATCAAAAATTGTCTATACAGGTCCACGGTCTCATTATACGGTGCCACCCTACTTTCGCTATTTTGAGAATTTCAGCTTTTTGCAAAAATGGGAGCGATGAAGACCTTTAGGACATTGCTGCTAAAGGCGAACCCTAATTCTCCACCAAATTTCAACTCTTTGGGAATTTCTGATATTTTCTCTTTTTATGCATGTCTATTCAGACTAGGCTATTAATACAATTTTTTATATAAGATTCCCCCTGGTGGAAGGTATAACAACTTCGACGCAACGAGAAATATCACAAAGCACCCAGCATTAAACCTATGCTCCTACGTGGGTTTCATGCTGCTACAACAACAACAACAAGTTCGCTTGTCTGTTATTCTTCTAATGATTGAAGACTTTGCCCTTAATTACATTTAACTTGATCTGGTTCACAAATGAACTTTGTCATCTACTAAAATAACACCAGATAACTATTCTGAAGAACTAAGAGAGCTAAGGTTCTTGATTTCTTTATAATTCATATTTAAATACATACATATAATAATAAAATAAAAATTCAGATCTACATTCATACATATTTTCCCATACACATCATTGAAGTGACACGGGAGATTTCTCTCATACCAATGAGTACACGCGGATTTTACAATTTACAAGGTGAAACAGAAACTACAACAACAATACTATTTTGATTAAAACTTCTTCAAGTTGTCAAAATTTTTGTTTACATTTTAATACGAATTAATACACCATAACGATGAATTTGACAAATTGGGTGAAAACATATGGCCTTAGTGTTCCACTTTGTATATTGCACCGTGGACCTAATATTTTTCGAAGCGTCCGAACGGAAACTATGATGTTTTTGTCCGGTCTGGGATCCGAACCGCAGACCATATGAGTGCAAGGCGCACGTGCTTACCATTGCACCACGGTGGCCCCCAATTTAGATTCTATTTAAGAATATTTTTCGAAGGTCTATTAAAGCTGCCAATTAACAAATTAATTTTTTTGTACACGTTGCCAAACAAACTTATACTAAATTCATTTTAAATAAAATCCAGAGACATTTCTCATAAAAAGATTTCACATTTCAAAAACAAAAAACAAAACATCGAATAACAAATGATAATTTTATTTATTTTAAATTCGCACAATAACTATCGCAACTACGACAACCAACCAACCAGTTGCAATTAGTCCATATAGCTTCCCCACTGGGTTTTGGCTACACATGTTGCCACAACAATTGACCATAATAAAACCTTGTCATTAAGCTTTTGCCAAATACAAACAACAGCAACAACAATACTTACATTTATTATGTTCTGGACACATATCCTAGCCAACAGTTGTTCAAGTACATGTTGATTGTTATTTTGTTTTTGTTTTTTTTTTTTCATACACCAAATATGTGAAAGATTTTTATAAAGGTCAAATGTCTCACATGAAAACAAAAAAAAAAAAGAAATAACAAATTAAGAGACACTAAGAGTAATGACTTTATCCCTTTTGACTCTCCCCACCCCTTTGCTATTTCTTGTCTAGAAGAAACAATTGCAACAAATCACTTTTTAAATTAAAAAAAAAAAAAAAACATTTTTTCTAAATCAATTTATCTTGGCAAAGAAAGCAAGACAATGTCGGAAAGCTTTTGGGGATGTGGAGATTTGTAAAAGTCAAGTTTCTATTGATTATTTTGTACAAATTGTTTAAATGCCGAAGGACACAATCGCACAACAATAGAGGATTTTTAAGGATTTATTTTTCAAATACCAACAAAACGGGGACTTTTAAGGAAACAAGAATCGCAGGTTTTCTAAGATAATCCCTCCTAAAGGGGTCTTCTATACATAGAAGACCTCCTAAAAGGGTCTTCCATACATAGAAGATCCCCTAAAGGGCTCTTCTTAACATAGCAGACTTCCTAAAGAGGTCTTCTTAACATAGAAGACCTCCTAAAGGGATCTTCTGTACATAGACGTAATCTTCTATACGTAGCAGACCTCCTAAAGGGGTCTTCTACACACATAACACTTATTAAAGCGGTCTTGTATACTTAGACGACCTCCCAAAGGGATCTTTTATACATAGAAGACCTCCTAAAGGAGCCTTCTATACATAGAAGACATCCTAAAGGGGTCTTCTATACATAGAAGACCTCCTAAAGGGGTCTTCTGTACATAGAAGACCTCTTAAAGGAGTCCTCTATACATAAAAAACCTCCTAAAGGCGCCTTCTATACACAGAAGAGCTCCTAAAGGGGTCTTCTATACATAGAAGACCTCCTAAAGGAGTCTTCTTAACATACAAGGCTTCCTAAAGGGATCATCTTAACAAAGAAGACCTCCTAAAGGGGTCTTCTGTACAGAGAAGAAATCTTGAAGGGGTCCTCTATAAATAGAAGACATCCTAGATGCGTCTTCTATACATAGAAGACCTCCTAAATGAGTCTTTTATACATAGAAGACCTCCTAAAGGAGTCTTCTGTACATATAAAACCTCGTAAAGGGGTCTTCTATACATAAAAGAGCTCCTAAAGGAGTCTTCTGTACATAGAAGTCCTCCTAAAGGAGTCTTCTATACATAGAACACCTCCTAAAGGAGTCTTCTATACATAGAAGACCTCCTAAAGGAGTCTTCTATACATAGAAGACCTCCTAAAGGGGTCTTCTATACATAGAAGACCTCCTAAAGGGGTCTTCTATACATAGAAGACCTCCTAAAGGGGTCTTCTATACATAGAAGACCTCCTAAAGGGGTCTTCTATACATAGAAGACCTCCTAAACGGGTCTTCTATACACAGAAGAGCTCCTAAAGAGGTCTTCTATACATAGAAGACCTCCTAAAGGAGTTTTCTTAACATACAAGACTTCCTAAAGGGATCATCTTAACAAAGAAGACCTCCTAAAGGTGTCTTCTGTACACAGAAGAAATCTTAAAGGGGTCCTCTATAAATAGAAGACATTCTAGAAGCGTCTTCTATACATAGAAGACCTCCTAAATGAGTCTTTTATACATAGAAGACCTCCTAAAGGAGTCTTCTGTACATATAAAACCTCGTAAAGGGGTCTTCTATACATAAAAGAGCTCCTAAAGGAGTCTTCTGTACATAGAAGTCCTCCTAAAGGAGTCTTCTATACATAGAAGACCTCCTAAAGGAGTCTTCTATACATAGAAGACCTCCTAAAGGAGTCTTCTATACATAGAAGACCTCCTAAAGGGGTCTTCTATACATAGAAGACCTCCTAAAGGGGTCTTCTATACATAGAAGACCTCCTATACATATAAGACCACCTAAAGGGGTCTTCTATACGTAGAAGACCTCCTAAAGGTGTCTCGTTTACATAGAAGACTTCCTAAGGGGGTCTTCTATACATAGACGACCTCTTAAAGGAGTCCTCTATACATAGAACACCTCCTAAACGGGTCTTCTATACACAGAAGAGCTCCTAAAGAGGTCTTCTATACATAGAAGACCTCCTAAAGGAGTTTTCTTAACATACAAGACTTCCTAAAGGGATCATCTTAACAAAGAAGACCTCCTAGAGGTGTCTTCTGTTCACTGAAGAAATCTTAAAGGGGTCCTCTATAAATAGAAGACATCCTAGAGGCGTCTTCTATACATAGAAGACCTCCTAAATGAGTCTTCTATACATAGAAGACCTCCTAAAGGAGTCTTTTGTACATAGACAACCTCGTAAAGGGGTGTTCTATACATAGAAGACCTCCTAAAGGGGTCTTCTAAAAATAGAGGACCTTCCTAAGGGGGTCTTATTTACCTCCTAAAGGGGTCTCCTATACGTAGAAGACCTCCTAAAGGGGCCTTCTGTACATAGAAGACCTCCTAAAGGGGCCTTCTGTACATAGAAGACCTACTAAAGGGGCCTTCTATACATAGAAGACTCCCTAAAGGGGTATTCTTAACATAGAAGACCTTCTAAAGGGGTCTTCTGTACATAGAAGAAATCTTAAAGGGGTCCTCTATAAATAGAAGACATCCTAGAGGCGTCTTCTATACATAGAAGACCTCCTATATGAGTCTTCTATACATAGCAGACCTCCTAAAGGAGTCTTCTGTACATAGACAACCTCGTAAAGGGGTGTTCTATACATAGAAGACCTTCTAAAGGGGTCTTCTAAAAATAGAGGACCTTCCTAAGGGGGTCTTATTTACCTCCTAAAGGGGTCTCCTATACGTAGAAGACCTCCTAAAGGGGTCACCTATACGTAGAAGACCTCCTAAATGGGCCTTCTGTACATAGAAGACCTGCTAAAGGGGCCTTCTGTACATAGAAGACCTCCTAAAGGGGTCACCTATACGTAGAAGACCTCCTAAATGGGCCTTCTGTACATAGAAGACCTGCTAAAGGGGCCTTCTGTACATAGAAGACCTCCTAAAGGGGTCTTCTATACATAGAAGACCTCCTAAAGGTGTCTTCTATACATAGAAGACCTCCTAAAGGGGTCTTCTATACATATAAGACCTCCTAAAGGGGTCTTCTATACATAGAAGACTTTCTAACGGGGTCTTTTATACATGGAGGACCACCTAAAGGGGTCTTTTCTAAATAGAAGAACTCATAAAGAGATCATAAAAGACCTCCTAAGGGGGTCTTCTATACATAGAAGACCTCCCAAAGAAGACCTCTACACATAGAAGACCTCCTAAAGTGGTCTTCTATACATAGAAGACCTCCTAAAGGGGTCTTTTGTACATTGAAGAACTCATAAAGGGGTATTCTGTACATTGAAGAACTCATAAAGGGGTATTCTATACAGAGAAGACTTCCTAACGGGGACTTCTATTTATGGAAGACTACCTAAAGGGGTATTTTTAAAAAAGAAGAATTCATAAAGGGATCATAAAAGACTTCCTAACGGTGTCTTCTATATATAGAAGAACTCATAAAGGGGTATTCTATACATAGAAGACTTCCTAACGGGGTCCTTTATACATGGAAGACCACCTAAAGGGGTATTTTCTAAATAGAAGAACTCATAAAGTGATCATAAAGGACCTCCTAAGTGGGTCTTCTGTACATAGAAGACCTCCCAAAGAAGACCTCTATACATAGAAGACCTCCTAAAGGGATCTTCCATACATAGAAGACCTCCTAGAGGGGTCTTCTATACATAGAAGACCTCCTAAAGGTGTCTTCTATACATAGAAGACCTCCTAAAGGGGTCTTCTATACATATAAGACCTCCTAAAGGGGTCTTCTATACATAGAAGACTTCCTAACGGGGTCTTCTATATATAGAGTCTTCTATACATAGAAGACCTCCTAAAGGGGTCTTCTATACATAGAAGACCTCCTAAAGGGGTCTTCCATACATAGAAGACCTCCTAAAGGGGTCTTCTATACATAGAAGACCTCCTAAAGGGGTCTTCTATACATAGAAGACCTCCTAAAGGGGTCTTCTATACATATAAGACCACCTAAAGGGGTCTTCTATACGTAGAAGACCTCCTAAAGGTGTCTCGTTTACATAGAAGACTTCCTAAGGGGGTCTTCTATACATAGACGACCTCTTAAAGGAGTCCTCTATACATAGAACACCTCCTAAACGGGTCTTCTATACACAGAAGAGCTCCTAAAGAGGTCTTCTATACATAGAACATAGACAACCTCGTAAAGGGGTGTTCTATACATAGAAGACCTCCTAAAGGGGTCTTCTAAAAATAGAGGACCTTCCTAAGGGGGTCTTATTTACCTCCTAAAGGGGTCTCCTATACGTAGAAGACCTCCTAAAGGGGCCTTCTGTACATAGAAGACCTACTAAAGGGGCCTTCTATACATAGAAGACTCCCTAAAGGGGTCTTCTTAACATAGAAGACCTTCTAAAGGGGTCTTCTGTACATAGAAGAAATCTTAAAGGGGTCCTCTATAAATAGAAGACATCCTAGAGGCGTCTTCTATACATAGAAGACCTCCTAAATGAGTCTTCTATACATAGAAGACCTCCTAAAGGAGTCTTCTGTACATAGACAACCTCGTAAAGGGGTGTTCTATACATAGAAGACCTTCTAAAGGGGTCTTCTAAAAATAGAGGACCTTCCTAAGGGGGTCTTATTTACCTCATAAAGGGGTCTCCTATACGTAGAAGACCTCCTAAAGGGGTCTCCTATACGTAGAAGACCTCCTAAATGGGCCTTCTGTACATAGAAGACCTGCTAAGGGGGCCTTCTGTACATAGAAGACCTCCTAAAGGGGTCTTCTATACATAGAAGACCTCCTAAAGGTGTCTTCTATACATAGAAGACCTCCTAAAGGTGTCTTCTATACATAGAAGACCTCCTAAAGGGGTCTTCTATACATATAAGACCTCCTAAAGGGGTCTTCTATACATAGAAGACTTCCTAACGGGGTCTTCTATATATAGAAGAACTCATAAAGGGGTCTCCTATACATAGAAGACTTTCTAACGGGGTCTTTTATACATGGAGGACCACCTAAAGGGGTCTTTTCTAAATAGAAGAACTCATAAAGAGATCATAAAAGACCTCCTAAGGGGGTCTTCTATACATAGAAGACCTCCCAAAGAAGACCTCTACACATAGAAGACCTCCTAAAGTGGTCTTCTATACATAGAAGACCTCCTAAAGGGGTCTTTTGTACATTGAAGAACTCATAAAGGGGTATTCTGTACATTGAAGAACTCATAAAGGGGTATTCTATACAGAGAAGACTTCCTAACGGGGACTTCTATTTATGGAAGACTACCTAAAGGGGTATTTTTAAAAAGAAGAATTCATAAAGGGATCATAAAAGACTTCCTAACGGTGTCTTCTATATATAGAAGAACTCATAAAGGGGTATTCTATACATAGAAGACTTCCTAACGGGGTCCTTTATACATGGAAGACCACCAAAAGGGGTATTTTCTAAATAGAAGAACTCATAAAGGGATCATAAAGGACCTCCTAAGTGGGTCTTCTGTACATAGAAGACCTCCCAAAGAAGACCTCTATACATAGAAGACCTCCTAAAGGGATCTTCCATACATAGAAGACCTCCTAGAGGGGTCTTCTATACATAGAAGACTTCCTAGCGGGGTCTTCTATACATAGAAGAACTCATAAAGGGGTCTCTTATAAATAGAAGAACTCATAAAGGGATCATAAAAGACCTCCTAAAGGGGTCTTCTGTACATAGAAGACCTCCTAAAGGGCTCTTCTATATGTAGAAGACCTCCTAAAGGGGTATTCTATACGTAGAAGACTTCCTAAAGGGGTCTTCCATACATAGAAGACCTCATAAAAAGGTCTTCTGTACATAGAAGACCCCCTAAAGGGGCCTTCTATACATAGAAGACCTCCTAAAGGGGTCTTCTATACATAGAAGACTTCCTAACGGGGTCTTCTATACATAGAAGACTTCCTAACGGGGTCTTCTATATATAAAAGAACTCATAAAGGGGTCTCCTATACATAGAAGACTTCCTAACGGGGTCTTTTATACATGGAAGACCACCTAAAGGGGTCTTTTCTAAATAGAATAACTCATAAAGGGATCATAAAAGACCTCCTAAGGGGGTCTTCTATATATAGAAGACCTCCCAAAGAAGACCTCCTAAAGGGGTCTTCTATACGTAGAAGACCTCCTAAAGGGATCTTCTATACGTAGAAGACCTCCTAAAGGGGACTTCTGTACATAGAAGAACTCATAAAGGGGTATTCTATACATAGAAGACTTCCTAACGGGGACTTCTATTTATGGAAGACCACCTACAGGGGTCTCTTATAAAAAGAAGAATTCATAAAGGGGTCTTCTATACACAGAAGACCTCCTAAAGGGATCTTCTAAACATAGAAGACCTCCTAAAGGGGTATTCTATACATGGAAGTTCCCCAAAAGGGGTATTCTATGCATAGACCTCCTAAAGGGGTCTTCTATACATATAAGACCTCCTAAAGGGGTCTTCTATACATAGAAGACTTCCTAACGGGGTCTTCTATATATAGAGTCTTCTATACATAGAAGACCTCCTAAAGGGGTCTTCTATACATAGAAGACCTCCTAAAGGGGTCTTCTATACATAGAAGACCTCCTAAAGGGGTCTTCTATACATAGAAGACCTCCTAAAGGGGTCTTCTATACATAGAAGACCTCCTAAAGGGGTCTTCTATACATATAAGACCACCTAAAGGGGTCTTCTATACGTAGAAGACCTCCTAAAGGTGTCTCGTTTACATAGAAGACTTCCTAAGGGGGTCTTCTATACATAGACGACCTCTTAAAAGAGTCCTCTATACATAGAACACCTCCTAAACGGGTCTTCTATACACAGAAGAGCTCCTAAAGAGGTCTTCTATACATAGAAGACCTCCTAAAGGAGTTTTCTTAACATACAAGACTTCCTAAAGGGATCATCTTAACAAAGAAGACCTCCTAAAGGTGTCTTCTGTACACAGAAGAAATCTTAAAGGGGTCCTCTATAAATAGAAGACATCCTAGAGGCGTATTCTATACATAGAAGACCTCCTAAATGAGTCTTCTATACATAGAAGACCTCCTAAAGGAGTCTTTTGTACATAGACAACCTCGTAAAGGGGTGTTCTATACATAGAAGACCTCCTAAAGGGGTCTTCTAAAAATAGAGGACCTTCCTAAGGGGGTCTTATTTACCTCCTAAAGGGGTCTCCTATACGTAGAAGACCTCCTAAAGGGGCCTTCTGTACATAGAAGACCTACTAAAGGGGCCTTCTATACATAGAAGACTCCCTAAAGGGGTCTTCTTAACATAGAAGACCTTCTAAAGGGGTCTTCTGTACATAGAAGAAATCTTAAAGGGGTCCTCTATAAATAGAAGACATCCTAGAGGCGTATTCTATACATAGAAGACCTCCTAAGGGGGTCTTCTATACATAGAAGACCTCCCAAAGAAGACCTCTACACATAGAAGACCTCCTAAAGTGGTCTTCTATACATAGAAGACCTCCTAAAGGGGTCTTTTGTACATTGAAGAACTCATAAAGGGGTATTCTGTACATTGAAGAACTAATAAAGGGGTATTCTATACAGAGAAGACTTCCTAACGGGGACTTCTATTTATGGAAGACTACCTAAAGGGGTATTTTTAAAAAGAAGAATTCATAAAGGGATCATAAAAGACTTCCTAACGGTGTCTTCTATATATAGAAGAACTCATAAAGGGGTATTCTTTACATAGAAGACTTCCTAACGGGGTCCTTTATACATGGAAGACCACCTAAAGGGGTATTTTCTAAATAGAAGAACTCATAAAGGGATCATAAAGGACCTCCTAAGTGGGTCTTCTGTACATAGAAGACCTCCCAAAGAAGACCTCTATACATAGAAGACCTCCTAAAGGGATCTTCCATACATAGAAGACCCCCTAGAGGGGTCTTCTATACATAGAAGACTTCCTAGCGGGGTCTTCTATACATAGAAGAACTCATAAAGGGGTCTCTTATAAATAGAAGAACTCATAAAGGGATCATAAAAGACCTCCTAAAGGGGTCTTCTGTACATAGAAGACCTCCTAAAGGGCTCTTCTATACGTAGAAGACCTCCTAAAGGGGTATTCTATACGTAGAAGACTTCCTAAAGGGGTCTTCCATACATAGAAGACCTCATAAAAAGGTCTTCTGTACATAGAAGACCCCCTAAAGGGGCCTTCTATACATAGAAGACCTCCTAAAGGGGTCTTCTATACATAGAAGACTTCCTAACGGGGTCTTCTATATATAAAAGAACTCATAAAGGGGTCTCCTATACATAGAAGACTTCCTAACGGGGTCTTTTATACATGGAAGACCACCTAAAGGGGTCTTTTCTAAATAGAAGAACTCATGAAGGGATCATAAAAGACCTCCTAAGGGGGTCTTCTATATATAGAAGACCTCCCAAAGAAGACCTCCTAAAGTGGTCTTCTATACGTAGAAGACCTCCTAAAGGGATCTTCTATACGTAGAAGACCTCCTAAAGGGATCTTCTATACGTAGAAGACCTCCTAAAGGGGACTTCTGTACATAGAAGAACTCATAAAGGGGTATTCTATACATAGAAGACTTCCTAACGGGGACTTCTATTTATGGAAGACCACCTACAGGGGTCTCTTATAAAAAGAAGAATTCATAAAGGGGTCTTCTATACACAGAAGACCTCCTAAAGGGATCTTCTAAACATAGAAGACCTCCTAAAGGGGTATTCTATACATGGAAGTTCCCCAAAAGGGGTATTCTATGCATAGACCTCCTAAAGATTTCTTCTGTACATACAAGACATCCCAAAGGAGTATTCTATACATAGAAAACCTCCTAAGGGAGACTTCTATACATAGAAGACCTCTTCTTTAAATAGAGTTTTCTATAGATAGGAGGCATCTTAAAAGGGTCCTCTATTGTTTGAAGCTCTTTTAATGTGACATTCTGTACACATTCTGTAGATAAAAGACCTTATAATTGTGTCATCTGTATATAAGAACTCTTAAAGGGGTTCTCCTTAAGGGGTATTCTAGAGATGGAAGACCTCCTAAGAGGGTCTTCTAGTGATATAAAATCTTCTAAAGTTGTCTTCTAAAGGTATAAGGCCTCCTAAAGGGTCTTCTATAGATAGAAGACCCCTTTATAGAGGCAGAAAGCATGCTAAATGTGAGATGTGAAAGTTGCCTTGGCTGGCAATCGAACCCAGGCATACAATGTGCAAGGCGGTTGAGCTTACAACTGCACCACGGTGGCAACCCACTCCACTAGTCTCAAAAAAATAAAATATTTATCAAGTTTAATTTAAAGTTCAAACATTCACCAATCTCATCTCCACTTCATTCATTTCTTTTCTCCTATTGACACAATTGTACGAATGACCACAGTTTCAAGAGTCACTTATGTTCGGTCACACACATGTGTTCTGGCTTATCAGCTAGCCATAGATTAAAAGTTCCATCATCAAATACCACACGACAAAGTCAAAGAAAGCTGGTGGTGGCTTCATCCTCCGTTATTCATCAGCGTACTTAGAACATTGTAAAACTTTGACAAAATTCAACAACGACTGGAGTTTTCCTTCGCCCTCCGCAGAGAGATATAAAAACTTGCAATTCTCTTTCGACAAACTACAAATGCCCACCACAGATGTTTGTTTCGCTTTGAGGTAAAACTTTTCAAGAATCGTTTTTTGGCTTCGACTTTGTGAAAAGTAATCGAATTACATAGCTGCTGTTTGTACTTGTGACTGATTTAACCCCTCCCTCAAAGCAATTGTTGTTGGTCGGAGGGGTTGGGGGTTGTATTTTCTGCCTGCCAGCTGTAAATCTTCGATTATTGGCCATTGTGGTCGAAAATCGAGTTCTTAACCGAACAATAAAAACAATTTAATGGTTTATTGTAGCAAATATTTAAGAGCGGAGAATGAAGGGGGAGAAGAGTTTTTGTGGTCATTTTTCGGTGTCACAAAACTTTTATGTTTCTTGTTATTGTTGCGATGCCTGGGTATTAGAAGTTTTTGTTCGCATCTTTTTTTCCTTAAATTTCATGTATTTTCTTTCTTTTATTGCTTTTCTTTGCAGTTAATAAGTTTTAAAGATGGCAAAGTGGGTGTCAACTTTTTCGGCTATCATGCCGAGGCTGGACTTGGTGGCCAAAACTCTGGTAATGGCTTATTAGGCGGTCTACACGCCTCTGCAGGCACACCATGGGGACAAAATGCAGCAGCCGGTTTGGGTGGTAATGTTAATGGTAAGTAGCAAAGTATAATGTATTTTTAAGGATTTTATGAGGCAAATTAACGATGATTCTATTGAAGTTATGATTTATTGCTTCCCGTACTTGTGGAATTTTAAAGAATATTTACTTTACTGAGGTGACCCCATCTTTGTTTGACGAGATGTGGCTTTGTTTTTAAACTGCCTCCTTATTTTACATATGCGTCTGTTGGCCAATATTATCCTTCTCCTTATTTTACAACTGATGTTGTTTGTTGTGTTAATGATGGTGTCGTGGTAGATGAAGTCTTTAACTATCTCAATATTTTAGGTACATACTTACACATTTAGTCTGAGTTCTGTGGACGCATTGCACGGCGATTACTTCAACATGGTGTGGATTCTTAAAGGTGTCAGTTACTTCTTTTCCAGATCGCAACATGATTTCAATGTCGTCGGCATTAACATTTAACACGTGACACATGTGGCTATTTATGTTGGAGAAGTTCTTTGTCGTTTTAAGAGAGGGCCGGGAATAAGTTAATGCTATATGTATTACAAAGCCAAAGTGCTAACTATCTGATGCGTACACCTTATTAGACTGTCGCGTCCAGTCTTGAACAACTCGACAGGTAAACCACCATCAGCCGGTTTATTGCTGCCAAGACCTCATTTTGACAGGCGGATTGGATCTAGGATTGGATCTGTGGAGTCTTTTATCTAAAGAAGTCTCCTTCAGTAGGTCTTCTATCCCCACAAGACCCCTTTAGGAGGTATTCTAACTCTGGAAGAGCATTTTAGAAGGTATTCAATTTCTAGAAAACCCCTTTAGTAGGTCTTCTAATACTGATAGAAAATTAGGAAGATTTGTATCTATTGAAGACCCCATTAGAAGGTATTTTATCTCCAGAATACCCCTTTAGAACACCTTAAGTAGTCTTCCGTCTATAGGAGACACTCTTAGGAGGATCTTCTATATATGGGAGGCCCTTTTAGAAGGTCTTCTATCTATGGAAAATCCCTCTAGGAGGTCTTCTTTCTTTAGGAGAAAAATCCCTAAAAGGTCCCCATTAAAAGGTTTTCTATATATGGAACATTCCTTTAGGCGGTGTTCTATGTGTATAAAGCCACTTTAGGAGGTTTTCCATCTCTGGAAAACCTCTTCAAGACGTCTTCTAACACTGAAAGAGCCCTTTAAGAAGTCTTATATCTATAGAAGACCCGTTTAGAAGGTATTCTAGATGTAGAAGACAACTTTAGGAGGTCTTCTATCTCTGGAAGAACCTTTTAGGAGTTATTCTACCTATAGAGGACCCCTCTAGGAGGTCTTCTATCTCTGAAAGATCCCCTTGTGAGGCATTATATCTGTAGAAGACCACTTCATGAGGTCTACTATCTCTGGAAGAACCTTTTAGGAGTTATTCTACCTATAGGGGACCCCTTTAGGAGGTCTTCTATCTCTGGAAGACCCCCTTAGCTATAGAAGACCACTTCAGGAGGTCTTCCTTCTGCCTCTAGAATACCCATTTAGGAGCTATCTATCTATAGAGGACCACTTTAGGAGGTCTTCTATCTCTGGAAGACCACCTTAGGAGGTATTATATCTATAGAAGACCCCGTTAGAAGGTATTATATCTATAGAAAACCACGTCCGGAGGTCTTCTATCTCTGGAAGAACCTTTTAGGAGTTGGTCTACCTATAGAGGCCCCTTTAGGAGGTCTTCTATCTCTGGAAGACCCCCTTAGGAGGTATTATATCTATAAAAGACCCCCTTAGGAGGTATTATATCTATAGAAAACCACGTCAGGAGGTCTTCTATCTCTGGAAGAACCTTTTAGGAGTTGGTCTACCTATAGAGGCCCCTTTAGGAGGTCTTCTATCTCTGCAAGACCCCCTTAGGAGGTATTATATCTATAGAAGAACACTTCAGGAGGTATTCTATATCTGGAAGAACATTTTAGGAGTTATTCTACCTATAGAGGACCCCTTTAGGAGGTCTTCTATCTCTGGAAGACCCCCTTAGCTATAGAAGACCACTTCAGGAGGTCTTCCTTCTGTCTCTAGAATACCCTTTTAGGAGTTATCTATCTATAGGGGACCACTTTAGGAGGTCTTCTATCTTTGGAAGACCCCTTTAGGAGGTATTATATCTATAGAAGACCGCTTCAGGAGGTCTTGTATCTCTGGAAGAACCTTTTAGGAGTTGTTTTACCTGTAGAGGCCCCTTTAGGAGGTCTTCTATCTCTGAAAGACCCCCTTAGGAGGCATTAAATCCACTTCAGGAAGTCTTCCTTCTGTCTCTGGAATACCCTTTTAGGAGTTATCTACATATATAGGACCCCTGTAGGAGGTCTTCTGTCTCTGGAAGGCCCCTTTAGGAGGTATTATATCTATAGAAGACCACTTCAGGAGGTCTTCTATCTCTGGAAGAACATTTTAGGAGTTGTTCTACCTGTAGAGGCCCCTTTAGGAGGTCTTCTATCTCTGAAAGACCCCCTTAGGAGGCATTAAATCCACTTCAGGAAGTCTTCCTTCTGTCTCTGGAATACCCTTTTAGGAGTTATCTACATATATAGGACCCCTGTAGGAGGTCTTCTGTCTCTGGAAGGCCCCTTTAGGAGGTATTATATCTATAGAAAACCACTTCAGTAGGCTTATTCTGTAACTTTTTAACAACTTTACTCATTGTTTATTTTACAACAATTTCATTTGTTTGTTTTGTAGTTGTTACAAAAACAAAAGAAATTTTAACAACTTTTCAGTCGATAAAAGTTACAGAATTCCTACACAGGAGGTCTTCTATCTCTGGAAGAACATTTTAGGAGTTGTTCTACCTGTAGAGGCCCCTTTAGGAGGTCTTCTATCTCTGAAAGACCCCCTTAGGAGGCATTAAATCCACTTCAGGAGGTCTTCCTTCTGTCTCTGGAATGCCCTTTTAGGAGTTATCTACATATATAGGACCCCTTTAGGAGGTCTTCTGTCTCTGGAAGACCCCCTTAGAAGGTATTATATCTATAGAAGACCCCCTTAGGAGGTATTATATCTATAGAAGACCACTTTTGTCTCTGGAATACTCTTTTAGGAGTTATCTACCTACATATATAGGACACCTTTGGGAGGTCTTCTAGATCTATAGAAGCCCCTTAGGAGGTATTATATCTATACAAGACCACTTCAGGAGGTCTTCTATCTCTGGAAGAACCTTTTATGAGGTCTTCTATCTTTGGAAGACCACTTCAGGAGGTCTTCTATCTAGAACCTTTTAGGAGTTATTCTATCTATAGAATCCCCATTAGGAGGTCTTCTATCTATGGAAGACCCCATCGGCAAGTTTTCTATCTCTGGATGACCCTTCTAGGAGTTAATGTACCTATAAAGGACCCATTTTGGTACAAAATACCCCTCTAGGATATCTTCCATCTCTGGAAGACCCTATTAGGAGTTATTCTAAGACCTTTTAGGCGGTCTTCTCACTATAAAAACCACTTTACGGAATCTTCTACCACTGGAAGACCCCTTTAGGTGGCCTTCAATCTATAGAAGGTCAACTTTAGGAATTCTTTTATCTATAGAAGACCACTTTAGGTGGTCTTCAATCGACAGCAGATCACTTTAGGAGGCCATTTATATATGGAAGACCATATATTGGAGATCGTCTGTCTATAGATGACCACATTTGAAGGTTTTCTAAGAACAGAAGATCCCTTTAAGAGGTCTTCCGTATAAAGAAGATATCTTACGGAGGTCTCATATCCACAAACGACCCTTTTAAAAGGTGTTCTATTTATAGAAAACAAATTCATGATATCTTCAATCTATAGAAGACCCTTAAGGATGTCTTCCACCTATAGAAGATCATCTTTTGAGGTCTTCATTCTATGTAGGAGGTCCTCAAAGTACAAAATACCACTTTAGGAGGTCTTTTATCTATGGAAGATCCCTTTAGGAGGGTTTTTTTTCTATGGAAGATTCCTTTAGCACATTTTATTTCTATGGAAGAGCACTTTAAGACGTCTTCTACCTTTAGAAAACCTTTATTGGACGTCTTCTAACACTGTATGATCCCTTAAGGAAGACTTCTATGATGCCTTCTATCAATGGAGGACTCATTTAGGAGGTGTTCTATTTACTTACTTATAGTTAAAGGTGGCCCATATAGGGCTTTTATATCTATAGAAAACCTTCAAAAAGAAGGTCTTCTATCTATTGAAGACACTTTAGGAGGTCTTTTAACTCTACGAGACACTTTGGAAGACCCATTTAGAAGGTCTTTTATATATAGAAGATCATTATAGAAACTTTCTTATCTGCAGAAGAGCAGTTTAGGAGGTCTGTTCTAGAAGGAATACTCATTTAGGTATTTTATCGCTAGAAGACCCCTTTAGGAGATTTTTTATCTATAGAAGATCCCTTAGGAGGTCTCTTATTTATCCCCCCATTAGGAGGCCCCTTATAGGAGGTCTTCCAACAGTAGAAAACCGATTTAAAAGGTCTTTCATCTATAGAAGACCCCTTTTGAAGGTCTTCTATCTATAGAAGAACCCTTCTTCTATGAATAGTAGACACCTTTAAGCAGACCACCTTAAGTAGAACTGGCAAACTATCGATAGTCTGACTATCGTTTTGATTGCTTATTTGCCTCGAATTATTTAAAAAATAATTGATTTGGAATCCAATAGAAACTGTGCTTTACGAAAGCGATCAAAACGATAGTAAGACTATCGATGGTTTGCCAACTCTACCTTTAAGAGGTCTTCCGTATAAAGAAAACCCCTTTAGGAGACCTTCTATGTAGGAAAGATGCCTTTGGAAGGTCTTCTGGATATAGGATAGGTCTTCTAGCTGTGGATGACCAATTTCGGGGAACTTCTATCCATACATGTACTCTCGAGAAGGTATTCTATCAATCTAAGACTCTCTTGGATGTATTTTTTCTAAAACAAACCATAAGGTCTTCTATCTTCAAGACATCCTTTTCTTCTTAGAAACCCCTATGAGAAGTCTTCTGTCTACCGAAAACCCCTTTAGAAAGACTTGTTGTTGTGATGCCTTTCCCAATCCATCGCATTTCCACTATAGCAGTATTATTGGCCTTGTAATGTGCATATACATCTACGAGGGCGTAAACAGTACATCTCTTAAGGCCTGGATTAGTTACTAATCCAACGCCCTATCGACATTTTTATGGTACATGTTAGTTATGATAGCTCGCAGCCTTCAATGAGCGTTATAGGCAGTTCCCCGGGAGACCCCACGGGGAGGTCACTGTCCACTTTAGATGAAAGAAGAACCATGATAAGTCCTTCTGTTGGTACCTTTTATTTTCCTACTATCAAAGATTTTGAAAAATTAAATCTTCTTAAAGAATATTCTTCTCCATAATCGTGTATTTTTAAAGAATATCTTCCCTTCCTCCTTAGTTTCATCGTTGTATTTGACCTTTGTTGGGTTTTATAGGTTTCACACAACCTTAAAGTAAAACTCCCACTAAAGCCATAAAGCTATCAAAGACTCAATAAAAACTCCTCCACTTCTCATTTCACTGGCAAATCCCTTTTTTACTTTTCTTTTCCTGAAAATCAGACATAACTAAACCTTTATAAAAAAGAATTCTCCTTACATCCACCCAACATTCTCTTCCCGTAATTGCTCTCACTGGCCTTATCGCTTAATTGCAACAACAATTTACCAAATGATTAAATTATCCATGTCCGGGGAGAAAAGTTCTGAACAGATTTGGGATGATAACAAAACGAGTAAAGCACAACAACAACAAAACTCTAACAGATCTGTATTATCTTTATACCGCCTTTAATTAATATTATTAAAATTTTTAAAAATAATTAATTTTATTTGTTTGCTTTGTTGTTGTTCTTCTTGTTGTTTTCCCTTTTTTCATTCATTGATCCTTTGGTACAAAGGATTTTTTTGTTGCTGCTGCTTTGTCCATTTAAAGTGTTAACCAAGCAACCATCCAACCGGGAAAGTGATAAAAGCCGTTATGGTTTAACTCTTTCCAGCTCAGCTACTGGCCTCTGTTAAAGTCCAACATGTTGCCTGTCTTGACTGCCTGCCTGTCTGTCTGGCACGTTTGTAAGTTAGACGTGCTTAGCAAAAAAAAAAAATTTTTTTGAAACAAAACGAAGCATTGCCACGTGAATCCAAAATGAATTATGTTGGCTGTCAATGCTTTTTGTCTAAGCGAGGAGGTACTGTGAGTCGGAACCGAAATTTCGTCAGTGGATAAAGTAACGTCAATTTTTTAAACGATTTTAAGGAGCTGGACAATAAAGAGTACAATAGTCGTGGATTTTCTAAAGATTAGAAGGGGCATCTAAAGAGGACAGTGTTTTGCAAAATGTGATTTCAATTTGACAAGAAGTGGCTTCAATTTTAAACTGCTTTCATAGTCCAAAGTAGCATCTGGTGGCCGATACTATTTTTGTTATTTTACAACTGATGTTGTTTGATGTATTTATGGCGGTGCTGAGGTAGACGATGTCTTCAACTACTTCAAAATTGTATATACCACAGTTGGTTCAAGTTCCGTGGACGCATTGCGCGTCGATACCACCAACTTGGCTGTGTCTGCCGGACCACCTTTTGCAGATTATCTTTCGACTTTTTTTAAAGATATTTGTTACTTCTTTTACTGATCGATCCATGATGTCAAAGTCGTCGGCATAAGCAACATGTGGCTATTTGCATCTCGTATAACTTTTTTCAGCAGAATGTTGAAGAAGTCGCATGAAAGGGTGTCTCTTTGTCTGAAACCTCTTTTGGTACTAAACTGTTCGGAGAGATTCTTTCCTATTTTAAATGAGGACCGGGTATCAGTTAGAGTCATCTCACAAGGCCGAGTGAGCTTTATGCGAATACCAAATTCAGACATGGCTTGGAATACCTTTAAACATATAGGGCTGTCGAAGAATGGTTTATAATCGACTTACCATGTTGATCTGCATCTCTTCGGACTTTTCCACGATTTGACACAAGGTGAATTTTTGATAAATGGGGGATATTGCAGGACGAAGGCCGCAACGATATGGTCTAATTATTTTATTAAGTCGTTCACACAAAATCCCTGACACTATTCTATAAGCAATAGGCAGCAGACTTATAGACTTATTGGTTGAGCAGACCCCTTTCAGGAGGCCTTCTGTCTGTAGAAGAACCTCTTAGAAGGTCTTCTATCTACAGAAGACGCTTTCGGAGATCTTCAATTTGTAGAATACCGCTTAAGGAGGTTTTCTATTTATAGTATACTTTGGAGATCTCCTATATATAGAGCTTCTATATATATGAGGTATTCTATCTTTATAAAGGGGTCTTACAAAGATAAAATATGAGGTCTCATATCTATAGAAGTCCTTTAGTAGGCATTTTATCTATAGAAGACCCCCTTCGAAAAGCACTTTAGGAGCCATTCTATTTAAAGAATACCCACATAGGAAATCTTCTCTCCATAGAAGACCCTTTCGGAGGTCTTCTATTTAGACATGCCACTTTTAGGAGGTCTTATATCTATAGAAGATCCCTCTATAGAAGACTCCTCTGAGAGGCCCTCTATCTATAGGAGATCCCTGTAGGAGGTATTTTATTTAGAGAAGACCCCTTTCGGAGGTCTTCTATAAATAGAAAACTCCTTTCAGAGGCCTATAGAAGATCCCTTTTTGAAGTCTTACATCTATAGAAGACCCCTTTAAGAGGTCTTATATATTTAGAGACCCCTTTAAGAGGGCTTCTATCTACAGAAGACCCTTTAGGAGGTATTTTATTTACAGAAGCCTCTTTCGGAGGTGTTCTATATACGGAAGACCCCCTTCAGAGGCCTGTTATATATAGAAGATCCCTTTCGGAGGTCTTCTATCCATAGAAGATTAAGAAATCTACTGTCTAAAGAAGCCACATTAAGGGGGTCTTACACCTATAGAAGATCTTTTTAGGAGGCCTTTAATCTGTAGAAGACCTCTTTGAGAGGCCTTCTATCTATAGGGGATCCCTTTAGGAGGTATTTTATTTATAGAAGACCCTGCCGGAGGTCTTCTATGTATAGAACACCCTTTTAGAAAGTTTTCCATTTATAGAAAATCCCTCTAGGAAGTCTTCTATCTATAGGATATCACTTTAGGAGCTCTATTATCTAACAAAGACCAATTTTTTGAGCATTCTAGCTATAGAGGACCCCTTCAGAGGGCTCAGGAGATCTGCTATCTGTAGAAGTCACGTTAAGGAGGTATTCTATCTATTGAATGTCCCTTTAGGGCCTTTAACCTATAAGAAGACCCCTCTGAGAGGCCTTCTATATAAAGGAGACCCCATTCAGAGGTCTGCTATCTGTAGAAGTTTCCTTTATGAGGCCTTCTATTTTGGACAATCCACTTTTAGGAGGTCTTCTATCTATTGAAGATCCCTTTATGGAGCCTTAAATCTATAGAAGATCCCTCTGAGAGGCCTTCTATATATAGGATACCCCTTTAGGACCCCTTTCGAGGTCTTCTATTTAGACAAGCCACCTTTAGAAAGTCTTATATCTATCCTTTACGGTGCTTTTAATGTATAGAAGACCCCTCTGAAAGGCTCTCTCTCTCTCTATAGGAGACCCTTTTAGGAGGTATTTTATTAAGAGAAGACCCCTTTTTTAAGTCTTCTATAAACAGAAGACTCCTTCCTGGGGCCTGATATCTACAGAAGATCCCTCTATGAAGTTTTATATCTATAAAAACCACTTTAGGAGGTCTTTTATTTACAGGTGACCCCTTTCGGAGGTCGTCTATTTGAACAAGCCACCTTCAGGTCTATAGAAGATCCCTTCGGGAGGCCATTAATCTACAAAAAGATTCACTGAGAGATCCTGTATACATAGGAGACCCCTTTAGGACCCCTTTCAGAGGCCTGCAATCTGTAAAAGATCCCTTTTGGAGGTCTTTTAGTTAGAGAAGCCACTTTTAGGAGGTCTTATATCAACAGAAGATCCTTTTAGGAGGCTTTTAATCTGTAGAAGACCTCACTGAGAGGCCTTCTATCTACAGTAGACCCCTATAGGATGCATTTTATTTATAGAAGATCCATGTCGGATGCCTTTTAGGTCTATTATCTAACGAAGACCACTTTAGGGAGCATAGAAGACCCCTTCAGGAGACCTTCAGGACACCTTCTATATATAAAAGACCCCTTTCGGAAGTTTTATATATGTAGAAGATCCATTTAGGAGGCCTTTAATATGTAGAAGACCCCTCAGAGAGGCCTCCTTACTATACGATACCCCTGTAGTAGGTATTTTATTAATAGAAGACCATTATCGGAGGTCTTTTATAGATGTCGGAGGTCTTCAATCTATAGAAGTTCCCTCTAGGAGGTCTTCTATTCATAGAATGTCCCTTTAGGAGAACTTCTATATAGAGAACCCACCTTTAGGAAGTCTTCTACCTAAAGACCCCTTTCAGAGGCCTGCTATCCATAGAAGATCACTTTATGAGGTCTTCTATCTATCGAAGAACCCTTAAGGAGGCCTTCTTTTTATAGAAGATCCCTTTATGAAATCCTCTACATAGAGAAGACCTCTTTCGGAGGTCTTCAGTTTAGAGAAACCGATTTTAAGATGTTATATATCTACAAAGGCCTCCTTTAAGAGGCCTTTAACCTGTAGAATACCCCTCTGAGAGGCCTTCTATCTATATGAGACCTCTTTTGGAGGTGTTTTATTTATAGAAGACCCCTTTCGGAGTTCTTCTATCTATAGGAGACCCCTTTAGGATGTCTAGAAAGTCTTCAATCTATAGAAGATAACTTTAGGAAGTCTTCTATCTAACGAATGCCACTTTAGGGGGCCTTATGTCTATAAAAGACCTCTTCAGGAGATCTTCTATCTTTAGAAAACCCCTTTCGGAGGTATTCTATACAGAAAAACCACCTTTAGGAGGTGTTCTATATAGAGACGCCATCTTTAGTAGGTCTTCTACCTATAGAAGACCCCATTAGGAGGTCTTCTACCTATGAAAGAACCCATTAGAAGATCTTCTACCTATAGAAGACCCCTTTCGTAGGTCTTCCATATATAGAAGATTTCTGTAGGAAGTCGTCCATTTATAGAAGATCCCTTTAGGATGCCTTCTATTTGAAGAATATCCCTTAGTAGATTTTCTATCCATAGAATACGACTTTAGGATGACGTCTATCTATAGATAATCACTATGTGAAGATTTCTATCTATAGAAGATCCATTTAGGGGCTCTTCGATCAATAGGAGCCCCCTTAAGGGGTCTTCCATGTATTGAAGACCCCTTTAGAAGGTCTTATAACTATAGAAGATAACTTTAGGATGTCTCCTATCTATAGAAGACGCCTTTATGTGACGTTCTGTCTATAGAAGAATCCTTTAGGTTTCCTTTGTCTATAGGAGGACCCCTTTATAAGGTCGTCTATATATGGGAAACCCCTTGAAGAGGTATTTTTGGTATAGGTAGGTAGTATTCTATCTCTAAAAGATCTTTCGTCTACAGAAGACCCTTTTATAAGGTCATTTATCTACAGATGACCCATTTTGGGGGCTTTTAGGAGGTCTTCCATCATTAGAAGATCCCTTTGTGAGGTCTTAAATCTTTACAAAACCACTTCTGTATGTATGTATTTTATCTGTAGAAAACCACTTTTGGGGGTCTGATATCCCTGAAAGACCCCTTTAGGAGGTCTTTTGTTTCTGGAGGACTCTTTTAGAAGGTTTTTTTGCCTTTAGAATATCCGTTTAGGAGGTTTTCTATCTTTAGAAGTACCATTTTGTAGATCTTTCGTTACAGAAGACCCCTTTATTAAGTCGTATATCCACAGAAGATCAATTTTGGAAGGTCTTCTATCATTAGAAGATCCCTTAAATATATCTTTGAGAGGTCTTCCATCTATCGTATATCCAGCACGCTCGATGAATGTCTTTATCTATCGGAACGTGATCAATTTGGTTTTTGTTGGGCTCAATCCATTGTCAGATGTTTCATAGTGGAGGCTGAATTTTTCCGTCTGTTAGGCCAAAGATATTCTCCTTTTCAAATTTCCCAATAAAATCTCCCAGTTTGTAAACTGCTCCATCTCTATAAAGAGTCAAATTATTCCAGATGCAGATTCGCAGATCATGGTCCTTTAATAAACATGGACAATTGGTGCAGATTTTGTTTTTAAAAAATTAACCTTTGTCACCACTGTGCAGTAATAATATTTTGTGAACTCATGTTTTGTTTTAGACGCATAATTTTATTTGTTATCTCTGCCACTTCTTCTTTGCTGCTATTGCTGTTGTTGCTGCTGCTGTTTTGCCAATTAACACTTAAAGGCCGTACTTGTTATCGCCTTGGTTAATTACGAGAGCACTCTTGAGGAATTTTCTGTTGCTTTGTTTTGAATCAAGTTTAAAGTTGGTTATTTTACCCAGTCAAAGGCATGGTTTTGGTGCTGCTACAACTGCTGCTGCTGTCATTTCTCCGTTGTCTCATCTTCTAAAACCCAAGTTCATTGGTCCAAACCAACAACAATTATTTACGCTATCGTCGCCGTCGTCGCTTTGTGTAATTAATTTCACTGGCACATTGACAAATGTGGCCCTTGGCATCCATTTACATGATGGGATTTTGCAACGAAAAAAAAAAAACATTTCAATCCTTTTTTTTTCTTCCAAAACGAAAAGCGGTACAAAAACAGCAACAACATTGCTGTCATAGATAGAAGAAGGTTTCACATGGATTTCTTTGGCTTAAAACATTGTTAACTCTTTTCGTTTTGCGCTCAATCGCTAAAATGAATTGTCGAACTTTTTCAATTAATCTACTATACTGCGAACCGGGGTATGCTACTCCTTAATGTCCATTTTTTTGCTTTTATCGTGTGGCATAACAAAAAGTTTTTGTTTTCCCAATACCATGTGGAATAATTGTTATAAATCTTAGAGCAAATCCCGTTTTTTCTTTCATTCCTCCAAATACTTACAAAAGGTAACAAATGTTTTTAATGGCTTAAAGTTGAACATTTTCACAGGAGATGCCACGGTTCTTTTGAAGTCAACTGAAAGCAAATTTTGGAAACATGTGCATCATATTTACTGGGAAGAAACGATTATGTTTTAAGTCAAAGATTTAGCGTTTAATGGTTTCGAAGGTAAATTAAAAAAAAAGTAAAAAGAAAGTAGAGTAAAATCCGCCGAAAGTGACATCAAAGTAAAAACTTGCCATCAAAAGGAGAGAAATGCTCAGAATAAAGGTTTTACTGTACCGAAATAAAATTATTTCAATAAGAACAATAAAAAGCAGCAATACAAATACAATTGCCTCAGCATATCAGCCCCTTAAAAATTTTTCAAAATATTCATTAATCATTTGAAATGAATTCGTTAATTAAAAGAATCTTGTCCAGACATCTTTCAAACAATGTTCCAACCATTGGTTGCTAGAAAGAAACTCAATTTAAAAATTAATTTTCAAAAGATCCTCGGGAGGAACTTGAAAGAAAACAAGTAAGAACGGCGTTAAATTCGGCCGGACCGAACTTTTAAAACCTCCACCACGTAAATAGATAAATAGTAAATAGAAACAATTACTTTGCTTTCGTTTATGAAAGGAAAGGAGCAGAATATCTAAACTGATAATACTCCCTTTACTCTTCTGGAAACACAAAAATCCAATTAACGAACTATTCGGTGGAAAAAAATCTTTAAAAAAAACTTAAATGGTGGCTACGCTTATATGGGGCTTATACAAAATCGTGGACCTATATTGTCTGCTTTTTTTGCAAGACATGTTTTGTACCTGTATAAATGTTTGTACATTTAGCGAAGACTAAATACCAAAATTCAGTTATTCTGGTTGAATAATGTTTTTAAAACTTTAAAAATACCGAAATCAGAGGGTACCGTTCTATGGGGGCTCCATGAAGACAAGGACCTTTACCAACCAATTTCAGGTGGAAAGTTTTATACCCTCAAAGAAGACTAAGGACCAAATTTTAGCCATTTCGGTGTGATTTTGAGGCCACAACCTTCAAAATACCGAAAATCAGGAGCTGCAGTTCTGTGGTGGCTATATGAAAACGTGGACCTATACTGACAAGTTTCATATAGCAAGTTTTGCACCCCCAACATAGACTAAATGCCCACTTTCAACTATTTCGGTATGTTAATGAGGCTAAAACCTTCGAAATACCGAAAATCGGAAGGTAACATTCAGTGGGATATGAAGACATGGACCAAAACCGACAAATTTCAGATGGAAAGTTTTATGCCCCAACGACGACTAAATACCAAATTTCAGCCATTTCAGGGATATTGAGGCCACAACCTTCAAAATACCAAAAAACGGAAGGTACCTTTCTATGGGGATTAAATGAAAACGTGGATCTTTACTGCCAAATTTCAGATGGCAAGTTTTATACCCCCAACGAAGACTAAATATCAAACTTCAGCTATTTCGCGGAGGGGGCACAACCTTCAAAATACCAAAAATTGGAAGCTACCGTTTTATAGGGACTATATGAAGACGTGGACTTATTAAGAATTTGCTCTATACCGACAAATTTCAGGTGGAAAGTTTTATACCCACAACGAAGGCCAAATACCAAATTACTGCCACTTCAGTGATAAATTAAGGCTAAAACCTTCAAAATACCAAAAATCGGAATGTACCGTTCTATGGGGACTATATGAGACGTGGACCTATACCGACAAATTTCAGATGGAAAGCTTTATACCCCCAACGAAGACTAAATATCAAACTTCAGCTATTTCGCGGAGGGGGCGCAACCTTCAAAATACCAAAAATTGGAAGCTACCGTTTTATAGGGACTATATGAAGACGTGGACTTATTAAGAATTTGCTCTATACCGACAAATTTCAGGTGGAAAGTTTTATACCCACAACGAAGGCCAAATACCAAATTACTGCCACTTCAGTGATAAATTAAGGCTAAAACCTTCAAAATACCAAAAATCGGAAAGTACCATTCTATGGCGGCTACATGAAGACGTTGGACTATACCGACAAATTTCAGATGGAAGGTTTTATACACCCAACGAAGACTAAATACCAAATTTCAGGCATTTCGGGGGGATATTGATGCCACAACCTTCAAAATACCAAAAATCGGAAGATACCATTCTATGGGGACTATATGAAGACGTGGTCCTATACAGAAAATGTTCAGATGGAAAGTTTTATACCCCCTACATAGACTAAATTTGAATTTTCAGGCATTTCGGGGGGATATTGAGGCCACAACCTTCAAAATATCAAAAATCTGAACATCCGGAGGTATCATTCTATGGGGGCTACATGAAGACAAATTTCAAGTGGAAAGACTACGTACTAGATTTCAACCAATTCGGTGTGATATTGAGGCATAATCCTTCAAAATACCGAAAATCGGAAGGTACCGTTCTATGGGGACTATATCAAAACGTGGACCTATACCGACAAATTTCAGATGGAACGTTGTATACCCCCATCGAAGACCAAATACCGAATTTCAGCCATTTCGGGGCAATATTGAGGTCACAACATTCAAAATACCGAAAATCGGAAGGTTCCGTTCCAGCTTATAGAACCAACATTTGCCCGCATTTGCAAGGTAATAACCGTCTGGTCTTGGAGGACTTTAAGCCCATCATGAGTTGTTCCATTCAGTCCTCGGAAACAACCCAAGGGTAACTGAGCATATTGATAGCTCTACGTTTTGTACGATCAATGAGGACGCGCCCATCAGAATTAACGGAGAGTGTCATCTTTCGCCAGATAATTGCCAGAGTTTCATAGAGTTCAATAATCACCTCTTCAAAGATATCTCTAACCCTTCTGATCGACTGGCAGAAAGGGCGTTTCGAGCCAGCAGCCGCTGAAAAAAACTTACAAGCAGAAGGCAAGGAACTAGTAAATGAGTGTGATGAGCTTCGTCGTGCCAAATGCAGTGACCCCAGAGTCAGGGAGTGGAAACTGGAATTTAACAGGTTGGTCGGTGAACAAGTGGTTAAATCATATGAAGAATTGCAACATAGAAACCGGAAAAAGTGATAATTGTGAGCAACGCTTAAATCTCTGGAATCTCTTAAATCTCTGGAACCCTGGAAAGAAGGGAGATAGGACCTCAGTCACGTTTGGCAACGTTACGTTGACTGACCCGAAGAAGTGCTCAAGTTATTTCAATCGACAATTTGTCGAGAATCCCGGGAGTGACAGGGAGAACAGAAGAGTACTACGTCGCAATGGATATCTACCTGCTGAGGATGAACCACCACAATTTACAATGGGTTATGTTGCGAATGTCATCAGGAACGCGAAATCATCCAAAGCGTTGGGCCCTGATGAAATCTCCATGGTAACGCTGAAAGAGCTGGTTCTGCCGGGAGTTGAGCATCTTACAAGAGTTCTCAACCTGTCGCAAGACACCGACATCATTCCTGAAGTTTGGGATATGGACAGGGTGGTACCGCTACCTAAGGCAGGCAAGGATGCCAGCAAATTTAAATCGTACAGACCGATTTCGCTTTTGTCGCCCGTAGTAAAGACTCTTGAGGCTTAATTCCTCCCCAGCGTAGAAATATCTATCGAGTTGCCGATCATCAGCATGGGTTCCGTAAGCTGTACTGCAAGGCAAGAGGGCTGCATGCCATCGCCACACATATTAGTGATGATGGTGCTTGACTTATCAAAAGCATTTGATACTTTACTCCACGCTGTTTGCGGACATCGAGCGGACTACCCTCCCGTCAAGTTTGAAACGTTAGATAATCAATTATATGTGTGGTCGCCAGTCGTACGTGGAATTCAGGGACAAGAAGCCCAAGGTGGTGTGATACGCTCGGAACTACCTCTCCTGTTTTCCCGCCTTCTTCAGACGGCAATGAGATCGTAACGTATGCGATGATTGTATGATCTTGGCGTCAGGTATCTTTCCGGATGTCATTTTTGAAAGGCTGAACTACTATTTAACCTATTTTTCTACGCGAGGATTATGCAAAAACCCGCCACTAAATCTACGATCTGAGAACAGAACTTTAATGTCATGGTCGATGGCAGCAGAATTCCGACCATCAACTACCCATTCGACAGCATGTTCATGTTGTCCTCGCATGCCATAGCTATCTGCAACAAGCTGAGTTGTAGGAACAAGGTCTTCAATTTCCTAGACGGCAGCACTTGGGTTCAGAGCTCGCGAGTGAAAAGTTGGGCGGGTAGTGTTAATTCTTTTCGTGTACAATTTTTTGTTAGCTTTGGGCAAGTTTATTTGGGGGTGGGTTAAGTTTTTGTTTGGTGGAGGGGAGTGAGCAACTTACCCCCTTAAACTGGCTCGAATTCGAGAAGAGTTTCACTCGCGAGTGGAATTCGAGCGAGTATTCGGAGCTCTGTGTGGGATGTAGATATAGAAACCTTACATTGACCACATATAAGGCCTTTGTAAGCTATGCAGCGCAAGAATTCGAGAAGAGTTTCACTCGCGAATGGAATTCGAGCGAGTATTCGTAGCTCTTCTGGGGATGCAGATATAGAAACCTTACATTGACCACATATAAGGCCTTTGTAAGCTATGCAGCGCAAGTATGGTCCGCAAATAAAAGTGTAACGCGATGGAAAAATATTCAAACCTGTCAGAATGCAGCCCTAAATGCTGTCACAGCAAACAGGGTGCCTCCTCATGTCTTCAGTGGACCATCTATGTTAGGAGACAAAGATTCTTCCAGTACAGCAACACAATAGCATGCTTTCGTTGCAGTACATGCTCGGGTGTTCGCGTGAGAGCCATCGTAATCACCATATGGTGCTCTACTATAAGAAGGTTCACAGATCTTCTATAGAAAGGCCCATTCTTCTTCCATAAGAAGCTATATTGACATTCTATAAGAAGACCCATTGGTCTCCCACAAGAGGACAAATTGGTCTTCCATAACAGGACCCATTGGTATTCCACAAGAAGATCCTGTGGCCTTCTATAAAATGTCCTCTATAATAACACCGATAGGTCTTACAAAAAAGGACCCATTGGTCCATATGAAGTCAGATTGGCTTTCTATAAGCAGACTCACTGGTCTTCTAGAAGAAGATTCATTGGTCCTCCATAAGAGAACCTATTGGTCTTCCATAAGTAGACTAATTGATCTTTTATAAGAAAACCCATTGGTCTTCCACAAGAGGACACATTGGTCTTCCATAAGAAGATTCATTGGCCATCCATAAAATGACTTAGAAGACCCAACCCACTGGTCTTCTATAAAAATACTCACTGGCCTTCCGTAAGAAGTTCCATGGGAATTCTACTTGTCCTCTATAAGAAGAGCCAACGGTCTTCTATAAGAATATCCATTAGTCATCTATAAAACGACGCCCTGGTCTTCTATAAGAAGACTCATTGATCCTCTATAAGAAGATCCAATGGTGTTCTATTAGAAGACCCAACAGTCTTCTATAAGAAGGCCCATTGGTCTTTCGTAAGAAGTCCAATTGGTCTTCCATAAGAAGATTCATTGGCCTTCCATAAGAAGATCCATTGGTCTTCTATAAAAAAACCCATTAGACCATTAGAAGATCTACTGTCCTTGTAGAAAGAAACCACTGGTCTTCCATAAGTAGACTCATTTGCCTTGTATAAAAATACCCGCTGGTCTTCTATAAGAAGAACCATTGTTCTCCAGAAGAGGACCCATTGGTCCTCCATAAGAAGATTCAATGGCCTCCTATAAAGAGACTTACTGGTTCTCTATTGGAAGACCCAACCCACTGGTCTTCTATAAGAAGTTCCATGGGAAATGTACCAAATAACCACTGGTCCTCTATAAGAAGAACCAACGGTATTCTATAAAAATACCCATTAGTCTTCTATAAGAAGACTCATTGGTTCTCTATAAGAAGATCAAATGATCTTCTATGAGGAGACCCATAGGTCTTCTATAAAAAAAACCCATTGGTCTTCTATAAGAAGACCCATTGGTCTTCCGTAAGAAGTCCAATTGGTCTTCCATAGAAGATCCATTGGCTTTCCATAAGAACATCCATTGGTTTGTTATAAAAATACCGATCAAACTTTCATAAGAAGATCCACTGTCCTTGCCTTCTATAAAAATACCCGCTGGTCTTCTATAAAAATACCCGTTGGTCTTCTATAAGAAGTTCCATGGCCTTCTTAAAAAAGACCTACTGTTTTTATATAAGCAGACCCATCGGCCTTCCTATAGTCGACCTATTGGTCTTCTATAAGAAGTCCCACTGGTCTTCCCTTAAAAATAAGAATTTTATATTTTTTCCAAAAACTGACAATTGAAATATTCGAAATATTTTGTTATTAATTTTTATTCCCTTTCTTCCTTAGGACGTGCCTCGGGTCTTTTGTATGCAGGAGCTCAGGCTATGCCCGATGTTGGTGCTGGTGTTGTTTTAGGTGGAGATACTTCTCAGGGTGGTTATGCGGCCTCTGAAGCCTATGTTCCCGGTAAGGTTAGCCATAGTTCGCGCACTGTACAAGTTGCTCAAACCGCTTCACAAGCTACAGCTGAATCGGATGCCCCAGTTCCAGTTACTGATGGTCCAAATGTCATTCAAAAGGTGAAATCCAAGAGATATCGTGGAGATGCAGCTGTAAGTAGAAAACAGAACGAATATTAGTAGAAGAAATAAATTGAAAAAAAAAAAAAAATTAAAAATCCTAAGGGTTTTCTATTCATAGAAGTAGAACACATCACCATAATTGCCATCTTAAGAAGGTGGTTTATGTATAGAAATTACTTTGATTGAAGTTTGTGTCTATTGAAGTTTATGTCTTCTACTCTATATCTATATTATAATTTTTTGTTGTTGTCTTAAAATTATTACTAAAAACAATTAACCCCTCAACAACAACAAAAAATAAATACCACCCCAAAAATTATGACTTTTTAACAGTCACTTATTTACGAGACTCCAAACATTGACAACAGCCAGTCAAGTGGAAAACATGTCATTATGAAAAAAATCACAAATAAGTCCGCAATTCCAAACTCATCCAAAAGCGCCATAAATGGCGAGCCCATCATCATTGGAATTGCAACCGACGACGACAAATCATCATCAATATTAACACCAACATTATTGTCATCTTCATTGTCATCACCGCCATCATCACCATCGTCGTCATCATCATTAATATTCTCATCAGAGCACGACAATAACCAGGCCACTGTGGATGGTGAGAAAATTCATTTTAATCTTCTTGTTGGCGATAAATCTGCATTATTAGCAGCAACGGCAACAGGGAACTCATTTGCTGCCTCACATAAGGGCATTATTTCATCAGAATTATTGCCATCATCGACATCATCCACATCACCGTTATTATCGGACTCATCACCATTAACTCATTTCAATCAGGACAATTATGGTGGAAATTTCAATGACAAATCCACCATCATTGTTCGCGAACATAATCGAAGTAAGCTACGTAATCGTCAACAGCAAAAACCAGTTGTGCGCCAGCGTCTGCATCATCATCAACTGCATCAGCAACGTAAATTGCAACGACAACAGGATCGTCAACGTTCGAAAACTGTGGTCCATACTGTGGAAAAAATAAATGTGGCTGCCGTTCAGAATTCCGAAAATCCTGCAGAACAAGGAAGGATTACAGAAAAGGTACCACCTTCCCCCTCACAAATAAGATAATTTAAATGGTTAATGGGACAACATATTGGTGTGGTGAGGGACAACTGCAATACTGAAAGACACTTTTAAAAAGTTATATTGACATATTCCAATGTTTTTGGAACACTAAGCATGCTTACACTACACTAATACATATGTATTTTTGTTGCTTTTCAATGGAAACCTAGATTAACTCTATTATGTAAAGAAGGCCTCCTATGTAAAGAAAGGCTCTTTATATAAACCAGTAAAGAAGGGGTCATAGTCGGGCGGACATGCATAAGTCGACTCAGAAAGTGATGATGATGAAAGGAACTATGGGTCTATTTCGTTTTCTTTTGTATGTTACATACAAATGCACAAAGATATAATAACCATTACCACAGTGTGGTGTAAGGTATAAAAAGACCTATAAGATGTCTTCCTCTTACAAAAGGATTTTCTGTAAAAAAGGCCTTTGAAAATTTTTCTTTGCAAGAATACCTCTAAAAGGACTTTTTTATTTGGAGAACCTCGAAAATGTCTCCTCTGTATACAAGACCCCTATAAAGCAATTAAAATTAAGACCGGCAAATAGTAGAGAACACCTCCAATGAATGTTCTACTTATAGGAGGCCTTGGAAATGGTCTGGAAAGAAGACCATCCAAGGATTTTCCTGTATAGATGACTTCAATCAGTTCTTCTCTGTATAGAAAACCTCTAAGAGATCTACAAAATGTCTCCTCTATATAAAAAGCCATAAATGGTAAAGGTGTCTATGTATAGAAGATCTCTCTATACAGAAGACTCTATACTCTACTCTATACTAAAGACCTCTAAAATGTCTTATATGTACAGAGGGCCTCCACGGAGTCGTCTATATGAAGAAGACCTCTAAAATATATTCTCTCTACAGAATACCTCTAAGGGGCTTTCTCTATATAGAAGACCACTGAAAGGTATTCTCTTTACAGAGAAGGTATTCTACACACAGAAAAAAGGCCTCTCTAACATATGTCCCAAACATATTTTGCAGCAAACATATATTTGTTTGCAAGCAGTCCCTAACATAACATATGTTTGGGTCCTGCAAACAAATATATTTTTTGGTGCAAACAAATTACATGTTTGGGTGCAAACAAATTATATGTGTGGGTGCAAACAAAAACAAACACATGCATCAATGGGCGCATACTTAGAGCAAGGGAGCGTAAATTTCAATGTAAAACACATTGAAATGTATGCTCACTTGCTCTCAATAACATATACACACATTTATAAATAATGGTGGTTGTTTATTGAAACGCATGGAAATAAGCAACAACAGACACACAGGTACATAAAAAATTCCAAAGAAATATATAACAGACAGGCATTTCAGGTGACGATATGTATGTATGTAAATATATGAAAAATGTATTGATGTAATTACCAGTATATGTAAATGCGATTTATTCCTTGTTCAATGCGATTTATTTCTTGTCACATTACCGTCTTTACTCAACGATTTTATTTAGGCAACTGAAAAAAGAACAACATAATTATTTTTTTTTTATTTTCCTCTTTGCTTGCTACGTTGGTTAACAACAACACACGTGTTTGGACAAAGCTTCTGCGTCTTTGTTTTAAAACAGCATTCCGCATCCGCGAGAGCCCTGTTGTTACTCTCTTTGATAAAAATCCTCTCTCCACCCATAAAAAATATGTTCTAACATAAAAAATATGTTGGTACCCAAACAAATAAAATGGAGATATGTCACAAAACGTTGCAAACAACCAGTCCCAAACAAATATTTGTTTGGACCCAAACATATTTCTAACATATATTTTTCTGCGTGTATGTATATGGGACCTTTGAATGATTTTCTCTGCATAGAAGTCAAAGGATCTTCTCTTCATAGGAGACCTCTGAAGGGTCTTCTCGGCATGGAAGACCTCTAGAAGGTTTTCCCTTAATACAAGACCTCTACAAGGGTCGTCTATACACAAGAGTCCTCTATAAGGGTCTTCTCTGTATAGAAGACCTTAAAGGGTCTTCTCGGCATGGGAGACCACTAGAAGGTATTTTCTGTATAGAAGACCTCTAGCAGAATCTCCATTTATAGAAAACCTCTGAAGGATCTTCTCGGCATGGAAAACCTCTAAAAAGTCTTCCTGTATAGAAGAATACATCTAGAAGTACTTTCTTATATAGAAAACATCTAAAGGGTCTTCTCGGTATGGAAGGCTTCTTTAAGAGTCTTCTCGGTATGCAAGACCTCTTAAAGGACTTTTCTGTATAAAAGACCTCTAGAAATTCTTTCCTATATAGAACACCTCTGAAGGATTTTGTTTATGGAAGACCTGGAGTAGATTTTGCCTATATAAAAGATCTCTAAAGCGTAGTCTCGGTATGGAAAACCTCTTAAAGGTATTTTCTGTATAGAAGACCTCTAGACGGTCTTCCATATAAAGAAGACCTCCCACGTGTCTTCTCGATATGGTAGACCTCTACAAGGTATTTTCTGTATGGAAGACCTCTAAACGGTCTTCTCTGTATGAAGACCTCCAAAAGTTATTTTCTGTATAGAAGACCTCTAGGATGTATTTTTTGTATGGAAGTCCTCCAAAGGGTATTTTCGATATGGAAGGCTTCTTAAAGGTATTTTAATATAGAAAACCTATAGAAGGTATTCCTTTTATAGAAGACTTCTCGGTATGGAAGGCCTCTATAAGGGTATTGTCGGTATAGAAGTCATCTGGAAGGTCTTCCCTATAAAGAAGACCTCCCACGGGTCTTCTCGGCATGGAAGACCTCTAGAAGGTATTTTCTGTATGGAAGACCTCTAAATGGTATTCTCTGTATAGAAGACTTAGAAGGTATTTTCTGTATGGAAGTCCTCCAAAGGGTCTTTTCGATATGGAAGGCTTCTTAAAGGTATTTTAGTATAGAAGACCTATACAAGGTATTCTTTTTATAGAAGACTTCTAAAGGGTCTTCTCGGTATGGAAGGCCTCTATTAGGGTCTTCTCGGTATAGAAGTCATCTAGAAAGTCTTCCCTGTATAGAAGATCACTATAAGGGTCTCCTCCACATAGAAGACTACCAAAGGGTCTTCTCTTTATAGACGATCTCTATATTGGTATATCTGTATAGAAGGACTTTAAAAGGTCCTATCAGTATGGAAGGCCTGTAAAAGGGTTTCTCTGTATATAAGATCTCTATAAGGGTCTTTTTGTATAGAAGACCTCTTTAGTGGTCATCTCGGCCTCTTTAGTGGTCATCTCTTTAGTGGGATCTCTAAAAGCGTCACCTGGGTACAGAAGATCTTTAGAAGGCGATCTTCTCTGCATAGAAGACATATAAAGGGTCTTCTAGGTATGGAAGATCTGCAAAAGGTTATACCTGTAAAAACCTCTATATGGCACACAAGGCCTCTAAAAGTTCTTCCCTATACAGAAGACCTCTAAAAGGTCTTCTGGATATGGAAGTCCTCTAGAAGGACTTTTCTGCATAGAATACCACTAAAGGGTCTTCTCGGTATAGAAGACCTCAAAGGTCTTCTCGGTGTGGAAGACCTCTAATAGGTATATAGGTCTTTTCTGTACAGAAGACCTCTAAAGGGTCTTCAGAGTGTTCTCGGTATAGAAGACCTCTAAAGGGTCGTATCGGTATAGATGACCCCTAAAAGTTCTTCCCGGTATGGAATACCTCTAAAAGGGTTTTTTCGGTATAGAATACCTCTAAAAGGTCTACATGATATAGAATATCTCTAGAAGGTACTCCTTATATAGGAGACTTCTAAGGGGTCTTTCAGTATGGAAAACCTCTAAAAGGCCTTTTCTATTTAGAAGATCTCTAGAAGGTCATCCATATATAAAATACCTCTAAAGGCTCTTTTCGGTATGGAAGACCCCTAAAAGGCCTTTTCTGTATATAATGCCTCGCTATACTGAAGACCTCCCTGTATAGAAGAACTCGAAAGGGTCTTCTCGGTATAGAAGACCCTTAAAAGTCCTTTCCGTTTAGAAGACCTCTATAGGGTATTTTCAGTATGAAAGACCTCTAGATGGTCTTATTTGTATAGAAGACCTCTAAAGGGCCTTCTTGGTATAGTAGACCTCTAAAAGTCTTCTTGGCATGCAAGACTTCTAAAGATTGTTCTCAGTATATAAAACCGATAAAGGGTCGTATCGGTATAGAAGATTTCTACAAGGTCCTCCCGGTATAAAAGACCACTAAAAGGCATTTTCTGTATATAAGACCTCTCTATATAGAAGACCTCCAAAGGGCCCTGTTGGTATGGAAAACATCTGGAAGGCTTTCCTTTAATAGTATACCTTTAAAGGCTCATCGCGTTATGGAAGAAGGCCTTTTCTGTAGAAAGACCTCTAGAGGGTCTTCCCTATAAAGAAGACCTACCACGGGTCTTCTCGTTATGGAAGACCTCTACAAGGTCTTTTTTGTATAGAAGACCTCTAAAGGTCTTCTCGGCATGCAAGACCTCAAAAGAGTGTTCTCGGAATAGAAAAACCTGTAAAGGGTCATATCGGTAGAGAAGACCTCTAAAGATATTTGCTGTATAGAAGGTCTTCCCTGTAAAGAAGACCTGCCACGGGTCTTCTCGTTATGAAAAACCTCTAGAAGGTATTTTCTGTATAGAAGACCTCTAAAGGATCTTCTTTGTATAGTAGAACTGTAAACGTCTTCTAGGCATGCAAGACCTCAAAAGAGTGTTCTCGGTATAAAATACCTCTAAAGGGTCTTCTTGGTATAGTAGACCTCTAAAGGACTTCTCGGCATCCAAGACCTCTAAAGATTGTTCTCGGTATATAAGTAATATCGATATAGAAGACCTCTAAAAGGTCTTCCCTGTATGGAAGACCACTAAAATGTCTTCCTAATATAGAAGATCTCTACAAGGTCTTCCTTATATAGGAGACTTCTTCTCAGTGTGAAAAAGCTCTAAAAGGTCTTTTCTGTTTAGAAGATCTCTAGAAGGTCCTCCCTATATAAAATACCTCTAAAAGCTCTTCTCGGTATGGAAGACCCCTAAAAGGCATTTTTTATATAAGGCCTCTCTATACTGAAGACCTCCCTGTATAGAAGAACTCGAAAGGGTCTATGGAAGACCTCTAGAAGGTCTTATTTGTATAGAAGACCTCTAAAGGGTCTTCTTGGTATAGTAGACGTCTAAAGGTCTTCTCGGCATCCAAGACCTCTAAAGATTGTTCTCGGTATATAAGACCTCTAAAGGGTCGTATCTCTATAGAAGACTTCCAGAAGGTCCTCTCGGTATGAAAGACCTCTAAAAGGTATTTTCTATATATAAGACCTCTCTATATAGATTACCTCCAAAGGGCCTTCTCGGTATGGAAGACCTCTGAAAGGTCTTCCTTTTATAGAATGACTTTAAAGGCTCCTCTCGGTATGGAAGAAGGCCTTTTCTGTATAAAAGACCTCCAGAAGGTCTTCCCTATAAAAAAGACCTGCCACGGGTCTTCTCGTTATGCAAGACCTCTAGAAGGTATTTTCTGTATAGAAGCCCTCTAAAAGTTTTCTCGGCATGCAAGACCTCAAAAGAGTGTTCTGAGAATAGAAGATCTTTAAGGGTTATATCGGTATAGATGACCTCTACAAGGTATTTTCTGTATAGAAGGTCTTCCCTATAAAGAAGACCTCCCACGGGCCTTCCCTTTATTGAAGACCTCTACAAGTTCTTTTCTGTATAGAAGGTATTTTCTGTATACAAGACCTGTAAAGGTCTTCTCGGCATGCAGGACCTCAAAAGAGTGTTCTCGAAATAGAAAACCTCTAAAGGGTCATATCGGTAGAGACGACCTCTAAAAGGTATTTTCTGTATAGATTGTCTTCCCTAAAAAGAAGACCTCCAACGGGTCCTATGGAAGGCCTGTAGAACGTCTTTTCTAAAGGGTCTTCTTTGTATAGTAGACCTGTAAAGGTCTTCTCGACATAGAAGAACTCTAAAAGGTCTTCCTAAAATAGAAGATCTCTAGAAGGTCTTCCTGACATAGGAGACCTCTAGAAGCTCTTCCTTATATAGGAGACTTCTAAAGGGTCTTCTAAGTGTGGAAAACCTCTAAAAGGTATTTTCTGTTCAGAAGATCTCTAGAAGGTCATCCCTATATAAAATACCTCTAAAGGCTCTTCTCGGTATGGAAGACTCCTAAAAGGCCTTTTCTATATATATGGCCTCTCTATACTGAAGACCTCCATGTACAGAATACCTCTAAATAGTCTTCTAGGTATGGAAGACCCTTAAGAGCCCTTTCCGTATAGAAGACCTCTAAAGGGTCTTCTCAGTATGGAAGATCTCTACAAGGTCTTCTCGTTATGGAAGATTTCTAAAAGAAGTTCTCTAAAAGATCCTTACTGTATGAATGTCCTCTAAAAGGCCTTTTCTGTATATAAGGCATCTCTATACTGAAGACCTGCTTATTTAGAAGAACTCGAAAGGGTCTTCTCGGTATGGAAGACCTTTAAAAGTTATTTTCTGTATAGAAGACCTCTAGAAGGTGTTCCTTATATAGAAGACCTCAATAAGGTCTCCTCTATATATCGCTAGAAGGTCTTCCTTATATAGAAGACTTCTAATAAGTATTTTCAGTATGGAAAACCTGTAAAAGGTATTTCTGTTCAGAAGATCTCTAGAAGGTCCTCCCTATATAAAATACCTCTAAAGGCTCTTCTCGGTATGGAAGACCCCTAAAATGCCTTTTCTGTATATAAGGCCTCTCTATACTGAAGACCTACATGTATAGAAGACCTCTAAAGGGTCTTCTCGTTATTTAAGAGCACTATATGGTCTAATCTGTATAGACGACCACTAAAGGGTCTTCTTGGTACAGTGAGGTCTACTATAAAGATCTTCTCGGCATGCAAGACTTCTAAAGGCTCCTCTCGGTATGGAAGAAGGCCTTTTCTGTATACAAGACCTCTAGAAGGTCTTTCCTATATAGAAAACTTCAAAAATCCTTCTCGTTATGGATGACCTCAGTACGTATTTTCTGTATAGAAGACCTCAGAACGTAGTTTCTGTATAGAAGACCTCTAAAGTGTCTTCTCGGTATAGAATACCTCTAAAACGTCTTTTCTGTATGGAAGACATCTAAAAGGTATTTTCTATAAATACCTATACAGAAGAAATATACCTGTACAGAAGAAGTATGGAAGACATCTAAAAGGTATTTTTGGTATGGAAGACATCTAGAAGGTCTTCCCTAAATAGACGACCTCTAAAAGATCTTCTCGGTATGGAAAACCTCTAAAGCGTATTTTAGGTTTTTTTCTGCACAGAAGACTTCTAAAAATTATTCTATGTATAGATTTCCTCAAATAAGTTTTCTCTATACAGAACACCTCCAAAAAGTTTTTAGAAGTCCTTCATAATTTTTTCTCTGTGTATAAGACATCTAAGGTGTTTTTCAGTGAGAAGAAGGCTGCTTATAGGTCTCCTATATAGAGAAGACTTCTTAAGGGTGTTTTAGGCTTAGGGTCTTCTTCTTTTTAGATAATCTCCAAAGATTATATGAAAGAAAACCTTTAAAAGGTCTTTTATGTGTAAAATAAATAACTGTTCTTTATATAAACATGAAAAGTTTTGAGTAGTTCTAATATCCCTCCCTTGTTATATTTAAGCTATTTTATATATTATTAAATTGAACATTAAACTGTAGTATACAGCCTTAAGGTCGAAAGACTGGGCTTATGAAAATTGAAATAAATAAATAAAATAAAAAATAAAAAGTTTTACTAAAGAAAACCTCTGAAAGTAACCTCTCAGAACATCCAAGGTACCTTTTTTATAAAATATAGGTAGAAACCTTCTATTTATAGATCTTCAAGATCGCTAAAGTTTCTTTTCAAAAATGTCTTCTTAAAGTAATAATCTTATTAAAGATTCCTCGAGTTATGAGCAATAACTGCCTTAGAAATTATCCCTTAAGTAACTTGCGACAAAGCACACACAACCACACCCAGTTACACTCCCAGAAACCTATGCAAACAAAAAACAAAACCATTTGCCAGCCTAACAACATGCCTTTCCATGTTTCATTTATGGCTAAATGGGAATATAGAACGACTAGAAAACTGCAAGAGAAATTCATCCATCCATTAATGCTGTTGCCTTTTTGCAGCAGTATTGAGGTTTTATAGTTTTCAATTGAGGCAGCTGGCTGTCCTTAAGGGATTCAATGGAAAATGGCATAGAAATGATGTGTACTCATATGTAAGTTTCTTTATGGGTTTATGTGTATGTGTGGTTATGTGCCTTTGTGTTTGTATGTGAACAGATACCAACCAACCAGCTCAAATCATTGTGACAGGATATAAAGCCATGGATGAATGCAACTTTGTGAGGATTTAAGGTTAACACTCATACATAGATCTTTGCAGCATTTGAAACAGCCTCAACTTGCATCCTGCCAAGAAGGGAATTCTTTACCGCCATTACTTCAATAAGCGACATAAAAGTGTTGCGTACAGAAACCCCTTGTTGGTGGCATTTAAGTGCATTTTAATGGTTAATGGCAGCGCACAAAGACTATTTATGAAGATTTCCTATTTTCCATTAAATTGGTTTCAAGGTAATTGAATTGTAGAATGGATTTAATATTTTCTATTGGAGGGTAAATATTAGATTCGATTTGGAGGGAAAAATATCCACGTCTAATATCTCTATGTAACTGTTAATCATTTTTTGGGTTAATGATAACTACAGAAATTGGAAAAGAAGAAAACGTCAAAATTTGATATTAGTGAGACATTTTTTTTATTGGAACATAACTTATCGACCAATTTTATAAATCTCCACAATTATAAAGACATAATAAAATTTGAAATATCAAGTGTCATTCTTTGATTATTTAATTTACTAATTTCGCAATTGCATAACTCGTTTTCTATTACTATTTCCATTTAAAATCGGTTTTTCAAACGTTTTAAAAATAGTAAATCATAATCCATCCAATACGCGCACACACCATTAGTTCGAACGAAAAAAAACATTTGATCCGATTTTATTCTAACCATTTATTTTCAAATCAATATTTTTACAAATTAACACATTCATGACTAAACTCTAGATAAACAATTTTATACCTCCCTCTCACCTATAAGCCAACCAAAAAAACTATAAAACTTTTTAATTTAATGCAACGGATACGGAAATCATTTCGTTTTAGAGGAGTCGGCACACAAAAACCAATAACATTTCCACCATCACAGCTAAATACACATTTATATCAGTTAATCGGTTTTTCCCCAACAACAACAACAAAACACACAGACAAACAGACAGACAAATAGACTTGCATTTGTTTTAACCACAAATGCATAAAATGTTTAAACAATTTATTGTTGCCTTTTTTTGTGTTGCCAAAACAGAAATCTATGATTGTTTTTTCTTTTTTTTTTGAAATCCTGTTACATTTATATTGCGGCATGTTAAAGAACACACACACAAGCAAAATGTATATATAAAAATGTATAAAGGTGTGGGTCGCTAATATTTTCACAAAGACCCATTAGAGGTCTTCCATTGATAGAAGAAGTATTTCATATTTAGAAGACCCTGTAGAGGTCTTATTTAGATTGAAGACGACTTAGAGGTCTTTAGATATCGTCTATAGATGGAATACCCTTAGAGGTCTTCTGTAGTCAGATTCCTTAAAGGCTTTCCAAAAAAGAGAACACCTTAGAGGCCTTCTATAGATAGAAAGTCCCTAAGAGGTCTTCTATAGACATAAGACCACCTTGAAGTCTTCTATAGATAGAAGACAACTTAAAGGTCTCACTTAAGGGTCGCCAATTGATGGAAGACCTCTTGGAGGTTTTCTATAGATAAAAGAGGTCATCTATATATACAAGACCCCTAAGAATTCTTCTATAGATCTTAGAAGTCTTCTATACAACAGACCCTTTAGAGGTCTTCTATAGATGGAATACCCTTAGAGGTCTTTAGATATCGTCTATAGATGGAATACCCTTAGAGGTCTTCTGTAGTCAGATTCCTTAAAGGCTTTCCAAAAAAGACAACTCCTTAGAGGCCTTCTATAGGGAGAAAGTCCATAAGAGGTATTTAATAGATAGAAGATCCCGAAGAGGTCTTTTATAGATAGAAAGCCCACCTTGAAGTCTTCTATAGATAGAAGACAACTAAAAGGTCTCACTTAAGGGTCGTCAATTGATGGAAGACCTCTTGGAGGTTTTCTATAGATAAAAGAACACTATTAGTATCTTCTATATATACAAGACCTCTAAGAATTCTCCTATATATAGAAACCTCCTTAGAAGTCTTCTATACAAATGACCCTTTAGAGGTCTTCTAGATAGAAGACCCCTTAAGATCTTCTATAGATAGAAAACTCATTATCAACCTTCTATAGTTTCTAGAAGTCTTCTATGGATAGAAGACCCGTTAGAAGTCTTCTATAGATGGAAGACGCCTTAGAGGTCTTCTAAAGATAGTAAACTTGTTATAAGTCTTCTTAAGATGGAAGACCCCTTAGAGGTCTTCTACACATAGATAACTCGTTATCAGTCTTCTATAGATAAAAGACCCCCTAAGAAGTCTTCTACTGATATAGAACTCGTTATCAGTCTCCTAAGATAGAAGACCTCTTAGGGGTCTTCTACAGATAGAAAACTCGTTACCAGTCTTCTATAGAGAGAAGACCCCATAGAGGTCTTCTGAAGACAGAAGACACCTTAGAGGTCTTCTATAGAAAGAGGTCCTCTATATACCTGTTTGCAGAAGGCCTCTGAGCGATCTTCTATCTATAGAAGATCCCTCAGACACCTTCTATAGATCGAAGATACTTTAGAGGCATCCGTAGATAAAAGACCCGTTAGAGGTATTCTATAGATAGAAAACCCCCAATGGTCTTCTACAGAAAGAAGGATCCTTAAAGGTCTTCTATGGACAAAAGACTCCGTAGATTCCTTCTGTAGATATATGTATATAGAAAAACCTTAGAAGTCTTCTATGGGTAGAGGACCCCTTAGAGGCCTTCTACGGATAGAAAACTTTTAGAGACCTTCTATAGCTAGAAGGTTCCATAGAAGTCTTCTACGGATAAAAGAATCTTTTGAAGCGTTCTAAAGAAAGAAGGTCTACTGTAGATATAAGACTCCTTTAGAGGCCTTCCATAGAGAGAAGACCCCACGGAAAACAACCCTTAGGGGTCCTCTACAAATAGAAGACCCTGAAGGTCTCAGAGCTCTTCTATGGATACAACCCCCCTTAGCGGTTTTCTATGGGTTTCTTCTATGGATAGAAGACTTCTTCTACAAATAGAAGGACCCTCAGAGGTCTTCTACAGATAGAAATACCTTTAGAAATCTTTTATATACAGAAGACCCCATAGAGGTCTTCTATAGATAGAAGATTGCTCAGCGGACTTCTACAAATAGAAACCCTGAGGGGTCTCAGGGCTCTTCTGTGGATAGAAACCCTCCTTCTATGGATAGAAGACTTCTTCTATTTATAGAAGACGCCTCAGAGGTCTTCTGCGTATAGAAAAACCTTTACAGGTCTTCTCTATACAGTAGACCCTTAGAGATACTCTATAGATAGAAGACTGCTCAGAGGACTTCTACAAATGGAAACCCTGATGGGTCTCGGAGCTCTTCTATGGATAGAAGTCCCCTTAGAGGTATTCTATAGATAGAAGGTCTTCTGTAGATAGAAAATAGAAGAGTCCTTAGAGGTTTTCTACGAATAGAAAACCCATTAGAGGCTTTCTATACCCTACAGAAGGAATACCCTTCTACAAATAGAATATCTCTCTGAGCTCTCCTTAGAGGTTTTCTCTCTATAGAAGACATCTAGGTAGAAGACCCTTTAGAGAGAAGGCGTCCTCTATTAAAAGAATAACGCGTAGAGGTCTTCTATAGATAGAAGCAGCTTTAGAGGCCAGCTGTGGATGGAAGACTACTTAGAGGTATTCTACATATCGATGTTTTCGTTAGATGTCTTCTATACATACAAAACCCTTGAATTTCTACTACAAATAGAAGACTCCTTAGACGTCTGTTATAGATAGAAAAGTCAAATTCGGGTTCTTCCATGGTGGAGAACGTTCCATTCAAGTTTTCATATTCAGACTCGATATCACAACGAGTGTTTTCCGAACTGTTTATATTTTTTTTAAAATCATTTCTTTAGCCACCAAGATCTTAACCTTTATATTCAACACATTCCGTTTCAGAGGAACGACGTGCGCCCTCTCTCTTTCTCTCTTTCTGTGGTAGCCAATTCCTTATTTAATTCCATTATTTTCGCCTTGGGTACCCATTGGCAACAACTAATGAAAAGAAAGTGGAGCTGGGTGGGCCACACTCTTCGTAAAACCCCCGACAGGATTGCAAGGTATGCTCTGGGATGGAATCCACAAGGCAACAGAAGACGTGGACGTCCCAAGAACACATAGCGAAGAACGCTAACGGCAGACATCGCAAAATAATCCTGTCATATAATGAAATTAAAAATATTTGCCATGACAAAATAAAATGGAATGAACTTGTAGATACCCTATGTTCCCAAGTGGAATAAATAAACGAAAAAAATTCGCCTTTATAGCCTTGACCTTGCATTCTGCAATTTGATTAGCCGCTAGTAATTCTTCCTTGTCTACCTTGGTTTCCTCAGCCACACCCAAAGCATTTTTGAATTGCTCCTTTAGATTTGTGACAATCTCGAAATCTTCTTCTTCAGTTTTGTATGCAATCATGACGTCCTCCTTTCAGTTTCATTATTACCGTTTCCAGAACATTCTCTCACAGTACAATAAACATTAAAGCTCCCTACTTGGTTGTCAACTCCATGGAGTTATCTCTTGAGTTCTACATCCTTTATCTGGAAGTATCTAATCATTTCAAACTGAGCGCTCACTCGGATTCACGGCTAGCTTTGTTCAGGTCAAATAGTGGTTTCATATTTATTGCCCTAAATTACCAATATTCTATCAGATTTTTCTGATTCTTCGTACGGATTTCTATTTCACAGGACTTCTCAAGTTTTCGCCGTTCCTCACATGACAAGCTTTGTACAGATCAGTTAGTAGTTTCATATCCATTGACCTCAATTGTAAATTTTGACTTCGATTTTTTGAACCCTTGGTGCCGATTTTCCTTTTCACGGATCTTATCATTATCACCATAAAATGGGGGTATATTAAGTTTGTCATTCCGTTTGTAACTACCCGAAATAATCATTTTAGACCCCACAAACTATAGAGTGGTAAAAGAGAAAAGTGTCAAAATTGCTCTCTCATGAACATTTTTAGCAGAAAAGTAAAAGAACGGAAAAATTGTAGATCTAGTAGCAATGTCAAAAGGAAACATAAAAAAGCAATATTTCTTCTTTTATTTCAACGTTTTTAATATAGTTTTGTCTGCGTTCGACTTTTTCTTCTGTTTTTCGTCCATTTTTTCCTTCATTGTGAAATAATCGTCACACAAAAGTCGAAAAATCAGTTCTGCCATTTTTTACCTGCAGAAATTTGTCTGGTAGCCTGTGGTAGAAGAGAGAGGCTAATGTGCTCTCTCTCACCTCTCTCAATCTCTTTAAAATTGATTCCAGTTTTACCACTTTTTGGGGTTGAGGAACGTTTTGCAGGTTAAAAATGGTAAAAATGGTAACCTCAGGTAAGTAAAAGAACACAGCTTATATATATATTCTTGATCAGCGTGCAATTCTACATCGATTAGCCATGTCCGTCCGTCTGTGGAAATCACAAATAATTTGATGTTTTGTGTTTCCAGAGGCTAAGAAACATTTATACCAAAAACATTTTTTATATAGGTCCATGTTTTGATACAGCGCCCATAGGGCGGTATCTCCCGATTTCGGTTTTTGAAGGTTTAAGCTATATTATCCAACCAAAATGGCTGAAATTTGGTATTTAGTTAAGGTTTTGGGTTTTCCCGGTTTTTATCATTCCCGGGAATCGTAAAATCGCCATTCCCGGGAATTTTTAAAATACGAGAGTGGATCAATGCTTCCGTGATTTTTTTTATCTTCCCATAGTAACTTATATGTAATACAATATTCTCCAAGAGTTGCGGGCTCAAAAATGGAGGACACGTTTTCGCTCTATGGATTAAAAACGAAGAAATATGGAAAAATACTCCAAGTTGCCCGTATTTTGCCCGCACTGACCATTTCCAATATTCAAAGCTTAGGAAATCGCTCGGTGGAAAGTGATTTGGCACAAACTATGAAGTTAATGATCAGAAATTCGAATTTGATGGACCTCGAAAATCGTATGTTTTACTCCTGTTCTTAAGATTGCTTGAAACAAGTAAGAAAATATCAGTCAGTAGTGCCGACAGAGATATGCTCTCAGCCTCGGACCTAAAGAAAAGAAGCAAACAAAATATTTCTGACGTTTCCAGCGGCCTTTTCAGTTTTTTTCCTAAGAAATTTACCGCTCCTTCAAGTAGGACTTTTTGGAAAGAATTTTTAAAAAATCGAGATGAGCTGTTAAGCTGCACTTTTCCTAAATTTTGTGTTGGAGGTTCCCGAAGGGCTGGACTCTGATATAGTCCATATTCCAACCTGATTCATGACTATATGAAATAATACGATGTACAAAGTTTGGACCAATCAGAAACTTCCTGCGGGAGTTATGTTGCCAATTTTCCATTTTAGTTGTTGCCGTCAAGGTTTCTTGGAGTTTTTAAGGCATTATGTCAGGAAGTATAGACTTGCCCCCCGGCAAAATTTGTACCGTCGTAAAGGGGGCCGTAAAGACAAATTGCTGAAAAAAAAACAAGTAAAAAAGTGTCAGTCGGCTTTGCCGACAGAGATATACCCTCAGCCAATGTGAAGTGAAACTTTCACCTACGGACAGATCGAATGTATTTAAGGTATTTTCAGAATTTTGTGGCCCTTTTTGGACATTTGAACTTGCCGACAAAAATGTGGATTGAGATTTAACTGCACTAAGACACAAATGTTGAACCTATGTGGGAGAGGTACCCTTAGGGAGGACCGATATGGGTCATTTTAGAAGTTAAACTAAATTTTAACAAAATATTAGGAGACACAAAGTTTGGACCAAATTAGTTGCATCGTCCTAGTATTTTAGTGACATTTTTTAAATATTGGGGAGAAGTACCGGAAGTTGTGGATTAGTATTGCCCCATGAAACTAAGTTTGGATATAATATGACGAAGACCAAATGTTGAACCAATATGGTGACATAGGGATTTTTTAAACCTTTAGGGCTGTTTTCCTAAGAAATATGGATTTGCCCCTGAAAAAACTTTTACCGTCGTAATGGAGCTAGCGAATGCAAATCGCTTCAACATTTATCTAATGAAGTTCGATATATATACCAGTTACCAAGCTTTGCCTTCGTCTGCCACAAAAAACAACATCCTAATACACCTGAAGATCGGATTTACCACCCGTGAAACGTAGTGTAATGGTTGGATGCGTGGGACTTCGATAGACTCCTAATTTTTCAATGTATCTCTAAAGGCCTAACAGCTCAACTCGAAAGAGAATTAATTAAATATCACTATAAATGGCCTTCGCCTTAATAAGGCAAAAATAAAAAATAATTTCAGCATGAGCCAGGCTGGGATTCGAACCTGGGTCTCCGACAACTGAGTGTCAAGGTTGCCGGCGTCTTAGCGTTCTAAGCCACCATCAACTTGTCAAAACTTTAGTAGACAATAATTGATGATCAAAAAATAAAATCTTCTGATATAGAAGAGCAATTACTAATGATGTAGGAATAAAACTTACCATAGTATTTGTGAACATTGAAAAATGGGATTACCAAAGCAGGACTATAGGAAAAGTTTGGAGTTTCAATTAACTGACATAATTTCGCATATACATTTATCTAATGAAGTTCGATATATATACCAGTTACCAAGCTTTGCCTTCGTCTGCCACAAAAACAACATCCTAATACACCTGAAGATCGGATTTACCACCCGTGAAACGTAGTGTAATGGTTGGATGCGTGGGACTTCGATAGACTCCTAATTTTTCAATGTATCTCTAAAGGCCTAACAGCTCAACTCGAAAGAGAATTAATTAAATATCACTATAAATGGCCTTCGCCTTAATAAGGCAAAAATAAAAAAAAAAAAAAAAATCAAAGTGATTCGAGAGCAGGTCTTAAAGTGAACTTATCCGAAACTGTGTGTGAGAGGGAGTAGACAAATATAGTCCATATTCGAACCTGATCTATATCTGGTAGATATATTAGGATGTGCAAAATATGGACTACCTCGGTCACTCCCTTCAAGAGTTATCGTCCGCACAATTTTTCCGCACATTTTTGAACTTTTGTGGGGGAGGTACCTGAAGAAGTGGACCGATAAGGCTTATCTTCGAATTTCAACTATGTTTGGACAAAGTATTACGAAGGCCAACTTTTGGACCTAACCGGCAGATCCGTTGGAGAGTTATCTTACGCTCCATCCACTACACACGGTGTTATAGGGGCTATTTGCATCTTTCCGGCTATTTTCTCAGGAAGTATGGACTTGCCCCTGATAAAACTTGTACCGTCGTATGGGGGGTAATGAATACAAGTTGTTGCAACAAAAATCAAAGCGATTCGAAAGGAGGTCCTAATCTGAACTTTTCCAAAATTTTGTGTGGGAGGTACCCGAAGGAGTGGACCGATTGAGTCCATTTTGGAACCTCATCTATGTTTGGTAGAAATTTCACGATGTACAAAGTATGGATCAAATTGGTTACTTCCTTCAAGAGTTATCGTGCGCACAAATTTTTCGAACATATTCGAACTTTTGTGGGGGAGTGGACCGATATAGCCCATCTTCGAACATAAACTAAGTTTGGACAAAATATTACAAAAACCAAATTTTGGATCGAATCGGTTGATCCGTTCGAGAGTTATCGTGCGCTCCAGACAGACGGACGGACATTGCTCAATCGACTCGAAATTGTCTGAAAAACATTTCGTCCAAACATACTTGGGGTCTAAAACCATTATTTCGATGAGGGACATTTTGCCCGTATGAAAGTGTATATACCCTCGTTAGCATAAATGCTGAAGGTATAAAAATCAAATCGATCCGAGAGGAGCTCTTAAACTTCAGTTTTTCCGAATTTTATGAGGAACACGTTGAACTTTTGTGGGGAAGGTACCGGAAGTAGCGGCCCACGGATATGGTCCATCTTTGAACTTTAACTAAGTTTGAAAGAAAATCTCTAATGCCAAATTTTTGACCTGATCGGTGGCTTCGTTCGAGAGTTTATGAGCGCACCAGCAAGTCAGCCGGACCCTCTTTAGCCCAATGGCTGAGGGTATAAAAATGGGATTTTAAAATAGAAAATATTCTTTCGCACTTAAATGGAACAGAATAAAAATCCGTCGTTATCCACGTTTTTGGTGCGGCTTTTGATATACATCTCACAGAAGCTACATCCTCAATATACCTCTAAATGTCTCAATATACCTCTAAATGCCTGGAATTTGGTATTTAGTCTTCGTTTGTGGTATAAAACTTTCCACCTGAAATTTGTCGGTCACCAAAATGCCTGAAATTTGGAATTAAGTCTTCGTTAGGGGTATAAAACGTTCCACCTGAAATTTGTTGGTATAAGTCCACGTCTTCATATAACCCCCATAGAACGATACTTTCCGTTTTCGGTACTTTGAAGGTTGTGACCTCAATATACCACTGAAAATGGAATATAAAACTTTCCGCCATAAATTTGTCCGTATAGGTCTCCATATAGTCTCCTAGAACGGAACTCACTGATTTTCGACATTTTGAAAGTTTTAAAAACATTGTAACAGATTTTCTAATCGGATTGGTTGTTAATTGGAATTTTGTGTTCCCAGAAGATAGAAAACTTATTTGCAAAAAACTGCCCCTTCATAATATTAATCTAACCTTCATGGACCGGTATTGCCCAATTTTATGTATATCGAGGAGTTTTGTCAAATTTTCGAACAGAGATTGCTGTAATTTGGTATTGTGTCATAGGATAGAAAGAACAACGATAAGCTCTTTTAATGAGTGCTGCTAAATTTTCCTTCTTAAGTGGATGTAACTTGTTAGTTTGGGATCTCAATGGGTAGAAAACCCCCACACAGAAAATTTTTTTTATAAAGTGTTTATTATTAGTTAAGATATTATTCTCCCCTAAACAATTATACTTAATGTAGAGAAAAAGCTTAGTAGTTACCAGTTGTTTATATTTACTTCAATACAGTGGTGGTGAAGGGTATAAAAGTTCGGCCCGATCGAACGAACCGTCTTTCATACTTGTTTTTTCTAGTATTGTTAGCATTGGAGGTTCCCACAACCCAATCTTCTTTGAAAACAATTGAAGCATTATCTTGTTTACAATTGTATTTTCTGCTGCCTGCTTCAATGGTACACCTCACTTTTTTTCGACGTACTCATATGTGTCTTCGTTGTACCCTTCAGAATGGTATTCATCTAATCTTTTCAATCGTTCTCTTGATGATACCAAGAAATTGCTCTCTATTTCATACTCGATTTTTGCCGGCGTCTTTCTCGACACATCACAATTGACTGAGTTTTCCTTGAGGACAATCTATAAACTTTGGTGATATTTTGTAGGACTTCAACACTGTTTCTTCTTGCTGACGGAATATCCTCACTATTGAGACAAGATAAAAGATCTCCAAATGGTCTTCTATACATAGAAGACCCTTTCGATGGGAGACCTTAAAACACATTTGAGGACTTCTATAAACAGAAGATCAATAAAAGCTCTTCTATTAGCAAACATAATCGATCAAACCCAATACTTTCATAATGTTGGATGTTGACATTAGCAAATGAAATAAAAATGTTTATTTCCCACAAAAAAAATTACACACACATACGCATTTACACACCGGAAACCAAGAGACTTTTACACAAAACAGATTTGTTCAACTAACATTGGTTTTGGTTGGTTTTGACATAAATGTTTTTTTTTGCCACAAATTTACATTAGACAGCACCAAAAACAAACATACCACATTATAGAGACGCATTTTACATACCTACTCACATACATGCATACATATATACATATATATTTACATATACAAACATATGATATTTATGATATCTGCATGAGAGGAATATTTTTAAAATGAAAAAAAAACCTCCACATAATTGCGGCTTGCTTTTAGTACTACTGCTGGATTTTAAAGTGTGTTGCTGACATTTTCATATAAACAAATTTGGTTTTTCTCTTCAGTAAATGTGTTGACAACACTTAACCACAATTTTGCATTAAAACAGCATTTAATATGGCCTAAAATGCTGACACATTATATTTATGGAATTGCAGTAGATTTTCATTTCTAAAGACCTTGAGAGAAAACAACAAATTGTTTATATGAAAATTGTGTTAATTAATTTCTATATAAACGCATTATTTGGTATAAAGCAATTGTAATAGATAATTTGAAAAAAAAACTATTTTAATTTTATTTATAATCTGTATGTTATTTAATTGAATTGTAATTTTGATTTTTATTAATTGAATAATTTTGTTTTAAATTATTTTTACAGCATATCTCAGCTCACAAACATAAATTGATTGCCACTGGATCCGTTGAAGCCACCGCAACACATCCACCACCAGCTCCAGTGAAGGTTGCTGAACCAGTAACAAATACAGCTGAAGGTTATGTCAACATCCATAAAAACTCAAATGTTGTTCCAGCTGCCCTACAGGTAATAACACTTTTTTAAGGCTTATCCTAGTTCCCTGTGTTACAAATTTAACTAGCTATGTAAGCAGAGCTCCGAAATACTCGCTCGAATTCTACTCGCGAGTGAAATTCGAGCGAGTTCGAGCGGGAGTACTCCCGCGTGTAGAAAAAATAAATCGAGTATACTCTATTTTTACTCGTCACTCGCGAAGCATATTTCAGAGTTGCTTGTTTTTACTCGCGAGTGAAAAGTGTTTGCGAGTGGGAGTACTCAAAGAGTTCGAGTTTTAAAAGAAGTTTACTTTCCACTCTTTTGTTTTATTTGGGAGCACAGTACTCGGGGTTAAAAAATAAGAGTGGGAGTGAAAATACTCGAAATAGAGTACGAGTTTACTCGTAGTGGGGAAGTTGAGTGGAGATGTTTAGTGGGGAAGTTGAGATGGGGGGATGTTGGGGGAGGGGAAATTAAGGTTGTGGGGAAGATGAGGGGGGGGGGGGCTGGCTTTAGACCTGTCAAATGCACCATAGACCAAATATTTACTTTGTGGCAATTCCTGTAGAAGATCGAAGAGATGCACACCTACCGCCTTTTTGCCTAAGCAGATAACGCATTGGTTGGAGTGTTTGAGAAAACATACGGGCCAATTTGCCTTGACGGTGAATACCTTTGGTAATTGTAATTGTTCCAAAAACATCCCATAGGGGACAAGGGAGATTTCTCTCATATCAATGAGTGCACCCCGATTCATATTAGCTCAATGATACTACTGTTTATTGCCGAGTCCGAACAGCGTGTCCTAAAACACCACATGTAGAGAAGTTTTACATGGCTGAAATACTCAGGAAATGTCACCAACATCACTGAGGGGTATATTGCCACCGCACAGTGGATCCACTTGTATGGAGAAAGTGGCCAAAAATATTTAGAGTGTAAAAATCAAGCCAATGCGCCGGTCACAGCTTTGTGTTGCTGCGAAGAGTGCTTTAAGAAACCACGAGCATAACATACTCCCCGCTTTTCCCTCTGGAGGGGGTATACAGTAAGAATTGTTTTATGTTGTTAATACAAAATGACATGAACAAAGATCCAGATTATCTTATGATGCAAAAATAGGCTTGGGGAAGCAAAACAATCTCCAAAACAACGTAAAATCCAACCAATTTAGCGGATTAAAAAAAATCAAAATTTTTGTCTGAAAATAGGTAACATTTGTAATATAGACCTTATATGGAAGGCAGGTACCGCCAACGTAAGACAAATTTGGAAGTAGATTTCTTCATCTTGCCATTGATACCAATTATGTTAACGTACGTGGTCAGATAACAGAGTTATACGCTAAACCCTATTTAAGGGCAGCTTTAGTCAGCCATCCACCATTTATAGTCTGGCACTAGATGGCAGCTGATTTTAATACTGAATAATCTTAAACCCATGATTTATATTCCTAATCGGTGACATTCACAAATTATAAAATCCAAGTTCATTGTCCTTCTTGGTGACTTCCAAAAATCTTTAAAAAATCCACGTTTATTGTCCTTCTTGGTGACTTCCAAAAATCTTTAAAAAATCCACGTTTATTGTCCTTCTTGGTGACTTTCAAAAATCATTAAAAAATCCACGTTTATTGTCCTTCTTGGTGACTTTCAAAAATCTTTAAAAAATCCACGTTTATTGTTCTCTTTGGCAGCTTCCAAAAATCTTTAAAAAATCCACGTTAATTGCCCTCCATCAGTCTATATTCCTCTTTAAAAAATCCACGTTTATTGTTCTCTTTGGCAGCTTCCAAAAATCTTTAAAAAATCCACGTTAATTGCCATCCATCAGTCAATATTCCTCTTTAAAAAATCCACGTTAACTGCCATACATCCATCCATATTCCTCTTTAAAAAATCCACGTTAATTGCCCTCCATCCGTCCATATTCCTCCTTTAAAAAATCCACGTTAATGGCCCTCCATCCGTACATATTCCTCTTTTTAAAAAATCCACGTTAATTTCCTTCCACCCGTCCATATTCCTCTTTAAAAAATCCACGTTTGTCTTCTATGGTGACTTCCAGAAATCTTCAAAAAATCCAAGTTTATTGTCCTCTTTGGTAACTTCCAAAAATCTTTAAAAAATTCATGTTTATTGTCCTCTTTGGTGACTTCCAAAAATCTTTGAAAAATCCACGTTTATTGTCCTCTTTGGTGACTTCCAAAAATCTTTAAAAAATCCACGTTTATTGTTGTCTTTGGTGACTTCCAAAAATCTTTAAAAAATCCACGTTTATTGTTGTCTTTGGTGACTTCCAAAAATCTTTAAAAAATCCACGTTTATTGTTGTCTTTGGTGACTTCCAAAAATCTTTAAAAAATCCACGTTTATTGTTGTCTTTGGTGACTTCCAAAAATCTTTAAAAAATCCACGTTTATTGTCCTCTTTGGTGACTTCCAAAAATCCACGTTTATTTTCCTCTTTGGTGACTTCCAAAAATCTTTAAAAAATCCACGTTTATTGTCCTCTTTGGTGACTTCCAAAAATCTTTAAAAAATCCACGTTTATTGTCCTCTTTGGTGACTTCCAAAAATCTTTAAAAAATCCACGTTTATTGTCCTCTTTGGTGACTTCCAAAAATCTTTAAAAAATCCACGTTTATTGTCCTCTTTGGTGACTTCCAAAAATCTTTAAAAAATCCACGTTTATTGTCCTCTTTGGTGACTTCCAAAAATCTTTAAAAAATCCACATTTATTGTCCTCTTCGGTGACTTCCAAAAATCTTTAAAAAATCTAAGTTTATTATCTTCTTTTGTGGCTTCCAAAAATCTTTAAAAAATCTTCATTTATTGTCCTCTTTGGTGACTTCCAAAAATCTTTAAAAAGTCCACGTTTATTGTTATCTTTGGTGACTTCCAAAAATCTTTAAAAAATCCACATTTATTGTCCTCTTTGGTGACTTCCAAAAATCTTTAAAAAAATCCACGTTTATTGTCCTCTTTGGTGACTTCCAAAAATCTTTACAAAAATCCTCGTTTATTGTCCTCTATGGTGACTTCCAAAAATCTTTAAAAAATCCACGTTTATTGTCCTCTTTGGTGACTTCCAAAAATCTTTAAAAAATCCACGTTTATTTTCCTCTTTGGTGACTTCCAAAAATCTTTAAAAAATCCACGTTTATTGTTGTCTTTGGTGACTTCCAAAAATCTTTAAAAAATCCACGTTTATTGTTGTCTTTGGTGACTTCCAAAAATCTTTAAAAAATCCACGTTTATTGTTGTCTTTGGTGACTTCCAAAAATCTTAAAAAAATCCACGTTTATTGTCCTCTTTGGTGACTTCCAAAATTCTTTAAAAAATCCACGTTTATTGTTGTCTTTGGTGACTTCCAAAAATCTTTAAAAAATCCACGTTTATTGTTGTCTTTGGTGGCTTCCAAAAATCTTTAAAAAATCCACGTTTATTGTTGTCTTTGGTGACATCCAAAAATCTTTAAAAAATCCACGTTTATTGTTGTCTTTGGTGACTTCCAAAAATCTTTAAAAAATCCACGTTTATTGTTGTCTTTGGTGACTTCCAAAAATCTTTAAAAAATCCACGTTTATTGTTGTCTTTGGTGACTTCCAAAAATCTTTAAAAAATCCACGTTTATTGTTGTCTTTGGTGACTTCCAAAAATCTTTAAAAAATCCACGTTTATTGTTGTCTTTGGTGACTTCCAAAAATCTTTAAAAAATCCACGTTTATTGTTGTCTTTGGTGACTTCCAAAAATCTTTAAAAAATCCACGTTTATTGTTGTCTTTGGTGACTTCCAAAAATCTTTAAAAAATCCACGTTTATTGTTGTCTTTGGTGACTTCCAAAAATCTTTAAAACATCCACATTTATTGTCCTCTTTGGTGACTTCCAAAAATCTTTAAAAAATCCACTTTTATTGTTGTCTTTGGTGACTTCCAAAAATTTTTAAAAAATCCACGTTTATTGTTGTCTTTGGTGACTTCCAAAAATCTTTAATCAATCCACTTTTATTGTTGTCTTTGGTGACTTCCAAAAATCTTTAAAAAATCCACGTTTATTGTCCTCTTTGGTGACTTCCAAAAATCTTTAAAAAAACCACGTTTATTGTCCTCTTTGGTGACTTCCAAAAATCTTTAAAAAATCCACGTTTATTGTTGTCTTTGGTGACTTCCAAAAATCTTTAAAAAATCCACGTTTATTGTCCTCTTTGGTGACTTCCAAAAATCTTTAAAAAAAAGACGTTTATTGTCCTCTTTGGTGACTTCCAAAAATCTTTAAAAAATCCACGTTTATTGTTGTCTTTGGTGACTTGCAGAAACCTTTAAAAAATCCACGTTTATTGTTGTTTTTGGTGACTTCCAAAAATCTTTAAAAAATCCGTGTCTATTGTCCTCTTTGGTGACTTACAAAAATCGTTAAAAAATCCACGTTTATTGTTGTCTTTGGTGACTTCCAGAAACCTTTAAAAAATCCACGTTTATTGTTGTCTTTTGTGACTTCCAAAAATCTTTAAAAAATCCACGTTTATTGTTGTCTTTGGTGACTTCCAAAAATCTTTAAAAAATCCACGTTTATTGTTGTCTTTGGTGACTTCCAAAAATCTTTAAAAAATCCACGTTTATTGTTGTCTTTGGTGACTTCCAAAAATCTTTAAAAAATCCACGTTTATTGTCCTCTTTGATGACTTCCAAAAATCTTTAAAAAATCCACGTTTATTGTTGTCTTTGGTGACTTCCAAAAATCTTAAAAAATCCACGTTTATTGTTGTCTTTGGTGACTTCCAAAAATCTTTAAAAAATCCACGTTTATTGTCCTCTTTGGTGACTTCCAAAAATCTTTAAAAAATCCACGTTTATTGTTGTCTTTGGTGACTTCCAAAAATCTTAAAAAAATCCACGTTTATTGTTGTCTTTGGTGACTTCCAAAAATCTTTAAAAAATCCACGTTTATTGTCCTCTTTGGTGACTTCCAAAAATCTTTAAAAATTCCACGTTTATTGCTGTCTTTGGTGACTTCCAAAAATCTTTAAAAAATCCACGTTTATTGTTGTCTTTGGTGACTTCCAAAAATCTTTAAAAAATCCACGTTTATTGTTGTCTTTGGTGACTTCCAAAAATCTTTAAAAAAATCCACGTTTATTGTTGTCTTTGGTGACTTCCAAAAATCTTTAAAAAATCCACGTTTATTGTCCTCTTTGGTGACTTCCAAAAATCTTTAAAAAATCCACGTTTATTGTCCTCTTTGGTGACTTCCAAAAATCTTTAAAAAATCCACGTTTATTGTCCTCTTTGGTGACTTCCAAAAATCTTTAAAAAATCCACGTTTATTGTCCTCTTTGGTGACTTCCAAAAATCTTTAAAAAATCCACGTTTATTGTTGTCTTTGGTGACTTCCAAAAATCTTTAAAAAATCCACGTTTATTGCTGACTTCGGTGACTTCCAAAAATCTTTAAAAAATCCACGTTTATTGTTGTCTTCGGTGACTTCCAAAAATCTTTAAAAAATTCAAGTTTATTGTCCTCTTTGGTGACTTCCAAAAATCTTTAAAAAATCCAGGTTTATTGTCCTCTTTGGTGACTTCCAAAAATCTTTAAAAAATCCACGTTTATTGTCCTCTTTGGTGACTTCCAAAAATCTTTAAAAAAATCCACGATTATTGTCCTGTTTGTGACTTCCAAAACATCGTCCTCTATGGCAGCTGTTAAAAATTTCTAAAAAATCCTCGTTTATTGTCCTCTTTGGAAGCTGCCAAAAATCGTTTTTATCGTATGAATGGAATGGACATCTTTTCTTTTCGGACTGTAGGATAAATGTCCTATAAAGGACATTAGTAATATCCAGGATCCGATCTTATACGAAGCAGATTTGAAAATTATTTTACAACTTATTAATTCAGTTTTAAATAATATTTTCATAAATTTACCAAAAATTCACGTGTCTCTCTTTTTTCCCATTACAGATTCCCATTGGCATTTTGCAATCACTTCAACAATCTCTGAGTGGTTTAGGCGGTAGTATTGGTGCATCGGGCGGTGCATCCGTTACCAAATACCATTAAATAACACAACATAATTATCAGAATAACATTCGATATTAATTAATTTTGAAACGACTCAACTTAATTATATATATTTTTATGTTTATATTTATGCATATATGTAATCGTATTTATAAGTTTATATAGTACTTGTGTATGTAATAACTAACATTTTTTCTACAATTTGTATGTAATTCTATTTAATGGCATTACAAATTGCCAATATTACAGATATGAATTCGAAATTTCAATATTAGTGTCATGGTGAATATGAGTATTTGTTGTAATAAAAACAAATAATTAAAATAAAACAAAAATTAACAAACAAAAAAAGTGAAGTTTTTGTTTCATTTTTTGCATTCGTTGACATGGATGCATTGTATGTATGTATGTAGTACATAAAGACAAACTGACTGACTGACTGACTGCCTGATCATTATTGAAATGTTTAATTACAACTTTTATTCAGAGAGTTGTAATTGGCCATAAACTCAAACAACACATCCATGCCTATGGCCAACATTTCAGTTATTCCACACCGCTCGACAGACATACAGATAGTTCGACAAACAGCCATCATCATGCATTCTCTGGAAGTCATTAAAAGTCGAATTACATACAACCCTTTATCCATACTTCTCATTGAAGTTATGGCAACCATAGGGATTGAATGAGATTTGTAATCGCTTGCTATCCTCCCATCCATCCATCCGTCCATATTCCCTTGGCTACCCCAACAAAACAAACAAACGAAAAACACCAACAGCAGTATTTACAAATGCCGAAAGTACTTTTCATACACCGAGATTAAAAGCCATTAAAAATTATATCAAAAAATTTCCATGTAACTCCAAGGGCAACAAACAACAGCAAAAACAATACCCAACATAAATGGGTTATAGTTCAAGTGAACATGTAACGTGTCGGTCGGTGTCGAACTTAATTGCGAGGAAACAAAACAACAAAGTTTTAGACAGCAATTTGCCGAAAACCAAACATTTCGCTCATCATTTCAATATTTGCTTGTTTTTGCTACCAAGCAAGCGAGAGGAGGTTGATGCACATGAGCATCAATTATGGATATATGTATACTAGAGTGACCCAAAAAACAATTTTTTTTTTATTATTTGAAATTTTGCCTATTTGGACGAAGATCATTTTAATAATAATTTTTAATTAATGGATTTTTTCAAGATTTTTGGAAGCCACCAAAAATGACAAAAAAAACGTGGATTTTTTTTAAAAATTTTTTTGAAATCACCAAAAAGGACAATAAAAGTGGATTTTTTAAAGATTTTTGGAAGTTACCAAAGAGGACATTAAACGTGGATTTTTTTTACAGAATTTTGGAAGTCATCAAAGAGGACAATAAACGTGGATTTTTTAAAGAATTTTGGAAGTCACCAAAGAGGACAATAAACGTGTATTTTTTTAAGATTTTTGAACGTGGATTTTTTAAAAATTTTAAAAGTCACCACAGAGGACAATAAACTTGAATTTTTTTAAAGAATTTTGGAATCGTCAAAGAGGACAATAAACGTGGATTTTTTAAAGAATTTTGGAAGTCATCAAATAGGACAACAAACTTGGATGTTTTAAAGATTTTCGGAAGACACTAAAGAGGACAATAAACGTGGATTTTTTAAAGATTTTCGGAAGACACTAAAGAGGACAATAAACCTGGATTTTTTAAAGATTTTCGGAAGACACTAAAGAGGACAATAAACGTGGATTTTTTAAAGATTTTCGGAAGACACTAAAGAGGACAATAAACGTGGATTTTTTAAAGATTTTCGGAAGACACTAGAGAGGACAATAAACCTGGATTTTTTAAAGATTTTCGGAAGACACTAAAGAGGACAATAAACGTGGATTGTCATCAAAGTGGACAATAAACGTGAATTGTTTAAAGATTTTTGGAAGACACCAAAGAGGACAATAGACACGGATTTTCTAAAAAATTTTGGAAGTTACCAAAGAGGACAATAAACGTGGATTTTTTAAAGATTTTCGGAAGACACTAAAGAGGACAATAAACGTATATTGTCACCAAAGAGGACAATAAAAGTGGATTTTTTAAAAATTGTTGGAAGTTACCAAAGATGACAATAAACGTGGATTATTTAAAGATTTTTGGAAGCCAACAAAGAGGACAATTAACGTGGATTTTTTGAAGAATTTTGGAAGTCATTAGAGAGGACAATAAACGTGGATTTTTTAAAGATTTTTGGAAGTCATCAAAGAGGACAATAAACGCGGATTTTTTAAAGATTTTTGGAAGTCACCAAAGTGGACAATACACGTGGATTTTTTATAGATTTTTATAAGTCACAAAAGAGGACAGTAAACGTGGATTTTTTAAAGATTTTTAGAAGTCACAAAAGACAATTAACTTGGATTTTTTTAAGATTTTTAGATGTCACAAAAGAGGACAATACACGTGGATTTATTTAAGATTTTAGGAAGCCACCAAAGAGGACAATAAACGTGGATTTTTTAAAGATTTTTGGAAGTCACCAATAAGGGACAATAAACGTGGACTTTTTAAAGATTTTTGGAAGTCACAAAAGAGGACAATAAACGTGGATTTTTTAAAGATTTTTAGAAGTCACCAATGAGGACAATAAACTTGGATTTTTTAATGATTTTTGGAAGTCACCAAAGAGGACAATAAACGTGGATTTATTAAAGATTTTTGAAAGTCACCAAAGAGGACAATAAAAGTGGATTTTTTAAAGATTTTTGGAAGTCACCAAGAGGACAATAAAAGTGGATTTTTTAAAGAATTTTGGAAGTCACCAAAGTGGACAATAAATGTGAATTTTTTAATGATTTTTGGAAGTCACCAAAGAGGACAATAAACGTGAATTTTTTAAAGAATTTTGGAAGTCCCCATAAGGACAATAGTCACGGATTTTTTTAAAGATTTTTGGAAGTCACCAAAGAGGACAATAAACGTGGATTTTTTAAAGATTTTTGGAAGTCATCAAAGAGGACAATAAACGTGGATTTTTTAAAGATTTTTGGAAGTCATCAAAGAGGACAATAAACGTGGATTTTTTAAAGATTTTTGGAAGTCATCAAAGAGGACAATAAACGTGGATTTTTTAAAGAATTTTGGAAGTCGCCAACGTGGACAATAAACGTGGATTTTTTAAAGAATTTTGGATGTCACCAAAGAGGACAATAGACACGGATTTTTTTAAAGATTTTTGGAAGTCACCAAAGGGGACAATAAACACGGATTTTTAAAGATTTTTGGAAGTCACCAAAGAGGACAATAAACGTGGATTTTTTTTAAAGAATTTTGGATGTCACCAAAGTGGACAATAAACACGGATTTTTAAAGATTTTTGGAAGTCACCAAAGAGGACAATAAACCTGGATTTTTTTAAAGATTTTTGGAAGTCACCAAAGAGGACAATAAACGTGGATTTTTTAAAGAATTTTGGAAGTCATCAAAGAGGACAATAAACGTGGATTTTTTAAAGATTGTTGGAAGTCACCAAAGAGGACAATAAACGTGGATTTTTTAAAGAATTTTGGAAGTCATCAAAGAGTACAATAAACGTTGATTTTTTAAAGAATTTTGGAAATCACCAAAGAGGACAATAAACGTGGATTTTTTAAAGAATTTTGGAAGTCACTAAAGTGGACAATAAACGTCGATTTTTTAAGAATTTTGGAAGTCATCAAAGAGGGCAATAAACGTGGATTTTTTAAAGGATTTTGGAAGTTATCAAAGAGGACAATAAACGTGATTTTTTTAAATGTATTTTGGAAGTCATCAAAGAGGGCAATAAACGTGGATTTTTTAAGAATTTTGGAAGTCATCAAAGAGGGCAATAAACGTGGATTTTTTTAAAGAATTTTGGAAGTCATCAAAGAAGACAATAAACGTGGATTTTTTTAAAGAATTTTGGAAGTCATCAAAGAAGACAAGAAACGTGGATTGTCACCAAAGTGGACAATAAACGTGGATTTTTTAAAGATTTTTGGAAGTCACCAAAGAGGTCAATATACGTGGATTTTTTAAAGATTTTTGGAAGTCACCAAAGAGAACAATAAAAGTGGATTTTTTAAAGATTTTTGGAAGTTACCAAAGAGGACAATAAACGTGGATTTTTTAAAGATTTTTGGAAGTCACCATAGATGACAATAGGCACGGATTTTTTTAAAGATTTTTGGAAGTCACCAAAGAGGACAATAAACGTGGATTTTTTAAAGATTTTTGGAAGTCACCAAAGAGAACAATAAAAGTGGATTTTTTAAAGATTTTTGGAAGTTACCAAAGAGGACAATAAACGTGGATTTTTTAAAGATTTTTGGAAGTCACCAAAGAGAACAATAAAAGTGGATTTTTTAAAGATTTTTGGAAGTTACCAAAGAGGACAATAAACGTGGATTTTTTAAAGATTTTTGGAAGTCACCAAAGAGAACAATAAAAGTGGATTTTTTAAAGATTTTTGGAAGTTACCAAAGAGGACAAAAAACGTGGATTTTTTTAAAATTTGTCAGTATAGGTCCTCGTCTTCATATAGCCCCCATAGAACAATACCACCCGATTTTCGGTATTTTGAAGATTTTAGCCTCATTATCACAACGTTATGGCTGAAATTCGGTACATAGTCTTCTTTGCGGGTATAAAAATTTCCCCCAGAAATTTGTCAGTATAGGTCTACGCCTATAGCATCCATAGAACTTACCTCCCGATTTTCGGTGTTTTGAAGGTGGCTGGCTCAATATTCCTTAGAAATGGCTGAAAGTTAGTATTTAGTCTTCGTTGGGGGTACAAAACTTTGCCCAAGGAACTTGTCGATACAGGTCGACGCCTTAGTATAGCCCCCATAGAACAGTACCACCCGATTTTCTGTATTTGGAAGATTTTAGCCTCATCACAACGAAATGGCTGAAATTCGGTACTAGTCTTCGTTGGGGGTATAAAACTTTCCCCCAAAAATTTCTCGGTATAAGTCAACGCCATCATATAGCCTCCATAGAACAGTACCTTCCGATTTTCGGTATTTTAAAGGTTGTGGCCACAGCAACCCACCGAAATGTCTGAAATTTGGTATTTAGTGTTTGTTTAAGGTAAAAACCTTTCTGACTGAAATTCGTCGGTATAGGTCTACGTTTCAGTATAGCTCCCATAGAACGGTACCTCCCTATTTTCCCACCGAAAGAGTGAAATTTGTTATTTAGCCTTCTGCGGTTTCCTATATCCCCCATAGAAGCGTACCTCTTGATTTTCAGTATTTTGAAGGTTTTACCGAAATATCGGATATTTCGCATTTCGTCTTCTTTGAGTCTAAAAACGTTCCGCCAGAAATTTGTAGGTATAGATCGACGGTTTGATATAGCCCCATGGAACGGTACCTCCCGAATTTCGGTGTTTTGAAGGTAAGCCACATTGTTTTACCGAGCTTGCTGAAATTTCGTATTTAGTCTTCTTCATAAACGAAATGAAACTAATTGTTCCATTTTTCTTCAATACAACTCGATCCACGCCACTAAATCTCATCAGTTCCCTTGTTTCTTGTTTGTGGATATTCTCCACCGAAGTTATTTTTCAATAACCCGAGCTGACGATTGATATTTGGGTAAAAAAGTTTCTTGTTGAAGAAGTTATTGAAAAATAACTTCGGTGGAGAATATCCACAAACAAGAAACAAGGGAACTACTGAGATCCAGTGGCGTGGATCGAAACTATTCTTCCTTGCCTTGCCCCTTTGCGAAGAATGCCAACCTTTTTCCACTAATAAATTAGTTGTTTTAAAATAATAAAACAACAACAATGGGATTAAGCCAGACTATTTTGAAAAACAAAATTGTTTTTGTTTTTTTTTTTTGGGTCACTCTAATGTATACATAAAATGTATTTATAACTTACACTTAATCGGTGTAATTTAGCATAAAATCGGGAAGCATTTAATGGACAAAGGTATATTGAATTAACAGAGAGAGCGATAGAGGGAAAAAAGAGGAGAATGTAGCTAAGATCAATCTCACAGATTACGGTAACATCATCATTGTTTCGTTATAAGGCGGCTCTGGTGGCTCTATCTCCAGGTCTAGGAATGTGGCTGTTTTGATTGGTTGTAACCACTAAGCTATTGGAGTAAGTTCGGCGGACAGTCAAAAAGTTGCAATTCGTGGTGCGGGCCTGTACCGCATGCTGTGCCGATTTTTTGCCCATCAATCCTAGTTGCCCATCAATCGTAGTTGAGCCAAAATTACTCGTCTTGGCAGCTAATTGTCTACAGTTGCGATAGATGCGGGATGTACTCCAGGACCGCATTCACACTAAAGCTGTTTATGTTGTTGTTGTAGCAGCATGAAACCTTCGAAAATTCATAGGTTTGATGCTGGGTTAGCAGACACGAAAAAACCCGATGCGACGAGATTGTATAATTGTTTATGGAATCTGCGACTGCATCTGTGTAAATGCTACCCAAACGTGGTGGATGGGCTTGCTGATCTAGGGTTCTCTCTTATATCTTTGGACCTCTCACTCGTGACGTGCATGGGTGGGGAAGTCCAATACTCCATGCGATGATTGGGATGACTGTGGGGTTGATCAGCAACCTGTTGGTGTTGGTGGGGAGGCATATACATAAATACGTCCTTTCAATTATGTAAGGACCTGCCTATTTGGGTGCCGTCTCTTAAAAACGCCAATTAGCCCTATACATTTTTAATGTTTTGCAGGAACAACTGATTGCCAGGGCAATTTTCTTCTCAGCTCAAATAGGCTCTGTATAACTTTTGACTTTAGACTTGGTTACTTTTCCATTGCGTTGCACTTACGTTCGCGGATCTTGGAGTAGTTAGTTAGTAGTAGCCTAAAATCTTGGAGTAGTTAGTGGTCGGTATTCTGCTACCATCGATCACATGTGGCGAACATAGTGGCCGTAGCAGATATTTGCATATTCCTCGAGTGGAAAAATTTTGTAAGATCAGTCAAATAGGAGTTCAGCCTTTCACAAATGACATTGGCGAAGGTAGCCTACACCAACATCGTATCTGTGACTGCATATGTGTGAATACTATTCAAACCTGATCTATAGGCTTGCTGATCTACGAGCTCTCTCTTTTATGTGTCTTTGGACCTCTCTCTCTCTCTCTCTCTCTCTCTCTCTCTCTCTAAATCATTAAGATCGCTCTTGACATCCCTTTGTGGGTGAGTCCTATCCCCCATACGAGCACATACTGCATCGAGAGCATGCCATTTATTGCCGTACTGAAGATTCTTGGACTCCTCATTCAAATGTTCCACTGATGACATGAGGGGGCAACCTGTTGCAATTCTCATGTTTCTAAATTTTTCCATTGCTTTGCATTGCCGGCTAGGGACTTGAGGACCTTACTCCTACATCTCAACTCTTACCAGATAGCTGGGACAGACTCGGACGACGTGAACATGCTGTCAAATTTTACTCCTAGGATTTTGGGTAAGTTATTGGTGGAAATTCTGTTACCATAGACCAGGACATTTAACTCTGTTCTCATACCCATAGTCCATGTGATAAACAGAGGTGCCGTACACTTTGTGGCGGATATCAATTAAATAGAAACCGACGACAAGATCGTACAATCATCCGCATACGTAACGATCTCAGTGCCGTCTGGTGGGGAAGGAATACAGGAAAGGTAGATATTAAACAGTTCCATCCTACCTTCAGGAACTCCATGTTTCACTCCGCGGAGCTTCGACTTCTTGTTCCTGAATTCCGCGTACAACTGGCGCCCAAACATGTAAATGATTATCCAACGTTTCAAACTTGGTCGGAGAAGTCCCAGACAGTGTGGATTGATTGCGGTGAGATACTCAACTCCCGGCTCATCTATCTGTTTCAACATTACCATGGATATCAAGCAGGATGTTGGTGGCTAGCGACAGGTTGAGAACTCTGTTACGATATTAAATTCTGGCTCATTTAGCTGTTTCAGCATTACCATAGGGATACCGTCAGGGCCTTACGCTTTGGGTGATTTAGCGTTGCTGATGGAGTATGCAACATCATCCATTGTGGGGGTTCCTCTTTGGCAGAAAAAATTATATAATTATATAATTATATAATTATATAAAATATATATAATGCGAAGCAGTACACTTCGCACTGTCATTCCAAAGGTGCTCTAAAAGTTGACGATTAAAATAGCTTTCGCACCACTTCGAATCAGTCAGAGTAGCATCGCCAAAACGTGACTGAGGTTCTCTGTTCCTTCTTGTTCGTTTCGAGAGTGACTTAAATGTTGCCCATAAGTCACTAATGATGTAATTTTTCATATGGTCCAGCTACAGGTTCCGCTTCTGTTCACCGACCAACCTATGAACTTCTAGTATCTGATTCCCAGTTATGGGGTAAATTCGTGGTGCTAATGGAGAAGATTATATGGTCTGACCCAAGAGAAACGACAGATAGCCGGCTTACGCCATTTGTCAAACCAGTTGACACGGTGATTATACTTGGCGAACTATGTCACTCTCTTATAATTCTGGTAATGACGTCCTCATTGACTATGAAAAACGTATAGATATTAATCTTCCCAGCCAGTGCTATACTCCTCTGTCATTATCCAAAAGTTCCCTAAGACCAGCCGGTTATAACCTACAAACAACGAGCTTATGTTGAGCCTATAACCTGGAGTACAGCTATTAGTCGACGGGGTGTATATGCTAAAAAACTCGGTCTCGATGAGTTCTCGAAGCAAACAGAAACATTGATGAGTCCTGAGCAACCCAACACTTTATTGTCGTCTTTGGTAGCTCCTATAAATCTTAAAAAAAATCCAAGTTTATTGTCTTCTTCGGTAGCTCCTAAAAATCTTTTAAAAGTACGAGTTTATTGTCCTCTTTGGCAGCTCTTAAAAATCTTTATTGTCTTCTTCGGTAGCTCCTAAAAATCTTTTAAAAGTACGAGATTATTGTCCTCTTTGGCAGCTCTTAAAAATCTTTAAAAATCCAAATTTATTATCCTTTCTGGTAGCTCCTAAAAATATTAAAAAAATCGACATTTATTGTCCTTTTTGGTAGCTTCAGAAAATCTTGGTAAAATCCACGTTTATTGTCTGCTTTGGTAACCCTTAAAAATCCTTAAAAATCTACATTTAAAAAATCCACATTTATAGTCCTTTTTGGTAGCTCCTAAAAATCTTTAAAAAATCCACGTTTATTGTCCTCTTTGGTAGCTCCTAAAAATCATTAAAAAAATCCACGTTTATTGTCCTCTTTGGTAGCTCCTAAAAATCTTTAAAAAATCCACGTTTATTGTCCTCTTTGGTAGCTCCTAAAAATCTTTAAAAAATCCACGTTTATTGTCCTCTTTGGTAGCTCCTAAAAATCATTAAAAAAATCCACGTTTATTGTCCTCTTTGGTAGCTCCTAAAAATCTTTAAAAAATCCACGTTTATTGTCCTCTTTGGTAGCTCCTAAAAATCTTTAAAAAATCCACGTTTATTGTCCTCTTTGGTAGCTCCTAAAAATCTTTAAAAAATCCACGTTCATTGTCCTCTTTGGTAGCTCCTAAAAATCTTTAAAAAATCCACGTTTATTGTCCTCTTTGGTAGCTCCTAAAAATCATTAAAAAAATCCACGTTTATTGTCCTCTTTGGTAGCTCCTAAAAATCTTTAAAAAATCCACGTTTATTGTCCTCTTTGGTAGCTCCTAAAAATCATTTAAAAAATCCACGTTTATTGTCCTCTTTGGTAGCTCCTAAAAATCTTTAAAAAATCCACGTTTATTGTCCTCTTTGGTAGCTCCTAAAAATCTTTAAAAAATCCACGTTTATTGTCCTCTTTGGTAGCTCCTAAAAATCTTTAAAAAATCCACGTTTATTGTCCTCTTTAGTAGCTCCTAAAAATCTTTAAAAAATTCACGTTTATTGTCCTCTTTGGTAGCTCCTAAAAATCTTTAAAAAATCCACGTTTATTGTCCTCTTTGGTAGCTCCTAAAAATCTTTAAAAAATCCACGTTTATTGTCCTCTTTGGTAGCTCCTAAAAATCTTTAAAAAATCCACGTTCATTGTCCTCTTTGGTAGCTCCTAAAAATCTTTAAAAAATCCACGTTTATTGTCCTCTTTGGTAGCTCCTAAAAATCATTAAAAAAATCCACGTTTATTGTCCTCTTTGGTAGCTCCTAAAAATCTTTAAAAAATCCACGTTTATTGTCCTCTTTGGTAGCTCCTAAAAATCATTAAAAAAATCCACGTTTATTGTCCTCTTTGGTAGCTCCTAAAAATCTTTAAAAAATCCACGTTTATTGTCCTCTTTGGTAGCTCCTAAAAATCTTTAAAAAATCCACGTTTATTGTCCTCTTTGGTAGCTCCTAAAAATCTTTAAAAAATCCACGTTTATTGTCCTCTTTAGTAGCTCCTAAAAATCTTTAAAAAATCCACGTTTATTGTCCTCTTTGGTAGCTCCTAAAAATCTTTAAAAAATCCACGTTTATTGTCCTCTTTGGTAGCTCCTAAAAATCTTTAAAAAATCCACGTTTATTGTCCTCTTTAGTAGCTCCTAAAAATCTTTAAAAAATTCACGTTTATTGTCCTCTTTGGTAGCTCCTAAAAATCTTTAAAAAATCCACGTTTATTGTCCTCTTGGGTAGCTCCTAAAAATCTTTAAAAAATCCACGTTTATTGTCCTCTTTGGTAGCTCCTAAAAATCTTTAAAAAATCCACGTTTATTGTCCCCTTTGGTAGCTCCTAAAAATCTTTAAAAAATCCACGCTTATTGTCCCCTTTGGTAGCTCCTAAAAATCTTTAAAAAATCCACGTTTATTGTCCTCTTTGGTAGCTCCTAAAAATCTTTAAAAAATCCACGTTTATTGTCCTCTTGGGTAGCTCCTAAAAATCTTTAAAAAATCCACGTTTATTGTCCTCTTTGGTAGCTCCTAAAAATCTTTAAAAAATCCACGTTTATTGTCCCCTTTGGTAGCTCCTAAAAATCTTTAAAAAATCCACGTTTATTGTCCCCTTTGGTAGCTCCTAAAAATCTTTAAAAAATCCACGGTTATTGTCCTAAAAATCTTTAAAAAATCCACGTTTATTGTCCTCTTTGGTAGCTCCTAAAAATCTTTAAAAAATCCACGTTTATTGTCCTCTTTGGTAGCTCCTAAAAATCTTTAAAAAATCCACGTTTATTGTCCTCTTTGGTAGCTCCTAAAAATCTTTAAAAAATCCACGTTTATTGTCCTCTTTGGTAGCTCCTAAAAATCTTTAAAAAATCCACGTTTATTGTCCTCTTTGGTAGCTCCTAAAAATCTTTAAAAAATCCACGTTTATTGTCCTCTTTGGTAGCTCCTAAAAATCTTTAAAAAATCCACGTTTATTGTCCTCTTTGGTAGCTCCTAAAAATCTTTAAAAAATCCACGTTTATTGTCCTCTTTGGTAGCTCCTAAAAATCTTTAAAAAATCCACGTTTATTGTCCTCTTTGGTAGCTCCTAAAAATCTTTAAAAAATCCACGTTTATTGTCCTCTTTGGTAGCTCCTAAAAATCTTTAAAAAATCCACGTTTATTGTCCTCTTTGGTAGCTCCTAAAAATCTTTAAAAAATCCACGTTTATTGTCCTCTTTGGTAGCTCCTAAAAATCTTTAAAAAATCCACGTTTATTGTCCTCTTTGGTAGCTCCTAAAAATCTTTAAAAAATCCACGTTTATTGTCCTCTTTGGTAGCTCCTAAAAATCTTTAAAAAATCCACGTTTATTGTCCTCTTTGGTAGCTCCTAAAAATCTTTAAAAAATCCACGTTTATTGTCCTCTTTGGTAGCTCCTAAAAATCTTTAAAAAATCCACGTTTATTGTCCTCTTTGGTAGCTCCTAAAAATCTTTAAAAAATCCACGTTTATTGTCCTCTTTGGTAGCTCCTAAAAATCTTTAAAAAATCCACGTTTATTGTCCTCTTTGGTAGCTCCTAAAAATCTTTAAAAAATCCACGTTTATTGTCCTCTTTGGTAGCTCCTAAAAATCTTTAAAAAATCCACGTTTATTGTCCTCTTTGGTAGCTCCTAAAAATCTTTAAAAAATCCACGTTTATTGTCCTCTTTGGTAGCTCCTAAAAATCTTTAAAAAATCCACGTTTATTGTCCTCTTTGGTAGCTCCTAAAAATCTTTAAAAAATCCACGTTTATTGTCCTCTTTGGTAGCTCCTAAAAATCTTTAAAAAATCCACGTTTATTGTCCTCTTTGGTAGCTCCTAAAAATCTTTAAAAAATCCACGTTTATTGTCCTCTTTGGTAGCTCCTAAAAATCTTTAAAAAATCCACGTTTATTGCCCTCTTTGGTAGCTCCTAAAAATCTTTAAAAAATCCACGTTTATTGTCCTCTTTGGTAGCTCCTAAAAATCTTTAAAAAATCCACGTTTATTGTCCTCTTTGGTAGCTCCTAAAAATCATTAAAAAATCCACGTTTATTGTCCTCTTTGGTAGCTCCTAAAAATCTTTAAAAAATCCACGTTTATTGTCCTCTTTGGTAGCTCCTAAAAATCTTTAAAAAATCCACGTTTATTGTCCTCTTTGGTAGCTCCTAAAAATCTTTAAAAAATCCACGTTTATTGTCCTCTTTGGTAGCTCCTAAAAATCTTTAAAAAAATCCACGTTTATTGTCCTCTTTGGTAGCTCCTAAAAATCTTTAAAAAATCCACGTTTATTGTCCTCTTTGGTAGCTCCTAAAAATCTTTAAAAAATCCACGTTTATTGTCCTCTTTGGTAGCTCCTAAAAATCTTTAAAAAATCCACGTTTAATGTCCTCTTTGGTAGCTCCTAAAAATCTTTAAAAAATCCACGTTTATTGTCCCTTTGGTAGCTCCTAAAAATCTTTAAAAAATCCGCGGTTATTGTCCTAAAAATCTTTAAAAAATCCACGTTTATTGTCCTCTTTGGTAGCTCCTAAAAATCATTAAAAAAATCCACGTTTATTGTCCTCTTTGGTAGCTCCTAAAAATCTTTAAAAAATCCACGTTTATTGTCCTCTTTGGTAGCTCCTAAAAATCTTTAAAAAATCCACGTTTATTGTCCTCTTTGATAGCTCCTAAAAATCATTAAAAAATCCACGTTTATTGTGTTCTTTGGTAGCTCCTAAAAATTTTTAAAAAATCCACGTTTATTGTCCTCTTTGGTAGCTCCTAAAAATTTTTAAAAAATCCACAACTATTGTCCTCTTTGGTAGCTCCTAAAAATTTTTAAAAAATCCACGTTTATTGTCCTCTTTGGTAGCTCCTAAAAATTTTTAAAAAATCCACAACTATTGTCCTCTTTGGTAGCTCCTAAAAATGTTTAAAAAATCCACGTTTATTGTCCTCTTTGGTAGCTCCTACAAATCTTTAAAAAATCCACATTTATTGTCCTCTTTGGTAGCTCCTAAAAATCTTTAAAAAAACCACGTTTATTGTCATCTTTGGTAGCTCCTAAAAATCTTTAAAAATCCACTTTTATTTTCCTATTTGGTAGCTCCTAAAAATCTTTAAAAATCCACGTTTATTGTCCTCTTTGGTAGCTTCTAAAAATCTTAAAAAATCCACGTTTATTGTCTTCTTTGGTAGCTCCTAAAAATCTTTAAAAAATCCACGTTCATTGTCCTCTTTGGTAGCTCCTTAAAATCTTTAAAAAATCCACGTTTATTGTCCTCTTTGGTAGCTCCTAAAAATCTTTAAAAATCAACTTTTATTTTCCTCTTTGGTAGCTCCTAAAATCTTTAAAAATCCACGTTTATTGTCCTCTTTGGTAGCTCCTAAAAATCTTTAAAAATCCACGTTTATTGTCCTCTTAGGTAGCTCCTAAAAATCTTTAAAAAATCCACGTTTATTGTCCTCTTTGGTAGCTCCTAAAAATCTTTAAAAAATCCACGTTTATTGTTCTCTTTGGTAGCTTCTAAAAATCTTTAAAAAATCCAAGTTCATTGTCCTCTTTGGTAGCTCCTAAAATTCTTTAAAAAAATCCACGTTTATTGTCTTCTTTGGTAGCTCCTAAAAATCTTTAAAAAATCCACGTTTAGTGTCCTCTTTGGTAGCTCCTAAAAATCTTTAAAAAATTCACGTTTATTGTCCTCTTTGGTAGCTCCAAAAAATCTTTAAAAAATCCACGTTTATTGTCCTCTTTGGTAGCTCCTAAACATCTTTAAAAAATCCACGTTTATTTTTCTCTTTGGTAGCTCCCAAAAATCTTGAAAAAAACATGTTTATTGTCCTTTTTGGTAGCTCCTAAAAAGCTTTAAAAGAGCCACGTTTTTTATCCGTATTGTCTTCTATTTATTCAAATCCAAATACTACACCAACCCTCCCCATCCTCCTTTCCAATTTTATATATTTTATATCAAATGACAATCTAAAACACCACATACGCATTCCTTTTTAAAATATCTCTAAGGATTGTGTCCTTGAAATATTTCAAATAAAATACCAACAACAAAATCAACAAAAGAAATAAAAATTCCAATTCTCAATTGTTGTTTAAATATTTCGAAGCCACATTTGTTTGAATGTGGCAAATGCATATTTCACACTCGAAGGCTATTAATCTTCTGCAAGAATTAATTGAAACATTCCATTGATCCGCAAGAGCACACCCAAATGCGGTGGCATCCTTCTGCCGCCTCTAGGGAAAGATCTACAACCACCAAGCCACCAGCCAACATCACAGCATGTTTGTATTTAACATAAAACCGCAACGACGACGATGAATGGGAACATTGCTACATTTGTTTGTTCTGGTTTGCTCGAGGAGGAGGCTCATTGAATAAGGGTCTGAAGAGCCAACAAGGATAATGAGAAGATTTAACTGATATAACAATGAAGGTGTAAATGTTTGCAAACTACCCATGGCAGATGTCTTGTACAAAGTTTTTAATAACATGAATAGAATTGCCAGCATTTTCATTGCCCTCAGCCTCACACACACACATTATCCGCTACTATCTATTCACAAATGAGAGCTCATTCATAACCTTGCTTGCTTCATCCCAACCCACCTCAGTCCACCTAACCTACAACTAACTACACCATCATTATTCCAACTGCGTTAATGACTGACAACGAACCATGGTTTTTGTTGAACGGGAGGAGGGAGGTTGTTGTTGGTCGTAGTGGGTGAAAATTTAAGTGCTCCACCGCGTATTGGTAATGGAGAATGGCAACTGCCACTGACGCTGTTGCTGGTGGTGGTTACTCTGTTGATGATATCGGCTGGATGAACGGAGAATGAAGATTTTTGCTACGAAACAAACAACACAATTTGTTATCGCGGTTAGCGGACAAACCTATTTGTTTGCCAAAAACATGCCCTGTGTACTCATATATCGTCATGCGTGTAGCTTCAAACACACAGATTTCTACAGGGCTGTAGGCTGTAGTAACACATCATATAGTAGGAAGGCGAAAGGGCTCTCGTTACATGGCAGATGAATGGACCAAAAAGACCCGAAAAAGTCGAATTAGCGCTTGAAGAAGACATAAGCCGCGATTATATCTCCTTTCATAAAGCAAAAATATGGTAGCGACGGCTCCTGAACGAGGAGAAGCACAAGGTAGGGTTAAAATCCAAGCTTATTGTCTTCTTTGTTGGCTAATAAAAATCATTAAAAATCCACGTTTATTGCCTTCTTTGTTGGCTCCTAAAAATCTTTAAAAAAGCCAGGCTTATTGTCGTTTTTGGTGACCTCCAAAAATCGTTGAAAATCCACGTTTAAAGTTTGTTGGCTCCTAAAAATCTTTAAAAATAAAGGCCTATTGTTCTCTTTGTGGGCTTCTAAAAATCTTTAAAAAATCCAGGCTTATCGTCCTCTTTGTTGGCTTCTAAAAATCTTTAAAAAATCCAGGCTTATTGTCCTCTTTGGTGACTTCCAAAACTCGTTGAAAAATTTACGTATATCGTCCTCTTTGTCGGCTCCTACAAATCTATAAAAAATTCATGTTTATTGTCCTCTTCGTTGCCTCCTAAAATCTTTAAAAAATCCAGGTTTATTGTCCTCTTTGTTGGCTCCTAAAAATCTTTAAAAAATCCAAGTTTGTTGTCCTCTTCGTTGCCTCCTAAAATCTTTAAAAATCCAGGTTTATTGTCCTCTTTGTTGGCTCCTAAAAATCTTTAAAAAAAATCAAAGTTTATTGTCCTCTTCGTTGGCACCTTAAAATCTTTAAAAACTTCACGTTTATTGTCCTCTTTGGCTGCTTCAAAAAATCTTTAAAAAATCCACGTTTATTGTCCCCGTTGACGGCTCCAAAAAAATCTTTAAAAATCCACGCTTATTGTCCTCTTAGGCGGCTCCAAAAATCTTTAAAAAATCCACGTTTACTGTCCTCTTTGGCGGCTCCAAAAATTCTTTAAAAATTCACGTTTATTGTCCTCTTTGGCGGTTCCAAAAAATCTTGAAAAAATCCAGGTTTATTGCCCTCTTAGGCTGTCTAAAAAATCTTTAAAAAATCCACGTTTATTGTCCTCTAAGGCGGCTCCAAAAAAATCTTTAAAAAATCAAGGTTTATTATCCTCTTTGTTGGCTCCTAAAAATCTTTAAAAATCCATGATTATTATCCTCTTTGTTGGCTCCTAAAAATCTTTAAAAAATCCACGCTAATTGTTCTCTTTATCCTAAAAATCGTAATAAAAACCAGGCTTGTTGTCCTCTTTGGTGACTTCCAAACATATTTGAAAAATCCACTTTTATTGTCCTCTGTGTTGGCTACTAAAAATTTTAAAAAATCCACGTTTACTGTCCTCTTAAGTCGATCCTAAAAATCTTTAAAAAATCCACATTTATTGTCCTTTCTGGTAGCTCCTAAAACTCTTTAAAAAATTCAAGCTTATCGTCCTTTTTTTTGGCTCCTAAAAAATCTTTAAAAATCCAGGCTTATTGTCCTCTATGGTAACTTCTTTGAAACATCAACGTTTATTTCCTCTTTGTTGGCTCCTAAAAATCTTTAAAAAATCCATACTTGTTGACCTCTTTGGTGACTTCCAAAAATCTTTGAAAAATCCACGTTTATTGTCCTCTGTGTTGGCTCCTAAAAATCTTTAAAAATTCACGTCCTCTTTGTCGGCTCCTAAAAAATCTTAAAAAAAAATCCGGAATTATAAGGAAGATTTGTCATGTTTCGTGGTGCAGTAATTCCTTCTCGCTGCAGCCATATCAGACCCTTAAAGTAGGAGTAACGGACTTGTTGGCTCGGTTTGGCAGAAGGCTGTCACAGATTGTGTTCACCCAAGATTCGATGTCTTCTGGTCGCTAGCATTATACTGAGAGAATTTTAGCCACCTCATGTAGATGATCCGGGTGCCACCGTGGTACAATGGTATGCACACCCGCCTTGCACACTAAAGGTAGTGGGATCGATTCCCCGGCCAGTCAATGTCAAAATTTTCAACGGTGGCAAAATACCCCTCAGTAATGTTGGCGATAAACAGTAGGCTCCCCATATCATTGAGCTAATATGAATCGTGGTGTACTCATTGCTATGAGAGAAGTCTCCCTAGTCCCATATGGCATGTTTGTGGAACAATTATAATTATGTAGACGACCCACTGAAAACATGAGGAGGCACCCTGCTGCAGCTATCAGGGCGGCATTCGGTCAAGATTGAATATGCTTCCATCGCGTTGCATTTATATTCGCTGACCAAACTGGCGCAGCACAGCTTACCACAGACCAACCTATAGCGTTATATGTGGTCAACAAGGTTTCTTTATCTGTACCACAAGTGCTGCCGGCTAGAGATTTGTGGAACACATCTCGGCTTCTCGTGATTGCTGAATGTGACCCCTAGAATTTTGGGGTATTTTGTGGTCGGAATTCTGCTACCATCGACATGACCATGACATTCAACTCTGTTCCCACCTCTGCCGCCCATGTGATGAACAGAGTGGCCATAGATTTTGTGGCGGATATTTGCATATTCCTCGCGTGTAAAAAGTTGGCAAGATCAGTCAAGGTACTTGACGCCAAGATCATACAATCGTCCGCATACGCTACGATCTCAATGTCGTCTAGAGGGGGCGGAATACAGGAAAGGTTGAGGTTAAACAGTTCGGGAGATATCACCACACCTTTTGCAACTCCCTGTTTCACTATACGGGGCTTGGACTTCCTGTTCCTGAATTCCACGTACGACTGGCGTCCGCACATAAACATATAATTAGTTATTCAACGTTTCAAACTTGGCCGGAGGGTTGTCTGCTCTATGTCCTCAAACAGCGTTGACTGCTTGACAGTGTCAAATGCCCGACTAATATGTATGGAGATCGCATAAAGCGCTGTTGTCGTGCTGTGCAGCTTACGGAACCCATGCTGATGATCGGAAACTGGATAGCTATTTCTGAGGCTTGGGAGGACTAAAGCCTCAAGGGTTTTGCAACGGGTGACTAAAGCGAAATCGGTCTGTGCGCTTCACCTTTGCTGGCATCCTTGCCTTGTCTTCAGTAGCTGGGTCACCCACTGGGCCACTTTCCAGACTTCGGGAACAATGTGGGTGGTTAGCGACAGGTTGAGAACTTTAGAACTTCCATCAAGGCCCAACGCTTTGGATGATTTAGCGTTCCTGATGACATTCGCAAAATAACCCATTGTGAATTGTGGTGGTTCATCCTTGGCAGGAAGAGATCTAATGCGACGTAGTACTCTTCTGTTCTGCCTGTCACACCCGAGATGCTCGACAAATTGTCGATTGAAATAACTTGTGCACTTCTTCGGATCAGTCAACGTAACATCGCCAAACGTGACTGAGGTCGTATTTTCCTTCCAGGGTTCGAGAGTCAATTAACCGTTGACCAAATTCACTTATTGCGGCTACAATGTTACAACTCTTCATATGATTTAACCACTTGTTACGCTTATGCTCACCGACCAACCTGTTGACTTTCAGTGGCAGCTCCCTGTCTCTGAGGTAAATAGAATTGGCACAACGAAGCTAAACATTCTCTTTTGCTAGTCCCATCGCCTCTGCTGGGAATTTTGGTATCGCATCGGGTATTCGACCAGCAGGTCTATGGCGAGCAGCTGCAGTAGTTATGTCTCGGAACGTACTTTCCTCTAACCGAACATCAGAAGGATTGGGCGCTGATTAGTGAACTCACAGAAACTCGGGCAATTAGCTTTTCCATGACAGACGAAATTGAGGCGTTTATTTATTGTTTCCTAACGACGAATAAGTACTAAACTCCTGTGTTTCTGTTGTTTAGTGTCACGATTGTGGCACGAGCACATCTTTAAAGCTAGCTCGAATATGTTTCGGCCCTTCTTTATTATGTTATCAAAAATCCCTTAAGGTTCGCACAATACTCCATTGAGTGCCGCGTTACAATGACCACCTGAAAACTGCAGGAAAAAGCACTCAACGGACCGAATGTGTTTGGTACCTTGCTTCTAGTGTACCGATGCCATAACTTTATTGAAGGCACGTTCTATGTGAAAAAGCATGCGGGCGTACGTGTAGTAAGAGCCTTCCATATTACAGTTTCTACCACTCTAGCTTTGATCTAGACAAGTTTGCAGGTCTTTGATGTAGGCATGTATTTCAGAGCTTGACCATGGTCCTGGAAAACCTTTCTAAATTTTTAAATGACTTGACCCGTTTTAGGATGAATATCACCGTGACTTTCCTTCATAGAACCAAAATGAACGATAAACACAAACAAGCTCTGTTCCAGATGTGAATTAATGCCTCCGATGCGTTATAAGGCAAACGATCTGGTCCGGGCGATTTAAAGAGTTTGAAGGCGTTTATTGCCTATGCAATTTTTGGACGACTTATGATCTCATCGATAACACTCAACTCATCGGTGGTTTGATTTCGTGTGGTTGGGGAGCTTGGGCGCTTTGACCCGTCCTTACAGTTACGGTAATATCTGAGAGATCTAGAGTTTTCCTGTCTTTGATACTACCGATTTAAGTCATTCGTAAGTAAAAGCGAATTTCACATACCATGTCGCATGTTCGATTGTTGTCAAGGTCTTCAGATTCAAAGACAGCATCTAGATAGAATGTTAGCAGCAGCTTAATAGAATGATAGAAAGGCTGACTTCCGAAACGTCAGATGATTTGTAGTCGTGCATGAAACTAGAGGTTCTTAGATCGAGTTCCAACTATGAAATTGCAGTAGTGGGGAACTCGATAGTTTCATGCACGACAACAAAGCAACTGACGTTTCGGTAGTCAGCCAAACTACTCTTTATTATTATTAGCCTTGATATCGCGTTCTGTCCCATGATTAGCCGCTATTTATTCTTCCTTAGCTACCTTGTTTTCCTCAGCCTCACGCAGAGTATTTTTGACTTGCTCTTCCAAAATCTATGCGATCGTAGCAACTTCCTTTGGCGTAGCGTTGGATTCGTCTCTTTGTCTACTAAATTCTTCAGGTCGCGGACTTCGAATCGAATCACCTCACACTGTGAGCTCTCTTAAGCTTCAGGGCGTGCTTTAGCCTCTTCAGCTTTTTTCTAGTCAATTTGAAAGTTCATGGCTATGGATTTCGCAGTTGTTCGCTTCGAAGTTTCTTTTTCCTGTTTCTTTTTCACTATCCTTCTCATGTTGTTTTTTCTCCCATGTTTATCGAAAGAGGAAGAGACCAAGATGGAGTTTACTGACCTCTCTACATAGCTTATAAAAAGAGATGATGCAATTGTCCTTTCTCACGTTGCTGGGGTTGGAAAAAAATAAGGCTTAAATTTCCTTTAGAGGCACCTAAGGTAGGAAGACCATATTTGCACCATAACTTTTGTCCAGGAAATGTATACTTCCCGAGATATAGGCCTCGAAAGTTCTGGAAAATCCCTATGTTAGACTTCAGTTAAACACATTTGTTAAACTGAATTCGTGTTAAAATTTTGTTAAAACGCATTTATTAAACTCAATTCGTGATAAAATTTGGTTATTACAGGTAAGTCTTGTCTCTCCGAACAAAACAGTAAACAATATATATGGGGAAGTCCATACTATCCGAGGTAAATTTAAAAGAAATTTTGTTTTCGAATTTTGAATCTGTCCATAGGAGAAAGTCTTAAATCTCCGGCCGGCTATTTAGAGAAAAAATTGAAAATTTAGGAGAAAATTTTGTTCCCGTTCCTGAGATTTGCACCTGTCCATAGGAGAAAAATTTACAATTTAAAAGAAATTTTGTTCCCGTTCCCAAGATTTGCACCTGTCCATAGAAGGAAGTCCTAAATCCCCGGCCGAATGCCGGCTATATAGAGAAAAAATTAAAATTTAGGAGAAAATTTTGTTCCCGTCCCCGAGATTTGCACCTGTCCATAGGAGAAAGTCTTAAATCCACGGCTGAAGGTCAGTTATTTACAGAAAAAATTATAATTCAAAAGAAAAAATTTTAATTTTCAATTTTTCTAATTGTAACATAAAGTAAGACAAAATACTTATTTGGACAAAAAGAAGAGAAATTACTAAACAATTAAAAAATAGTTTTGCTATTATTTTAAATTTTTAATTTTTTGGCGGGTGGTTCATCATCACTTTCAGCAGTGCTGTTCTTATTGGGGTATTCATCTTCACTGCCGATTTCAGTATCGGCTTCACTCTCTTGTGATTCCTCGCTTGTGGATCCACTTTCCAACAATACATTAGAGGAAGAAGAATCCATTCTTGGTTTCTCAAATTCAGAGTCAGCTGAAGATTTTGTTGGATCATACAGCTTACCCGCGAATTTGAGATATTCCAAGAATGCATTCTTGTTATTGGCACGGCACCATCTTGAAAAGACAAATTTCTAAATATAACCGTCGAAAAATATTTTTCTACGGTTATATTCAGGAATCGATCTTTTCAGATGGCGCCATAACCCCTCTATGGTATTTGTGTGAAAACCGGTCTGTGGATCCACAAAATTTTCTGAGTGGTTTACTTGGTGGTGGGTGTACCCCTCTTCGGATAGCGTGTTATATGCCTAAAATTAAAAAATAAAAATATATTATTTATTTTTTTTAAATATACTGTTATACTTACTCTCCAGCAGTCGGAAATAATTATGGATTCTGGCTTAATATAGTTTTTAATGAGGGGCAGTAGGGTGTCTCGGGTCCGATCCTCCACTGGAAATATAAAACTGTTATTGGAACCACGTTCAACACCTCCAAACACCCACTGCCCCTCGACATGATGTCCGCGGTGGTATTTTCGTTTCCCCACTTTGGTTTCATCAATTTCGAAATTTTTTCCGGGGCCGCCGATTTCTATTTGGGTCTGAAAGGAACTGTGGATACAAACTTCTCTGCAGAAGTTGTTCCAGTCCACTGCAGCCCGCAAATCAATTGATATTTCATCGATGATGTCATTTAATCCACCGGTACGTTTTGTCCACATGAACACAAAAACGAGGATTTTGTAAATGAGCAAATGTGATTTATCAAAGAACGTTCCTTTTCGGGAGGAACGTCTGAAATTACATTTGCCCTTTGTACGGCCCCGGAATGTTTTACTGCATCTAAAATAAAAAAGTTACAATGGGAAAAACAAAGCTGTACTTTTATATACCTCCATATCCATCCATCACAACTTGGGTAAGGACACAACTTTAGTGCACGACCCCGGTTGCATTTGAGCATGCTTTCCTTTGGAATTAGATTCCATTCCTGTAGTTTTTCGACGACAGGAGAAGTCAGGTCCCCATTTCGGCATCCGAAAAAATATCACTTATGTATGTTACTTGATTAACCATTTTTGTTCAAATGAGTCTGAAATTAAAAATGAAGCACATGTTGAAAATAACGGTGAATTTCCAACATGTACTCCATTTTCAATTGGAAATGAATATGAACAAAATGGAAATTAAAATAACAAATGCTCATAACGCTGCACTAAAAAAATAATAAACATATACGAAAGTTTTCTCGAAATTTCAGTGACCTATCTCGGGAAGTGTGGGCTTGGGGGAGACGAGACTTACCAGTAATAATAAAATTTTCATATGATACGAGTTTAGTAAATAAGTTTAACTTAAGTCTAACAAAGGGATTTTCCGGAACTTTCGAGGCCTATATCTCGGGAAGTATACATTTCCTGGACAAAAGTTATACATCGTTGGAATCAGAATAGAATGGGCTATGTGTGGGAAAAATGCCGATTTTTTCCGCCAGGTGTCTCTAAAGGAAATTTGTTCCAAAAATAAGCCTAGATACACATTTGACGGATACAGGAGATACAGCAGAAACATAAACCTATCTCGACTTCTGTGTTTGTGGATTTAGATAGGATTTTCGAAATGAAGGTCAGGATAGACTATGCTTGGAGGCCAGGAAACTCAATGCCCTAACGTTCCTGAGTGTTTATCTGCTACCAAATGTTGAAGGCTTGCTCAATAGGTTGAAATATACCCATTTCATTTCATGGCAAATTCATCTTGAAATTTAAAGTAGAGGCAAGACAACATTCACTGTCCCTGAAAGACCCTTATACAATTATTCATGCCTTTTGGCGTTCAGAGATTTTACCAATCACTGCTCCAGAGTGTTGCCCATTCCCTCAGATCTTCGGGTAGCTGGGAGAACTTTCCCTTACATACGCTCTGGTCGAATACCCGAAATAAGACCAAATTTCCTAGCATAGGTGACGGGACTAGCAAATGAGCGTGATGAGCTTTGTCGTAGAAACCCTGAACCGATCTTCGGGTAGCTGAGATAACTTTCCGGGACATCATCACTGCACCAGTCGCTCGCTACATACCTTCTGGTCGAATATCCGAAATAAGACCAAATTTCCCAGCAGAGGCGACGAGATGGGCAAAATTAGCGTGATGAGATACGTCATACGAAACCCGAAGATCCGAGAGTTAGAGAGCTTACTTTTGAAGTCAACAGGTTAGTAGGCGAACATAAGCGGAAAAAGTGGCTAGACCACCAAAAGCAATGCAACATTGGTACAGGATTAAGTAAATTGTAGGTAACGGTTAAATCACTCTCGAATTTGGGAAAGAAGGATGACTGAACGACTGTTATATTCAACGGCGTGACAATTACTGACCCAAATAGGCGCGCGTGTAATTTTAACCGGCAGTTCATAGAGAACCCTGAGAGTGATAGGGCGAAGAGGAGTTTATAAAAAGAGCCGAGGAGGTATCATCACAATTTACGATGGGCGATGTTGCAGATGCCATCCGAAACGCGAAGACAGGTCGCTTTTTTGAATTTGGAGAAAAAGCTAAGAATGCATTTGAATAACTAATTCCAAACTTAATACAGATTCCCGTTCTGCAACATACTCATTTTACCATTGCTTTGGAATTGAGGCCCCCAAAACATAATTCACTTCAACATCTCTATCCTCAATCCCTCCACTCCACAACTTCCCACGCAAAACATTTAAAATTGTATCTGGTGGTAATTCACTAAATTATAGACCTCCGCCAGCCATAAGAATGGCATAACATTAGAACCACATCAGTACCACCAACCAACAAACACCTCCATTATCGAAATATAGCCAAATGTAGGTTTGAACATTATCAAATATACATGGATGGAATCAAGAGCAGCAGCAGTAAGAGGGGAAGGAGGGGAGAAGAATGTGGCGTGTGCATAAAATGTAACGCAATGTCATTTTGTCAAATATACGGTTGTTGCTGTTATAATGTCTTGAGATGTTTTTTTTTTTTTTTTCACTTTGTGCAAAAATACAATGGTAATGAAACGGAAACATATGATGTCTATTTGAAGCAAAAAGGCAAGGCAACATCAACAAATAACTAGACCATTTTGCGGTACTCTAAAAACTGTGGCATATCACACTTAAGTAAGCAAATTGAATTCATAATTCTCTTTTAGGGAAAGAACAAATGCATAGATATTCGCTTTTACATACTTACAGGGATGTAAATGTTCTTGTTTATGGAAATGGGTGAGTGTATGTGACTGTCGAAAAGTTCAAAAGCTAACTAAATCACTTGTTTTTTGCAAATGGAAGCAACATTCTGATAGAATAGGATATGGTTTTTTATAACACACACATATCAATTAGCAATACCTAATGCCGATAACAAGGTATATGTAGCACGAGAAAAAAAAACATCCTATTATCGTAAATGAAATCCAATGTATGGCAAATTGGTAAATTCAATCCGCGTCATTTGTTCAACACCAGTAATTTTCTGTAATCCGTTTTGTTCTTAGTGCCTTTTAGGATTAACTACTAATTCCATATGATAGTGGGATTTTATGCATATGAATGTATGTTTGTGTGGTCTTTTGTAGAAAAGTTCATGTCAGTTTCAAAAAAAACAGCAGTAGGCATCTGGTAATGTCAAAGAAATTAGAAGACCCCAAACCTGTCGTTAGATACCCTGAAATCTGGAAATTAGTAGTGGGGTGGTACCACTACCAAACCTAATCAACTACGCCGACAGATTTCCTTGTCATTGCCAGCGGTTGTTCGATTTCGTTTTAAATGATACCCGATGAAAAGTCTAGCAGGCGACATAAAACGATGATATTCGCTCCTATTCACGTAGCGAAGAGGTAGATTTTATAATAAAGAAAGTAATGCTAAGTTTACATTTGCGAAATCCACTCGATTTCAACTGTCAATTCCATAGCTCAAACGTCAAATGAAATCTCATCTGAAATCCATTGGATTTAATTTGACGTTTGGATTTGACAGTTGAAATCGAGTGGATTTCGTAAATGTAAACCAAGCATAAAAGTCTTAGTGAGGGTTGCGTGTGCAGAGATGGGAAATATTTTAGTAAAGCAGGTATATAAATAAATAAAATACAATAAATGAAATACACTATGCTTAAAACTGTGACTCACTACTCTGAGCTAGATTGCTGGATTTTATCTATGATGCAGACCTATTAACCATGTGTAGCGAAATATTTTGTGGTTGCTGAGCGGTTGTGGTTGCTGAGCGGTAATTCCGAAAAATCGACAGTCAAAGCAAAATGAGAAAACTTTTAAAGGAAATATTTTTCCATTCAAAATGTCATATAATTGGACATGGACTGACTGTCAATGACTGCATCGTGAAGGTAATTTATGCTCGCACAGTCCAGCAAGCCGTAGAAAGGGTATGAACTTAATCGTGTCCTACAACAACACCCTCCAGCGGTCACAGAATCAGAGAAATCCCGCCCGGATGCACTAGAACTGTCCCGGCTGGGCTACCTACTCAACGGATTCCAATCAATCTCACGCGGCCGGTTCTATGCACCGGATTGAATCGGAGGAATCTTCGACCCGGGACCGTCACCTCAACAGTTATGTGTTTGCTGCAATATATTCCGGAATGGCTGCTCCGAGTTCTTTTGATCCGTGTCGGGATAGAAATGAACCCCGGGTCAGTGTGGATCTGTTCCGTTTGCCAGATCAGCATACACCACCTGTCAGTATCCGTGAGATCTAATGGATGTAGGAAATATGGGCATTTCCGAGGGTGCTCTGGCCTTAATAGCACCTGGGGTCACAGCGATAGGTATGTTGCTGCGCCAGAACGGTCCGGAAATTCATCATTCCTGCAATTCAATTGCAACGACCTCCGCAATACGATCAGCGAAATTGTGGATTTTACGAATCGGAAAACATCACCGCCACCTGTAGCTTGCAACGTTGTGATGGTTACATGGTTACAACATTTTGCGGAAGGATCGCACAAGAAGCGGAGGAGGAGGACTTGCCTTACTAATACTCCAGTCTGTCCAGTATAGAGCTATCTCGCTTGAGCTTGATTCTAGTGACCCATACATGGAATGTATGGGGTAAACAATAAAGTGTGGTATTGCCGAGGTAGACCTGTTTAATGTGTACATACCGCCGATCAATAGCTGGGCCCGGCATTATATATTATATCCTTGGCTCGGACCACCTCCCTATCATCATCTCCATAAATAGACCACCAGGCTTTATAACCTCTGAACGCCGTACTTTCCTGAACCATGGGAAAGCTGATTGGCAAGGTTTCAGAGAATTTACCAATCACCGCTTCAGACAATTGCCCACTCCCTCAGATACTCGGGTAGCTGAGAGAACTTTTCGAGACATCATCACTAAAGCAGCCGCTCGCCATATCCCTGCTGGTCGAATACCCGAAGTAAGACTAAACTTCCCAGCAGAGGCGACGGGATTAGCAAATGAGAGTGATGAGCTTCGCCGAACCAACCCCAATGACCCAGAGTCAGGGAGCTGACACTGGAAGTTAACAGGCGCGCCGTACTTTCATTAACCATGGGAAAGCGGATTGGCAAAGTTTCAGAGAGTTCACTAATCAACGCTTCAGAGAACTACCCAATCCCTCTGATGTTCGGGTAGCAGAGAGGAAATTCCGAGACATCATCACTGCTGCAGCCGCTCGCTTTATTCCTGATGTTCGAATACATGAAATAAGGCCCAATTTCCCAGCAGAGGAGACGGGATTAGCTAATGAGCGTGATGAGCTGCGCATCACAAACCCTAATGACCCCAGAGTCAGAGAACTGACAATAGAAGACAATAGATTAGTCGGTGAACACAAGCGGAAAAAGGGATGCCAACTGTTCCGAGGTAAAAATCGTTGCAGCCACATACGCACCACATGTCTGTAGCGGTTTTAACCTTAAAACAGTTGACATTCCTGCTTAAACAGTGGTTTTTGAACGTCAAAAATCACCACAAGTAGCGGGAAAACCACCAACTTAGCGCCCCTGGCTACCTATCGAACCCTGGTATGAGAGACGATCGGACATCTGTCATGTTTAACGGCGTGGCTGTGACAGATCCGAAGAGGCTACTTCTGCCGACAATTTATCGAGCACCCACATAGCGACCGGGCGAAGAGAAGTGTTTTACATCGTTTGCGATCTCTTCCAGCCGAGGAAGAACAGCCACAATTTACGATAGATGATGTTGCAGATGTAATCCGAGACGCAAAGTCATCCAAAGCGCTTGGACCTGACGGAATTTCAATGGTGATGCTAAAACAGCTGGATGACCCGGGAGTCGAGTATTTAAGTAAGATCCTCAACTTATTGCTAGCCAACCTAATAGTTCCCGATGCCTGGAAGATAGGTAGGGTGGTCCCGCCAGGTTGAAACCTGGCAAAGATGCCAGCAAAGGTGAGTCATACAGGCCGATTTCACTTCTATCGCTTGTAGCAAATACACTCAAGGCGTTACTCCTCCCCAACATCAGAACGTGTTATCCAGTTGCGGATCATCAACACGGGTTCCGGATACAGCATAGTACCACAAGCAGCGCTCCACATATATTGGACGAGGACTCAACCAGGACAAACCATGTCACAGAACAGTGATGGTAACATTGGATCTGACCAAAGCCTTTGATACGGTCAGCCATGCTAGGCTGTTCGAGGATATCGAGATGTCGACTACCCTCCAGCCTTGTCTGAAACGCTGGGTCATCAACTATTTGGTCGCCAGTCATACGTGGAATTGAGAGACAGGAAGTCCAAACCCAGTAGAGTAAAGCAGGGAGTTCCCCCAAGGAGGGGTGATATCTCCGGAACTGTTCTACCATTCAGCAATTCCAGGTGGTCGCCAGTCATACGTGGAATTCAGAGACAGGAAGTCCAATCCCCGTAGAGTGAAGCAGGGAGTTCCCCCAAGGAGGGGTGATATCTCCTTTCAGCAATTCCACGCCCTCCCTACGGCATTGAGTTAATTACGTACGCGGATGATTGTACACTCATGGCGTCAGGTTCCAACATCGGTAACGTTTGTGACAGGCTAAACGCCTATCTCCAGAGTTTTTCCACGCGAAGAATATGAAAATATCCACCGCTAAGTCAACAGCCACACTGTTCACCACATGGACGGCGCAAATGAAGCTCCAACTGCTTGCTAACGTAAGTGATACGTAATGGGATAACTTACAAATCTGCCAGAATGCTGCCCTGAGAACAGCTACAGGGGTCACCTCATGTCTGCAGTGGATGCTATAGACAAGACCACCCAAATCACCATCTGGTGGACATGCCTGAACCCCCCAGGCGAGTCAGGGAGCATTATCGTGATCTGGAAAGGGAGGTCCAGAGATATAAAAGAGAACCTCTAGATCAACGTTCTTATCAGGCAGGTTTGAGAGATATTCACACACAGCCTATATTGCGAATATCGTCCTCGATGATCACCCACAGCGGAAGAGCAACAGATGCCAAGGCAAACGAGAGTCGTGTTGGCACATCTAAGATCTGGTTGGTACAGCTGCCTCAATTCTTACTGGGCCAAGATTGATAGCAAGCGGGATATCTGCCGTGGCATCGGTCCGCATACTACGCAGCACCTGTTTAATTGCCCAGCCAACCCGACTAACCTGACTCCACGCTCACTTTGGACTTATCGTACTCAGGTGGCGTCCTTTCTGAATTTGGAGCTGGAAGCAGAGCCGAATCCATAAAATGAAGATATACATGTTCTTGTAGAAGCTGCAACAACATCGACAACAACAGCTATTTGCGATAAGATTAGAAGTAGGAACAATGTCCTCAAGTCGCTGTCCGGCAGCACTTGAGGTGCTGACAAAGAAAACTAGTTGACCTCTTACAATGCAATAGGCCGGCCTGTGGAAGAATATTCAAACCTTGCCAGAATGCCGCCCTGAGGACTGTAACAGGGTGCCTCCTCATGACACTTGTGGACCGTCATGATGAGGAGATGAAATTTTTACCGGTGCGTCGACACAACAAGATGTTGTCGATGCAGTACCTGCTTGGATGTTATCGCAGTGAGCATCCGTGTCACGATTTAATGGACAGGCTACCCCCACTCAGGCACGTCAGGAGAGATCTTCATGATCTAGAGAAAGGGAGGTCCCAAGGTATAAAAGAGAACCTCTAGACCAACGAGCCTATCAGGCAGGCTTGGATAGCATTCACACTGACATGGTTGCACAGGTAGTACAAAGATACAGTGTGAATGCCGTACTTGGAAACCAACCCCCATACATCGCAGCAAAAGAGCAAAACACGAGTGGTTTTAGACCAGTTAAGATCCGGAAGATGCAGCCGCCTCAATTCGTATTGGGCCCAAATTGATGCCACGATACCCAACACATTGGGACCACACGACACACTGCATTTGTTTAGCTGCCCAGCTAACCCCAATCATCTGTCTCCTCATTCTTTATGGGGCAACCAGTTCAGGTTGTCGAATTCCTGAGTCTGGATACAGAGGAACCAGAACCTGATAAATGAAATAATAAACGAACATATATGTCGTTGTTGTTGTTGTATGTTCGTTCTTCAGTTCAATCTGGCTCTGGGTCTATCTCCAGTTCCAGGAAGTTGGCTACTTCGATGGGATGTAACCACAGATCCACTGGAGTCAGATGAGTAGGCTTGGCGGGGCAGTTGAATATGTGCTTAGTATCGTGCGGGCCCATGCCGCATACTGGGCAGATGCCCTGCACGGTGCGATCGATTCCCGCTTAATAGGAATTTAGGCGACTGCAATATCCCGAGCGTAATTGAGCCAAAACTACTCTGGTCTGTCGTGGCAGCTGACGCTCTTCATAGATGGGGGATGTGCTCCGATGACTGCATTCACCCAATAACTGATTATGGTCTTAGCAACTGTGTCCGTGTGAATGCTGTTCAAACCTGCCTGATATGCCTGTTGATCTAGAGGTTCTCTCCTATATTGTTGGACCGTCGTCTCTAGAGCATGAATATCCTTCTTGATATGCCTGGGTGTATCGGTGGCCAGCAGATGGTGATTGGGATGGCTCTCACGGTAACACCCGAGCAAGTACTGCAACGATAGCATCTCATTATGTTGTCGTACTGGAAGAATCTTTGCATCCTCATGTAGATTAGAGTTGTACAATCTAGTTCATTTGAAAGATCTAGTTCAATAGTTCAGCTCTTTTTACTGAAATAGTTCAGTAATCTAGTTCATAGTTCACTATCCAGTTCAATCATTGGGATCCGAATCGTTCACCGGATCTTAATCGTTCGTATGATGAAAACGCAGACATACATACACCAAATAGAAACAAACAATAGAATAATAATGGGTGACGTAGGGGATGGAAGATACCAAGGAACGGTCCTGACCGGTTTTAACATGGCAAAGCCCAGGATTTATCTTGGTCCCTCTTTCATCTCAAGTGGACACTGACCTCCCCGTGGTGTCACCTGGGGAACTGCCTTTAACACCCGTTAAAGGTAGTGAGCTAACATGTGCCGCGCGTTCACCCATAAGAACGTTAAAAACTTGGGTTTGGACGTCGGGTTAGTAACCCTCCCCTAGAAAAAAAACAGCCTACTATGAAAAAACGAAAGAAAAGAAAAACAAACCCCTCTAAAGTTGACGAACCCCGCAAACGTTTTAAGGACCATGATCTGCGAATCTGCACCTGGAATGTTCGCACTCTTTATAGAGAAGGTGCAGTCTTCGCATTGGCAGACGTACTTGGAAAGTACAAAGCCGATATTACTGCCATACAGGAAATACGATGGACTGGGAAAGATGTCACAACAACACCTAAAGGTGACGCACTGTATTATAGCTGCCATGACACAAAGCATGAGTTTGGTTGCGGTTTTGTAGTTGGTCGGAGGTTAAAACATCTGGTCTCCAGCTTCACCCCAGTGAATGAAAGACTTGCTACAATTCGATTTAAAGCAAAATTCTTCAACATCAGCTTTATCTGCGCTCATGCCCCAACCGAAGACAAGGACGAACAGACCAAAGATATATTCTACGAGAGCTTAGAAGAAACATATGACCGTTGTCCTGCCATTACATTAAAATAGTTCTAGGCGATTTTAATGCCAAAATTGGAAAGGAGAATATCTTTGGACAAACAGTTGGGAAATTCAGTCTACATAGTGAAATATCAGACAATGGAATGAGGCTGATAGACTTCGCAGCGGCAAAAAACATGGTAGTTAGCAGTACCAGATTTAAGCATCTCGATATTCATAAGGGCACTTGGCTGTCTCCAGACCAAAGAACAATAAATCAAATTGATCACGTTGTGATAGATGGAAGACATTCATCGAGCGTGTTGGATGTACGATCGTTCCGAGGAGCAAACATAGATTCGGACCATTACCTCGTTGCAGCAAAGGTACGTACCCGTCTAAACGTTGCAAATAAAGCACGGACAGACACAACACGAAAGTTGGACATCGCCAAGCTGCAAACACAACAGATAGCCACAGCATATTCCACTCAACTGACCCAATTGCTTAATGATAGCGCTTCTCGTCCCGATAACATATCAGCACAATGGCAAAATATTGCCCACTCCATGCAAACAGCCGCAAAATCCATACTTGGATACCAGAGACTTCCACCAAGGAATCCATGGTATGATGAGGAGTGTCGTGCTGCCACCGAAGAGAAAAATGCGGCATATAAGGCTACTTTACAATCCGTAGCAACGCGTAGCGCACGAGAGAGATACAGGGAGAAAAGGAGAGAGGAGAAACGTCTTTTCCGCAGGAAAAAGAGAGAAATGGAAAAGAGGGAGTGTGAACAAATGGAGATGTACAGGAGACAGAACGAAGTCCGAAAATTCTACGAAAGAGTGAAGCATCAAACTGATGGCTTTGGTACAGGAATATCCTCCTGTAGAGATCAACAAGGTAATTTGGTAACTGATACAGACAGTGTGCTCAGGATATGGAAAGAACATTTTTCCAAACTGTTGGTATCCGATAGCAGTGAAGACGGCGAAAATACCACAGATCCAATCCCAGATGATGGTATTGAATGTATACCGCCCAGCCAAGATGAGGTAAGGACAGCAATAAACCGGCTGAAGAATAACAAGGCGGCAGGAGCAGATGGCCTACCAGCAGAGCTGTTCAAAACCGGAGGCGACACGCTGATAAGGTGTATGCATCAGCTAGTTAGCACCATCTGGCAGGAAGAACGCGTACCCGACGATTGGAACGTGAGCATCCTATGACCAGTCCACAAGAAGGGTGATAAGACTGTGTGCTCCAATTATAGGGTATAAGTCTGCTCCCTATTGCATATAAGATAGTATCTGGCATATTGTGTGAGAGACTAAAGCCTATGGTCAATGAAATTATTGGACCCTATCAGTGCGGCTTTAGACCTGGCAAATCCACCATTGACCAGATATTTACCTTGAGACAAATCCTGGAAAAGACCCAAGAAATGCAGATCGACACCTTCCATCTTTTCGTCGATTATAAAGCAGCATTCGACAGCCCTATACGTTCAAAGGTGTTCCTTTCCAAGCCATGTCTGATTTTGGTATTCCTGCAAAGCTCATTCGACTTTGTAGAATCACATTAACTGAGACGAGATCCTCAGTTAAAATTGGAAAGAACCTCTCCGAAGAGTTTACTACCAAAAGAGGTTTCAGACAAGGAGACGCCTGTCGTGTGATCTATTCAACATCCTGCTGGAAAAGGTCATACGAGACGCGAAGGTCAAAAGAAATGGAACGATATACACGAACAGCCACATGTTACTGGCTTATGCCGACGACATTGACATCATGGGTCGATCGGTAAAGGAAGTAACTGACACCTTTGCAAAAGTCGAAAGAGAATCTGCTAAAGTTGGTCTGGCAGTAAACGGCGTAAAAACCAAGTTGATGGTATCGACGCGTAATATGTCCATAATTTTGAGGTAGTAAAGGACTTCGTTTACCTCGGCATCGCCATAAACACAACAAATAACATCAGTTGTGAAATACGAAGAAGAATAGTGTTGGCTAACAGATGCTACTTTGGGCTGAGTAAGCAGTTTAGGAATAAAGCCACCTCTCGTCAAACAAAAATAACACAGTACAAAACAGTGATACTACCCGTGCTAATGTATGGTTCCGAAGCATGGGTACTAGCTCAAGCAGATAAGGCAGTGCTTTGTGTGTTTGAGAGAAAAATTCTTCGAATGATCAATCTGTGTTGACGGCGAATATCGGCGTCGTATGAACATCGAGCTGTATCAACTATACAATGACATCAATATAGTTGAACGAATCGAGATACAACGATTGCGATGGCTAGGCCATGTTATAAGAATGAGTGATGATTAACCCGCTAAAAAGGCGTATAAGTACGGGCCGCATGGAGGTTCTCGAAGATCTGGAAGGCCAAAGCTTCGTTGGAGCGAACAAGTGAAACGAGATATCACATCGGCTTATGGAACAAATGTTCTGTAAAAGGCCAGCTAAGTAAGTAAGTAAGTAAGTAGAATAATGTAATTTAATTATTCCAGAACAAAAATATTACTTTTGCATAGCTGTATTCCATTCATAAAGAAGGATTAAGTTGGTATAAATTTAAGAAAAAGCGTCCTTCATTTAAGTGGCTGGCAAAAAAGATCGTATGTGTGTGTGTAGAAATTGTGCATAACATAGACGACGCCGTCACTTTATGTATTTGTGAACGACATGTTGAACTAGATTGTGAATCGTTCGTTGATCGTACGGTCACCGACTGATTATAGTTCAGTGAACTATTGAACTATATCGACTGATCTAGTTCATACGCTCTTTTCAATGAATCGTTCAATTGAACTAGTTCGTTCATGAACTATACAACTCTAATGTAGATTGTCCACTGTTAATTTGAGGAGGCACCCTGTTGCTGTTCTCACGGCGGCGTTCTGACAAATTTGAATCTTATCCCACTGCGTGTCACATAAATTCGGGGTCCAAACTAGCGCCGCATAGTTTACCACAGACCGACCTATCGCTTTATACGTGGTCAACATTGTTTCTTTATCTGCACCCCAAGTGCTGACTGCTAGGGACTTAAGGACATTGTTCCTACATTTCAGTTTATCACAGATAGTTGTGGCATGTGCGGACGACGTGAAAGTGGTGTCAAATGTGACCCCTAGAATTTTGGGCCAGTTTGTGGTCGGAATTCTGCTATCATCTACCCTGATATTCAACTCTCTTCTATACTGCGCCGTCCATGTGGTGAACAGAGTGGCCGTTGATTTAGTGGCTGATATCTGCATATTCCTAGCGTAGAAAAAGGTGGTATGATCGGTTAAATAGGAGTTCAGTCTCTCACAAATATCATCAGGATAGGTAGCCGACGCCAGGTGCAATCATACGCATACGTTACGATCTCGATGCCGTCTGGAGGGGGCGGAATACAGGAGAGGTAGAGGTTATACAGTTCCGGAGATATCACCCCACCTTGGAGAACTCCCTATTTCACTCTACGGAGTTTGGACTTCTTGTTCCTGAATTCCACGTACGACTGGCGCCCACACATATAATTGACTATCCAACGTTTCAAGCTTGGCCGGAGGGTTGTCTGCTCAATGTCCTCAAACAGCATGGAGTGCCTGACTGTATCAGAGGCTTTTGATAAGTCAAGCGCCACCATCACTGTTCTATCGCACGGCCGTCTCTGGTTGAGCCCTTGATAAATATGTGTGGAGATCGCATAAAGCGCTGTTGTCGTGCTGTGCAGCTTACGGAATCCATGCTGATGATCGGCAACTTGATAGCTATTTCTGATACTGGGGAGGACTAAGGCCTCAAGGGTCTTTGCTACGGGCGACAAAAGCTAAATCGGCCTGTACGATTCACTTTCGCTGGCATCCTTGAAGGGCTTCCGTAGTGGGACCACCCTTCCCATCTTCCAGACTTCGGGAACAATGAGGGTGGATAGCGACAAGTTGAGAACTTTAGTGAGATACTCCACTCCCGGCTCATCGAGCTGCTTCAGCATTACCATGGAGATTCCATCAGGGCCCAACGCTTTGGATGATTTAGCGTTCCTGATGGCATTGGCAACAGCATCCATTGTAAACTCTGGAGGTTCCTCCTCGGCAGGAAGAGATCTGATGCGACGTAATACTCTTCTCTTCGCCCTGTCACTCTCGGGGTGCTCGACAAACTGTCGATTGAAATAACTTGCGCACCTCTTCGGGTCAGTCAACGTAACGTCGCCAAACGTGACTGTGGTCCTATCTTCCCTTCTTCCAGGGTTCGAGAGTGACTTAATCGTGATTGGTGAACTCTCTGAAACCCGGCCAATCAGCTTTCTTATGATTGACGAATTTGCGGCGTTCAGTGGTAATGAAATCGGATGGTTATGTCTGGCGATCTGTGACACTCTCCTCTAATTCTGGTAGGGTTTAACCGTTGCCCACAATTCACCTATACCGGCTCCAATGTTGCAACTCTTCAGATGATTTAACCACTTGTTCCGCTTATGCTCGCCGACCAGCCTGTTAACTTCCATTGTCAGCTCCCTGACTCTGGGGTCATTGGGGTTGGTTCGGCGAAGCTCATCACGCTCATTTGCTAATCCCGTCCCCTCTGCTGGGAAGTTTGGTCTTACTTCGGGTATTCGACAAACAGGGATATGGCGAGCGGCTGCAGCAGTGATGTGTCGGAACGTCCTTTTCACTACCCGAACATCAGAAGGATTGGACAGTTCTCTGAAGCGGTGATTGGTGAACTCTCTGAAACCCGGCCAATCAGCTTTCTTATAATTGACGAATGTGCGACGTTCAGTGGTAATGAAATCGGGTGGTTATGTCTGACGAGCTGTGACACTCTCCTCTAATTCTCGTAGGGGCGTCCTCATTGACCGTGCAAAACGTAGAGCTGTCAATCTGCTCAGCCAGCGCTGTACCTCTGTGGTCGTTTCCGAGGGCCGAATGCCACATCTCATGAAGCGCATTAAAGTCCCCCAGGACCAGACAATTAAGACATACCAAAAGCGGGCTAATTTACGCACGTAATCTGAGATACAGCTATTTCTCGGCGGGATGTATACGTTCTGCAAATCTATCTCGGCAGTTCCACCCCTGACTGCTACCCCCATACATTCCATGTACGGGTCATTAGAGACAGGCTCAAGCAAGATAGGTCTGGACAGACTGGTGCAATAGGAAAGCTGGTGCGATCTTTCCTTAGCACATTGTAACCATCACAATGTTGTAAGCTACAGTTGTTGTTGAGCTTGGTTTCTTGCACCGCAGCGACCTTGATGTTGTACTATTTCCTCGATCTTACCTCGGAGTCGATTGCAATTAAATTGCTAAAAGGATCCAGAATGCATTGGGGGAAGGGATTGGGGGAACAAATTGGGGCTGGTGTTAAAGGCTGTGTGTGCGGTTGTTGTCGAGGGGACTGCGGGGGAGTTTCGTAGTCAGACGACGAGGGAGTTTCGTAATCCGACGACGACTCACTGGGGACTGTGTTCACAATTCTCACAGGCAAAGAAAAAAAACAGCCTGTAACTTTCGCGAATTAGTTGCAAATGACTCCATATTCTCTTGTCCGATAGGTTAAAAAAATATAAACATAAAATTCACGAGTTTATAAAGAAAAACCAAAAATTGCAATAGTGTCAAAAAATCCTAATATGGTCCAAAATGGCGCAATTTTAGAACAAATTGGTCCAGAACGCTTTGATAATGATTTTAAATTAGATTAAAAAAAAATAAAAATTTTAATGAAAAGCAAATATGTTGTTATGACAGATAAAATTAAAAAATGCATTACAGAACTTCAATGCATTTGGTGCGGAAACTTTTTTCGCGGTAGAGAAAAATTGACACCGTATTTCATAATAGTTTTTCATGCTCTACACGGCTATGTGGTGGTATTTTTGATATTTGCAAAAAATTGCAAAAAGTTATATCCCTAATGTACACTGAGGTGGCAGCCGCTGGCCGGAACGATGATTTTGTGTTGTTCCGGTTCAATCCGGTACGAAAGAACCCGCTGCCGTGGGATGTATATACATATGTATGTATGCTTTGCTATAAAAACAACAACGTATATTCTAAAGTTTTAAGTTAAAGAGGAAGCTTCTTCAACTCCAAACCTAGACCTAGAAAAGAATACAACCAACATACATACATATGTATGAACATAATCCGCCTTACTACCTACCATATACTGTGCAATTCCGAAACAAAAAACATTTTCATTTATAGAAATTATTAGTTGAAAGTGCAACCGCACCATTCAGCGGCGACGGCATGTTTTCTCTTTGATGGCAGTCAGTATAAAATCGATACAAAGTTTTTATCAAAGCTCAAGGCCAAAGGCATCTGTTCTGTTACGGTTAAAGGCTAACTGTTGGTATTTGCTCTAGTGTTTCACATTGCATAGTTGTTGTGGGTGCCAACACACTATACCACGCCGGTGGTGTTACCGATGAATGACCATCAACGAAACACACATTTGATGTGTAAATACGGTGTTGGTCGACGCGATACATGCGCGCCATGGTCAACCACAAGCTGTGTAAAGAAAAATACTAAGCCCAAAACTATTTCGTGGCACATCAATAGGAACATTTAGGCGTTAAAACCAACAACAAACTAACCGAATAGCAGTGAAAAATCCTTAATAAATATTTGCCATGAATAAAGGGTATTCAGAAATTGATTACAAGAGCACAAAATTTACATACGTACATATGTATGTATGTACGTATGTACATTGTATATAGGTAAAAGTATAGTAATAAAGTGAAACGGTAAGGACCACATCCAAATAGAAGTTTTATTATGGGAAAACTTTTCACAAAGGTGTAAAGTGGAATTAATAAAGAAAGTAAATAAAATTGCGGTTAGGCCATTAGGGGTAAGGAATACACATTTTTGTGACGGGGAAAGATCATAAACGTTCCGAATCTTACTTGTCAAAATTCTGTTACATATTACATTATATTAAAACACCAGGGTAACCACAATCACAACATATGGTATGCCGCCGGACTACCTATGGAACCTCCTGCAACAAGAAAATAATGGAATTCTACTTGGCGCTCATCTCTAGATATGACACTCCCAGCTTCCGAACGATCCACGGTATATTCATATTGCAAATCAAATAGATGAATCCGTCCATCAACGAGAAATCCTTTAACACACTTGCAGCCTGATGTTCAAACTATCAGACAATTCTATCATCTGTCGCTCGATACTTAAATAAACATCTTGGCAAACACAAGTTGAACTTCTGTCCACATTCCAATCCTGGTCATTCGTGAATTATAAAAAAGACAACTTGGCTTCACGACTCCTTACGACAAATAGGTACCAACGATCCAAGGGTTGGAGATCCAGAACAGGCGCAGCATACCTTTGAACATTTGATAGTTTGGACAGTAATGCTTTATTCCCAAGTATTTGCCTAAAGTTTGTATATCGCTTTCTATCGATTTGCCCTTGATGTAGGCGTGCTGTGATCTACTTATTTTCTTGGAATCTGTTTATGCATTAATTTTCAGAGCATGTACATAGGTAAGCATTACCATAGATCGGGAATGTATGAGAAAAGCGGACAGACCTTAAAAATCTCGCCAGTATATTTAGCACCTGCTCCGGTACATTCTGAAGCATTGTTGGTCTTTTCTCATTCGGTCCTGGTGATTTGTAATGCTGAAAGCTGCAAATTGTCCGTTGAAGTCATGGGAGACTAGTTAATCTGTCGTTCAGTTGTTTATCCTCTTCAGTTTGGGTTTGTTTAATGTCATGTTCATACCAGTACTTTAATTGCGTTGTTCGCTCTCACAATTACGTATACGAATTAACCCGTTCATACGACATGGTACATACTTCATGCCAACATATTTTTATACTTTTTGTTTGTTGATTTTAAAGCAAGTCTCAAACAAAAGACATGCAAAATTAATTGATATGATCTGGAGAAATAATTTTCCCTCCTATAATCATCTATTTTCTGTTATAGTACGGTTACACTAGAGTTTTTTGGCGGGTTAACCCACTTCGAGAGGATTTATTTGACGTTTGCGCTATGGAATTGACATTTGAAATCCAAACCCACTGGGTTAATCCGGTTAAGTGTAACCGGGGTATTATATTCTATTCTTTTCATTCATTACTTTTTATTTTTTCTTAAAAATGTGATGTTTTCAAATTTTTTTCTAAATTAACGAGAGAGAGGCCTGAAAAAATAACTTTTTGGTATACAGATTTTCAGGCAGGTATTTGATTTTAGTTTTTACAGTGTTTTTTAGATTTCTACTCGAATTTGAAACAATCTACAAGAATGCTTAATTCATTTCTGGTAAAAGACTAAAGACCAAGTTCGACCTAATTGAAATGTGGTTCTGACATTTCTTTATTCCTTTACCAGAAATGAATTAAGTAAGAAAGCCGAGCGGCTTATGTACCCAGGCCTTAACTCCCTGCATGTTTTGCTTCCTTGAACTTTAACATTTCATCATTTTTGGGAATCAATTAAGGTTATAGCGAAATAATACCAAAAAGAGAATTTAGGCTTATAAAATTCCTAATAACACTGTGACACAAAATGGAGGTGAAAATCTGGGGCAGAGATAATTCCTTTTAGGGATGAAAGCCCTTGGTGAGTATATTAAGAATCCCGAAGGACAGATCCGCCGTGAGTCGAAGTTCCGAGTTATAGCCTGATTAAATTTCTGCGGAAGACCGTGTAAGGCATCTGAAATTAACGTTATATCTTTGTTAACTGTTGTTTTAGCTTATTTATGAGATTACTTGTCTTCACTCAAATCGAATGAGGATTATTTTCGTAGAGCATTTCTACATTCTAACTTGCTTCCTTCAATGTCCTCTTCGTCCCTTATTTTAAGAACCGCTATAAAAGTACCACATGATGGCGTTTTTTAGCTTCGAAAAGTTCTTTAAAAATGTCGCTCAGAAAATTTTAGGTACGACCCTCATTGACAACTAATAGATTTTGTCGCGTCTTCACCAAAAATTTAATCAGGCCATAACTCGGAAGTTCGACTCACGGCGGATCTGTCCTTCGGGATTCTTAATATACTCACCAAGGGCTTTCATCCCCAAAAAGGAATTATCTCTACCCCAAAATTTCGGTTCACAGTGTAATAACAGGGGCTGATTGTAGTACCTAATGAAGTGGTTCACGATTTGCTGCTTGGGGAATTCTCAATGGACATGGTCCTTACATAACTGGAGCAGTCCTGTTTATTGAGCTGTTCGATACGATGCTCAATCACGTCAACGGTATTACGATCTATTGTCCGCTCGCGTAGCACCACTTTGGCACACAATTTTATTTTTGAAAGTTTTTTTAGGATAATTTTTATGCAAAAACTTAATAAGTAAACGAATACACATAATGATAGAATTAAGCCGGTGTATTTTGAAATTTTGAATGCCATATTCAGAAATGTTGAACACAATAGTAAAGGTATTTTCAAAAATAGAGTTGTGTACCAGAGTGGTACTACGCGATCAGACAATAGATCGCAATATCGTTGACGTGATTGAGAATAGTAACCAACAGCTCAATAAACAGTACTGCTCCAATAATGTAATGAGTATGTCCATTGAAAATTCCACAAGCAGCAAATCGTGAACCACTTCATTAGGTATTACAATTAGCCCCTGTTATTATTAGCAATTCTTTAACCCTTAATTCTGCCTTGAGCATTATTTCGCTATAACTTTAATTGATGCCCAAAAATTATAAAATGTTTAAGTTCAAGGAAGCAAAATATGCAGCGAGTTACACTTTTATGTCATTACTTAGAATAGAATTTAAATGAAAAATTGTTGAAAACCTATACAATTTTTTATTTCTTTCTCTTTTCAAAATACTCTGGCTTTTTTCTTTCAATAAAAATAAAGGTTTCATTCAATTTGGAAAAGGTTTCATTTCATTTGGAAAAGGTTTCATTTGAGTTGGAAAAGGTTTCATTTGATTTGGAAAAGGTTTCATTTAATTTGGAAAAGGTTTCATTCAATTTGGAAAAGGTTTCATTTAATTTGGAAAAGGTTTCATTCAATTTGGAAAAGGTTTCATTCAATTTGGAAAAGGTTTCATTTAATTTGGAAATGCTATATATCGCGTACAAACAAAACAGCTGTTTACCTTTGATTGTACAGACGAGAATAGAGCTCGTTCTATTCGAAAAATATACATACATATGTATGCACATTAGGGTTATGACTTTTTTACAACCTCATATCCCTGTATCATAGCGTGATGAGTTTTGCCATAAGATTACATAAAATCTTAATTATAAGGTGATTCGGTGAAAAAACCTCACGCACAAAATGATTTTAAAATTTGAATTTATCAAAATTATGGACAATTTTTTGAAGTCACTGAAAACAGATACATATATAATTGGAAAAAAGCTTTAGAGCCACATGAGATAATTAAAATGACATAAAATTTATTTCTCACTATTTTTCTTCAATTCTGAGAATCGTGAAAATAGTTGTGTCTTTTTACTTTTTCAGTAATAATTATTCAGTAACTTCTTTTCAGAGGGTAAGAAAGATTTTGCTCTTTGATACGAAAATAGAGAAAAAAGTAAAAAGACAGCATTTAGTAAACTTTAGCAAGATAACAGTTGATAACCGAAACAAAAACATTGGCGCCAATGCATGAACGAAAAAATAGCTCCAAAGCAATAAAAAAGTTCTTCAATCTTAAGCTAAATAAATAAAAAATAATGAATATATTAATAAAATAATCAATAAATAAACCTGAATCGTAATATTTATATTATTTTTCCACAAAAATAAGATAAACATTATGCAGCTGACCATTAGTAGATGATTAAAAACAGCTGATTGAACTTGCTAAATGTTGCTGGGAAAAATTCTTTCAGCAACTTTTAGCAATTTCTCAGCAAACAACTGTCAAAATTGTTCTCTCACTTCGCTCTCTTTTACTGAACTTTTGTGTAAAAAGACAGCATTTAGTAACATTTCGTAATAATTATTACAAATTATCACGTAAAAAGACACACCTAATGTCGTAAACGCTTTTATTCAAAAATATAATTTTTTAACAAAAAACAAAAATCCAACAATACAAAGCCAACAAAAACAAAAAATTTAAAATTTTTTCAAAGCGACTTTTTTTGCGACTTTTTTAATATTTGAATGAAATAAACGTTATTATAGTTATTAGTAGGCTTATATTTATTCATTCGTGCAACAAAAAATAATTTTTTTGAAAATTTTTTTTTTTATTTCATATATTTTATCAAAAAATTATTTTTTTTAAAATCGATTTGTGCGTGAACTTTTTTTATATTTTTAAATGGAATAAACGATAGCATAGTGATTAATAGGCAAAAGTTCATTCATCCCTGCTTCAGGAAATCATTTTTAATGAAAAATGTCAAAAAGTCATAACCCTAATGTACAGTGAGTCAATTAAGTATTTTGCCTCTTTAAATAATTGAAAAATGTTTAATAAATTCGTTAAAAACCATCAAGTTAGAGGATAAATTTATATATAAATGTATAAATGCAGTATATTTGTAGGTAGTTTAAGATCCAATATCTGCAAGAACCGCCCCAACACGCTTGCTGGTATTCTAGATATTGACAAAAATCCATAACAACACAAATAATTTTACATCAAAAAAGTATTTTGCCTTTTAATTTTTTTTTTTTTTTTTTTTTTGAGAAAATTATGTTCTTGGTACACAACAACACTAATGCCTTGTTCAGACTGACGGTAATTCGTTCTCTATTCGTTGTTCGACCCCAAATTACGATATAATTACTTCATTTCCCATATAAAATTTTGAGAACGAACAACGATTTGTGTACTTTGTTCAATTTAAATTACTCTCAGAACGACGATAAAATATGTCCCATCTCTAACAAATGAGAGAATTTATCGAAATAAATTAATTATGACAGGAAAAATATAAAATTTATTAAAAACCCAAAATTTTTTAGTAAAACTGCAAAACCTGAATGAAAAGTAAACGGTTTAAGGACTAATAAACATTCAAATTATAGCAAATTTTCTATTTTCGTTTATTGCAGTTGCATTTCTTTTCCATCGTTTCAAATTCGCGTACAAATTTAAAAACAAAAATCCAATGCCTGCCAGAAAGTCTGTATACCAAAAAGTTATTTTGGCAGGTCTCTCTCTCGTTAATTTTGAAAATAGAAAAATATTTTTATTTGCTGAAAACACCAAAATTGTGAGAAAAAATAGAAAAGATGAATGAAAATAATGTAATTAAATATTAAATAGATATCTGAAAGAAGGACAAATAGTTTTTCAGTTCATATCAATTAATTTTTCTCGTCTTTTGGACGAAACTTTCTTTAAAATCAGAAAATAAAAAGTATGAAAATATGAATCATGTTGCTATGAATTATGTACCATGTCGTATGAACGGGTTAATTCGTGTACGTAGTTATGAGAACGAACTACGTGATTCAAATTCTAGTATGAACATGGCATAACTAAAAACTCGACTTTTCGATTATGATCAAAGTCGACTAAAATCGATTTTACTTGATGTATCGATTATGATCTAGATCGACTAAAATCGATTTTAGAGCTGTTTTGATACATATCATACATATATGGCCTGTTCCCGTACCTTATAAAGTGGTAAAAGTTGTAAAAATCGTAAACGATTTTCATATAAATTTTGTGTATGGGAACGCAAAATGTGTAAAAGTGGTAAAAATTGTAAAAACTTTTTAGTTCTGGAACAGAGCTATTGTTGTCAAGTTCAAAATCCTTTTCAGTTCGGATTTGATTATAGCTTGACGCCATCAAAGTCCGCGCAACCAATTAATATTGAGCTTCATCTTACTACTTTACGAATAGGAACAAATTTTCTTACCTACCCTTCGCAGAAAAAAATACAAAAATTTCCTTTAAATCATAAGTTTTCTTAAGTAGCCGGCCTTCGGCCGGGGATTTAAGACTTTCTCCTATGGACAGGAGCGAATTTCGGCTACGCGAACAAACTTTTTTTTAAATCGTAAATTTTTTCCCAAGTAAACAAGGGAATTTTCGGAAATTCGGAGGCCTATATCTTGGTAAGTATACATTTCCCCAACAAAATAAATACATTGTTGGAATCGGCATGAAAAGCACTATCTGTGGTAATATTTTTCATAATTTCCTGCGGTGGGTCGGTAAAGGAAAGATATGCCTACGAATATTAGCTAAATGTTTATACCACCAAAAGAACACTTTCAGATATCCTCCAATTCTTTGTTGTTGTAGCAGCATAGGTTTGATGGTGGATTGGCAGCCGCTGGCCAAAACGCTTTTGATTTCGGGTCAATCCGGTACAAAAAAACCCGTAACCGGAGTCGTCCATGTGGGTGAGGGTTATATTAATTACCTTTCCCCTTATTATGTTTGATATGTTTTTAAATTAATTTCTCATTGGAAATCGAGGTTGATGAAAAAGGAAAGCCGACGACTCGAACCCACACACGCACCACTATGTAACATGACATGTTTCGCCTTTGGTAATGAAGTCTCAGACATATCGGATGTGGGACGGCGTCGCTATCATCTAAATTTTACTCTTTCAAATGCAATTTGTTTTGTACAGTGCTGACTGTTTTTTTTTTATCAGTCATGGTATGGCTTTCATGACAAACGCTTATGGGTACTTTACACGATATGTTATTTTACATATGTGCTGTCACTTTGCATATACACTTTGTACATAAAAAGTGACAACCCATATGTAAAAAAACATATCGTGTAAAGTACCCATTAGCGTAGTCTTTGAAAGTTATAAGTTTTGGCTTTGAACACAAACACGACGTGACAACACTTTTCTCCTTGTGTTTTCAAGGACGTGGGTTCAAACCCCAGCCTGGCTCAGCTGTTTTTTATTTATTTGATAATTTTGCCGTTTTAGGCGTAGATCAGTTTTAGTATTAATTTTTAATTAATTTCTCATTGGAAATCGAGCTTGATGATCAATAATTCATCTGAAAAAGGAAAGCCGACGACTTTTTAAATTATATTCAGGGCAATCATGAATAATTCCCTCTGAATTTTCCGCACGGAAAATATTTTTGAAAAGTGAAATTCTTTTAAAAACCAATGTTTGAAACGTGGAAAATTGCTAGCATCACTTAATTATGGAATATTCTGGCCGAATCCATAAAACTATTCACTTTTGGACACAAATTTGGTAATTAAAAATTGCGAAATTAGGGAATGGGAACAAATTCCGCACGGAATTTTTATTTATGATTGCCCTTATTGTAAAGAAAAGTTGAATATGGAATCAGTTCAGCTTTGTAATTTGGTATAGACGTTTCTATTACTCCTAGAAAGTTTTATATTGCAAACGCTTTTGATTTCGGGTCAATCCGGACAAAAAACCCGTAGCCGGAGTCGTCCATGTTGGTGAGGGCTATATTAATTACCTTAGGCCATGTTTATATTATAGCCTTTTGCAGGGTTAACCTTCTTTATGAGGATTTGTTTGACGTATATGTAATGGAATTGACAATTAAAACCCAGTGGGTTTGTTAAATCCTGTTATATATAAACGTACTATTACCCCTTATTATGTTTGAAATGTTTTTAAATTATATTGTAAAGAAAAGTTGAATATTGACTCAGTTCAGCTTTGTAATTTGGTATAGATGTTTCTATTACTCCTAGAATATTTGATATTGCAAAAAGGTTATATCGGTCCACATTTTGATATATGTATGGGGGTATAAAACTTTCCCCCCGACATTTGTCGATATAGGGCCACGCCTTAATATTGCCCTCATAGAATTTTACCTCCCAATTTTCGGTATTTTGAAGGTTGTGGCCACAATAATCCACCAATATGGCTAAAATTTTTGTTATTTAGTTTTCGTTGGGGGTATAAGAGTTTCCCCCAGAAACTTGTCAGTACAGGTCCACGACTTAGTATAGCCCCCATAGAACGATATTTTGTAGTTTGTGGCCTCAATATTCCACCGAAATGGCTGAAATTTGGTATTTGCTCTTCATTTGGGATATTAAACGTTCTATATGAAATTTCTCGGAATATGTACACGCCTTCATATTGTCCGCATGGAACGGTACCTTCTGATTTTCGTAATTCCGAAGTTTGTGACGTCAATATCCCACCGAAAGACTGAAATTTATTTAGTCTTCCATGGGGTTATAAAATATTCCAGACGAGACTATAGACCGTAACTCTTGATTTTTCGGTATTTTTAAGGTTTTACCGAAATATGGGAAATTTCGTATTTAGTCTTCTTTAAGTCAAAAAACTTTTCACCAGAAATTTGTAGGTATAGATCGACGAATTTTCGGTATTTTGAAGGTTAGGCACATTGTTTTACCGAACTTGCTGAAATTTGGTATATAGTCTTCTTCATAAACGAAATGAAACTAATTGTTCCATTTTACTACAACACAACTCGTGCTGGAGGGTGTAACAATTTCGGCTTGGCCGAACACCGTTCTTACTTGTTTGAAATAACGTGTATCTTCTTTACATTCAGTTATTCTACCGATATTCGTCTCTAAAATTCTTGTATCGATAACGTTGAGTTACAGAATAACCATTTCGGAATTTCAACCGAACATTTTCGTTAATTAACGGTATTGGTTCGATAGAAAAAAGTTACAGAATCCCACTAACAGAGGTTCGCCTACGAAGTTATAACATCACAACTCTTTTGTTTTATAATCAAATTAAAATTATATTCAGATTTCAATTTATTTACTCATAAACAAGAATATTAAACATGTTTATATTATTATTATATTAAAAATTAAAATATTCATATTACATATAAAGTATACATACGTATTTCCTAGAATAACTTATTAATAGACCATGACATGGTACATGTTGTATACACACAAACAATATATTCCAACACAAGATTTCATTTCATTCTGCATCATTATCTGTTTTAGGTATTCTAACTAATACCTCATATTGTGTATTACAAACTTCAACATCTCCATAAGGCATATAGGCCATTTTATATTGACGATGTAATTTGCCATATAATGTTTTTCCATCGTGCACAGCACGAGCAGTATATAACGGTTCACTATAGACCGTATGTCCAGATACTAATGCATTTTCCGGCAAATCACCATTCGAAGCTGGCACCCATTTATATTTAGCATTATCACAACTAATATCCAATATTTCAATATTACTTGTTAGTAAATGTGATTTGAAACCCCATGGAGCACAAACACCACGTTTATTAGGACAATAGTAGGCAGGAATTAAATCACCATTATGATAGCCACGAGCAGCATAAATATCATTACCATCGCCATCAGTTCCATAATGTAGGCCAAAACTTTTTATCATTTCATCATCCATATCACGATCATCAATGGGTATCCAATCATAACCACTATAAACGAATTTAGTTGGAGCAGCTGCTGATTCTTGTGACGCCACAGACTCATCCAATGGTTGGAAATTTAGATAAATTCGATGACATCGATGTCGTAGACACGGATCACGGCACTGAGGGCAAGTGTGCGATACTCTTAACCAGTGAAACAAACATTGCTGATGAAATACATGGCCACACCGAGTTACATAGATAAGGTCACTAGCCGTATAGAATTCACTGCATATCCCACAAAGTACATTTAAAGATGATGACATTTTGTTCTTTTGAATATTCTGCTGCTGCTGTTTGGAGTTCTTCTACTTGTTATGAAGAGATATTTATTACTCAGTTTAAATATTAAGATGAGTTTATGTTTAAAAGCTTTCGATGAAATGTAGTAGGTTCTGTTTGCTGCTTTGTTTGTTTATGCACAATTTTGACAGTTGCAATTTTCAGATATCATATGTTGTTGTGAAATACCTACACTGCGAATAAAATTGGAATAACCGGCTTCTCGGTTTCTCTCGTGGAAATACAGTTTGTCAAGTAATTGTTTTCGAAACAAGAAAACAGACATTTTTCTGTATTAATTCATGGTAGAATAAGAAAATGTAGCAGCAATACACAGCTGACTGAACTGGGTTGTAACGTTAGTGTCAAATTTCATATGACATTTTATACATTTATTTCTATTTCGATGTACATTATAGGCCGTTTATATATAACAAGGTTAACCCAGTGGGTCTGGGTTTGAAATGTCATTTCCATTGTATATACTTCAAATAAATCCTCATAAAGAAGGTTAACCCTGAAAAAAACTATAATATAAACGCCGTATTAGGGACATATATTTTTTCATTCATGTTTTCCAAAATATTCAACCAAATGTGAAAAATTATTAGGTTTTTAAATTCCAATAATTTATAGACATTTCCTTGTTTTGTTTACAAATACAACTGGCAGTAACGTTACAAACAAAAACAAATTCCTTTGTGGTTGTTGTTCGAGTTGTATTTGTTGTAGTATTAACTTTACCTTGTATTTGTTCTACCATGGTATTAATTTATGAAAATATTACTCTAATTGTGATAAAAATGTCGGTTTTTTGCAAAAATTAGTTGAACGACTTATTTAAGACAAGACAGGATGAATAAAGAAAAAATTAATCCACGTAGTCCAACAAAAATAACGAAAACCAATAACTACGTGTAATGCAAGCTGTCAAATAAATGTTTTCGAAATGTAATAGAGGTTCCAAAATACCCCATATTTTCGGTAAATACTTGAAAATCATTTTATGAATTTTATTCATAACAGGGATTAACTACTAACAAGTATCAACAATATTAGACATCGAATATCCGTACTAGGGGGGTTACCATATGGACCAAGGGAGTATCAGGTCATATTACCTGTAAACAGGGTCCTATAGGTCTTAAACCGGGAATATCTGAAAACTAAGACGTTTTATGAGTTTCTTTAGTTCACTAGGATGGATTGGCATCAACTAAAATAAATATTACCTGCAAAAACTCCAGCAGAAACGTCAAAATCAACGTATCAGCCATCGTATTTAGAAGCCAATATGTAAACAAGCTGCTAGTTCTACTAGGCCAAATACATATATATAGCAGAAACAACATCCATTTTTGTCTTACTAGATTTAGGAGTACGTTCGTTTCTAGCACTAAACGGGAAAACAACTGCAAGTAGTAATATTTTGCAGGTTATGAACACAACTTTTATTCAACAAAATTTATTATCATGATGTCTCAAAGATAAAATCTTTTTTTCATTTTTTGCTATTATACACAATTAATACGATATAATTCTACGATAATTTTCGAAATAAAGCAGTAAGGCCATGTTTATATTATAGCCTTTTGCAGGGTTAACCTTCTTTATGAGGATTTGTTTGACGTATATGTAATGGAATTGACATTTAAAACCCAGTGGGTTTGTTAAATCCGGTTATATATAAACGTACTATAAAGTTCTATATTGTCGTATATTAGGTGTGTACGATAACTTTCCCAGCAATAATTACTCAGTCAGTTCCAGCAACCTCTCTCAGTGAATTTTACTCTCTCAATCAAGAAAAATTGCAGAAAGTTATCGAACAGCATTTTGCAAAAACTTGCAAGAAAGTCAGCTGTTTCCGAAAATGTATGAAATTTGTTTTTGTTTCTTTTGATATTTTAAACCAAACGGAACAAAAACATAATTTTTTGAAATTGCAGTTTACATATTTAATGCTTTAATCCTATCCACAACGATTTAGAATCTAAAAAAATGTGCAATTGCGAAATTTTCTTGGTCAAAAATGTTAACATTTCGAGTTGTTTACATTGAACAGATGATTAAAAGTCAGCTGATCCGACTTGCAAATTTTTGCGGGACAAATTTTCCCAGCAAAAATTTGCAAGTTCTCAGTCACAAAACTCTCCAAAAATCTCTCCAAACTCGCTCTCTTTTGCTGGATAATTTTGTTATCGTACAGCATTCAGTAAAAATTTGTACGAATTTGTACAAATTATTGGGTTATCGTACACACCTATTTTTAATGTCTAATTTACAAGAAATTTTTTGAAAATTCATGTTCGATCAGCTGCGCATATGCATCTACCCTGATTATTGTGATATGATTAAAATCAACAAAAAATAAGTGTAAACAACGGGGTGTATTTCAGGATTTGGTGAAATTCACTGGATTGTGTAAACTTGACATAACAAACAACCGAATAACCGGGTACGTTCCCAAAGAAAATTATACATTCCCGTGATCAGCGCAAAAGTCGGAGAGTTAAGCCTTGTATATACCTATTAATGGACAAAATATATACAGGTATGTGATGGAAAGCGGTTCGCTCGGAATCGTATACAGTCGAAATCGCTTATAACGTCGTCGTATATAACGTCATACCTATCGGTTGTAACGTCGATATCCAAAAGTTCCAAATCTCTGGGGCCCTTTATGGCTCTATCGCTTATAACGACATATCGGTTATAGCGACGAATTCCGTCGGTCCCTTGACCGACGTTATAAGCGATTTCGACTGTATTTCGAAATTTGGTAAATATTTAATTGAAATTGGAAATTGATTTTAAAAATGTTATTCAAATAAGGGGCGTTTGCAAAGCAACCATTAGCTCTACTTTTGCTTCAATACAAAATTGAAAACACACAAGAGTTTTGTTGTATTTCATTCGCACACATTTTCGTTTCGACACACAAAAGCAGGCTGTTAATTTAAATAACTTTTCCCGTACCACTTGGATAGAAAATTAATGACCAGTTTTTCTAACCTTTACACATGCCAGTGATAGTTCGAAAAATTCAATACATACACAATTTTTTACTACCACAATTACATTTTTGAATTGTCGACTCCACTCCCAGCTAACAATTTTTTCCGAGGGCTCTGATATCAGATTTTTTCTGAGATTTTCTGAATTTTTTTTAGAAATGTGGCCGATTTCTCTAATATTTTCCTAGAAATTGGACCGATTTTCTATAAGTTTATTTTAAGAATCTCTGCACATTTTCTAATGAATCTTAAGAATCGTCATTCCGAATTCGTTCCGATTTCTAATGGATTTTCTAAGGGAATTTTTTTTCGTTTGATGTCGAAGAACAAAATTACTGGTCATAAAATTCGCATATACAAATTTACAATTTTTTTAATATAAATCCAACATATAATAATTCAAGCTAGTGTTGATAGCTTCGACATACTTCTGCACATTGTTCTACTGTTAATCATAAAATGATAACAACAGACAAAATCATTAGAAATAAATAGTACATTAAAAGAAAATTGTCTCTGAGTGGGGGTTGTTCAGTACAGTACACGTGTTGTGTCAATATCAAAGGCGTCAGCGTCAGAATTGTTTCCGATTTTTTTCAGAAAATCTGAACTTTTCTCCGAATTTTTCCAGAATTTCCTTCCGAATTCGGACGGATTTTCTTAAGAAAATCTACATTTTTCATCGAATTTTCCAGAATTTTCTACCGAATTCTGTCAGAAAATCTAAATTTTTCTCCGAATTTTCCAAGAATTTACTTCCGAATACGGACCGAATTCGTCGCGAAACTCTAATATTTTTTAAGAATTTCCTTAGAAAATTCTTTCGGTGACCACGTCCATACAACTTTCGTACCGAATTCGATACGAATTCGGCATCAGAATCGGATATTTTTTCAGAAATTCTGTCCGAATTCGATACGAATTCGGGAAAAAATGTTAGCTGGGCTGGCACTAGATTTTTCATGCCAGCAAAATTTTGAGCTTGCTGCCAGTGATATGTCGAAAATGAAAAAAGAGTTGCCGAGACTATTTTTTAATTCATGTACATTCTAGTTTCTTTTAACAGGGTGTTTTTGTAAAAATGCTTGCCTGTCACACGAACCGTTCGTACTAAAACGTATACGTTCAAAATTTGGTTCTTGTAAAATTTTACGAACCATTCGTTTTTATCTGAAAGCTTTCGTCTAATTTATAAAAGCTTTTATATTTCAGGGTTTCCATGATACTTATTTTGTGAATTTTGCATAGGCATCTGCACGTAAAATGTGTTACTTGATGTCAACCCACTAGATTTTTCATGCCAGCAAAATTTTGAGCTTGCTGCCAGTGATATGTCGAAAATGAAAAAAGAGTTGCCGAGACTATTTTTTAATCCATGTACATTCTAGTTTCTTTTAACAGGGTGTTTTTGTAAAAATGCTTGCCTGTCACACGAACCGTTCGTACTAAAACGTATACGTTCAAAATTTGGTTCTTGTAAAATTTTACGAACCATTCGTTTTTATCTGAAAGCTTTCGTCTAATTTATAAAAGCTTTTATATTTCAGGGTTTCCATGATACTTATTTTGTGAATTTTGCATAGGCACGTAAAATGTGTTACTTGATGGCAACCCTGGTAAACATATGAAAAACAAAAAATAAGAAAAAAAATGTAATCAAATTTGTCCAAAAATAATTGTGATAATATGAAGAAACGGATGTACATATACGCGTGTGCTTCTATGGAAATAAATACAATTGCCTTCCCTTCCAGTTTTCGTGTGTTTTGTGCCATTTATTACTCAAATTATTTAATTTTCATTCAAAACGATGGGTCTTTTCCATTCGTTTATTTTTGACGTAGTCGTTCGTCTGATTTTGTTACGAAAACCAAAAAAATTACGAAAATAAAAAGCTTTCATTTGTTTGTCACACAAATACAAACGTCAACCGCTATGAAAACCAAATTGTGTCTTCTTTCATGAAATCGACGAATAGGCCTCCGAAGATCCGAAAATTCCCTTGTTTACTTGGGAAAAAAAATTTACGATTTAAAAAAAGTTTGTTCGCGTAGCCGAAATTCTCTCCTGTCCATAGGAGAAAGTCTTAAATCCCTGGCCGAAGGCCGGCTACTTAAGAAAACTTGCGATTTAAAGGAAATTTTTGTATTTTTTTCTGCGAAGGGTCGGTAAAGGAAATTTGTTCCCTCAATTTGCACCAATTCACTGGCATGTGTAAGTGAAGCGTAAGACGATTCGTTTTCAATTTCGTTCGAATTACTACCGAACTCTTTCTGGTAGAAAATGTTTGTTTGATTAAAAACACAAATTAATCGAAATTTTTTTAAAAAATAGAAGTTTGGTAGTTGTTCTAAAGAATTTGTATTCGAATCGTCTTAGTGGAACCGACCATAAACCCACCATCATCTCTCTTCCCATTTGACATAACCATTACCGAGTATTTTTAACAACAAAGTTAAACGAACAGTCCTATTGTAATGAGTACTCTCTATTTCAACAACACTATTGGCGCGCAAAACATCTTGACACTTCTATTTGGCATTGTTTATTTTTGTTTGTTTCTGTGCAAAAAATGGATGATCTATCGAAGCTGAGGAAAAAAATAACCAATGCATTTAAATTGAGTGGATTCTTAATACGTTCGGAAAACAGCATATTTCTGGCTGAGCAATTGGCTCCATTCGATGAAAATGAACGAGAGAAATGGCTGACAATTATTACAGAAAATCTACAAAGTCAACGTCTAAAATCGGCTCATGTCGAAAGAGCGGCTTTGGAAAAGGCAATTAATGAAATAAATCGTGTTGGTCTGGATGAGGGAGAGTCTGTATTCTCGGTGATAGATGCCTTTTCTGTGCCACGCTACTATTACAATAAACAAAATAAGAAATTCGAATTAGATACTGAGCAACGCTCGCTATTGGCCAAAACTACAATGAAATCGAATCAACTTAGGCAACGCTATGAAATGTTGCTACAAAAGACACTGCGTCATGAACTTTTTGCTCCGGCTGTGATAGAGAATGGTGTTTCGGCTGAATCCAGAGCAAAAAAGTTTAAGCTACTATATTGCGAGAATCTCTTGTCCAACTCTGTGGTTGAAGAAGCTGTAGTCTTGGGTTTGCTAACACAATTAAAAGAGGGTAAATTTTTCATAGAGGATCCAACGGGAAGTGTGGAGCTGGATTTGAGTGGAGCAAAGTTTCATGCAGGATTCTTTTGCGAGGGATGTTTTGTTTTGGCCGAAGGCTCTTATGCTGGGCAAGTTTTAAAAGGTAAGAGGAAATACTCTTTATAAAATATCTCTTATATGTAATATCTCCCTTTTTAGTTGACGGGTTGGGCTTCCCTCCAGCAGAACCAGCTGCAAGTAGTCGTGCCTTCTTTGGTACACAAAACAGTTGGGGCGGAGAGTCAACGAAATTGCTAAAGTATTCTGCTAGACTACAAGAATTGGAAAGATCCAATTCAGAGGCCACCATCGTTTTCTTATCTGATGTTCGTTTGGACATGCCTGTGGTAATGGAGAAACTACGAATGCTCTTTGTTGGCTATGACTCCTGTCCTCCGGTGGCCATAGTATTAATGGGACCCTTTGCAGCATCCGAAAGACAACATCATGCCTTGAAGCAACATTTTAATGCTTTAGGAGCCTTGGCCAATGGTTGTGAACAGTTAAAGAAACAAACTGAACTAATCTTGATACCTTCCAGTGAAGATCCAGCAGCTCCAAATATATTTCCACGATCTTCTATACCCAAAACACTGGCAGCAGGACTGTTAAAAGTGTGGCCACGTACTCGTTTAGCCACAAATCCATGTCGTCTTCAATATTGCACCCAACAAATTGTAGTTTGTCGCTTGGATCTTATGGCCAAGTTTTGTCGTAATACATTACATTTTCCTCCGGACACGTCGAAAATTGAACAGCATTTCGCCCGCACACTCATATGTCAGGGACATCTAACACCCATACATCCAATTGCAATGCCAGTACATTGGGATTATGATGCGGCCTTATGGTTGTATCCATTACCGGATTTAATTGTTATTGGTGATTCATGTCAAAGTTTTTCCACCAGTCAACATGGTTGTACCGTTTTGAATACAGGATCATTTGTAAAATCGAAATTTGCCTTTAAAGTTTATATACCGCACACAAAGACCATTGAAGATTCCGAAATACCAGACGATATGGAAGAGTAAATTTTAGTTATTGTTTTATTATAGTATTTAAAGATAAACATTTTTATTTAATAAAGTTGTTTTAATATCAAGAGTACCTAATAGAAAGTGTTCATTAATTGCCTTCATAATCTATTTTGGTCTTTTCGTTTGAAAAGCGGAGAGATTAGCATTTCAAAGTCTCCAATACTTCTAAGAGCGCCATCTAGACAACATGAAATGTATTTAACTTAATCATCTGTTGTGGAATAGGATCTCATTTTTCATTGAATGAGTTTTTTAATCTCATATTTTACCATGAACTGAAAATTTCTCCAAAATTTCTTTCTATGAACGGCATTGAATTCTGATCCATGACTTTGTTGGCAGAAATGAAAAATTCCCATACTATACCAAACTGTCAAAATTAAGGCGTGTTTACACTATTCATGAATGTCAAATGAGATGTCAAATTTGCTACCTGTGAATGTTGTACACATATGCTCTGTTCCAGAACCTGCAAGAAGCTACTACTTTTTACTACGATAACATTTTTTCCTTTATGTTATCGAAAAAATAGTAAAAACTAGTAGATTCTTGCAGTATTGGAACAGACCAATAGTGTGACCACTATGAACATTTTTCATCTATCAAAATAATGTGGCAACTCATATGTACATTTTTCATTCAGGGAGCGCTCTATTCGGCCATGTATTTTCGTATGCAGTTGAGAAATTAATTGTTAGAAGAAAACAATTTTACCAAAAAATGAGGAAATAGGGGAGCAAGTTGAGTTTAAGCATTAAGCTCGGATAAAATTATAATTTTTTCTATATTGCCGGCCTTCGGCCGGGGATTTAAGACTTTCTGCTATGGACAGGAGCCAATCTAGGGAACGGGAACAACATTTTCTTTTAAATTAAAATTTTTCTCTAGGTAGCCGACATTTAACAAGGGAATTTTCGGAACTTCTGAGGCCCATATCTCGGGAAGTATGGACTTCCGCAATAAATGTTATATATATTTGTGATCAGGGTGACGAGACCTACCTGCGGCAAAAATTTGGTCCAGATCCGAGCTTAATGAAAACATTCAACTTATGCCGAAATAGGTAAAGAAAACGAAAATGTAAGTGCGATTAGAGTTTTCATTTGCGTGATTTATATTTTGTGGTCATATGAAATGTATGCTAGTGTGAACGCAAAAACTAAAAGTGGTATGGACTTTGACAAACATAAAGGATGTCGAATGGATAAAAGAAGTGACAGCTCATATCACATTGATAGATAGTGTAAACAGCGCTTTACCATTAAAGTTTTACCATCTTCAAAAGTAAAGGTACAGACCATACATCTCCTTGAACAGCTGTTATGCATTGTTTTTGAATGAGCTAACTGGTCTGTTCCTTTACTTTTAAAAATGGTAACAGTGGCAAAAAATGGTAAAAGTGGTGAACTGGTCTCATATAAATTGTATGCTTTTTAAAGTAAAGGAACACTTTGCAGGTTAAAAATGGTAAGAAATGGTAACCTCAGGCACGTAAAGGAACAGAGCTAACATTTATCTGTGAATGAATTTTGTTGTTCTCATTTTACAGTGAATAGATTTTTCTCTGTGAAAGCAACTTCGTTGAATTGTGATCTGTATTTTTATTGGAAGGGTAAATATCATAAATATGTTAAGAATTACACAAAAAGCATCCGGTATTACTATCAAAAGCCTAGGTATGTATTCCCACAAAATATTATAGTAGATTGACAAGTTTAACTAAACAATTTCATTGATAAAATAGCCCGTAATATCTCGTGCACTGCCAAAGTATGCATCGATCAGAGATGGCGTGAAGAAAAAGGCTTACCTGCCAATCCCAATGAATTTGGACCATTGACAAACTTACCGGATTACACATTTCTAGATGGACGTCCCACACCAATGGGAGTAAGTTTTATACATGTTCAAATTCCAATTGAATTTTAGCTAACATACCACCAATTTTTCATTGTCTACCCCAACCAACACCACCAGTCCAATCAGAAAAAGCGTTTGCTGAAACAACAAGCTATGGCCGCAAAAATTGTCACACTTAACAAGGAACTGGATATGGCCAAACAAAGATACCAAAAATTACAACAGCAAGAGCAAGAACAACGCCAGAAGATTATGCAAGCTAAACTGAAACCTAAAGGCAAATTGTTGCTAGATAATCTAAAGAAGTGAGAGGATGTTATCTAGAGGATGAAAAATGCATTACTTATTTAATAAGTTTATTGTTAATTAATAAATGTTATAAAATCATGTAAATTTAACGTTTGTTTATATTTCGAGGAGAATCGCAAATATTCCTTCCAACATTTACCGGAGAGGCGGTGTTGCCAGATCTTTTATGTGATGTGTGCTACAGTCGGGAGGGGGAGTTATTGATTCCTGCATTCATTTGTAACGGCTGGGTTAAACAAATCATTCGGGTATGTTCTGAGACACTTCATCTCTCGTGTGAAGTGAGATTGGATTTTTTTTGAGAGCTCTACGCCTATTTTTCGCGTTTTTTATGGACGGACTAGAGTGTACTCTTTATTTTAAATACCATAATGTATCTTAGAAGAAAATTATATTTAGTTTGAATCAGTACAAATACACCTTTTCAAGCTTTTCCGAGAGCTGCAACTAAAGGAAAGAAGTTCCGAATGATATGTTTTCTCGCACTAGGCATGGAAAAGGAAGAAACATGAATGGTAATAAAATATTTATGTGAAATGAGTTATATAGGGCAACACAAAGTTCTGCTTGCCCATTTTATTTTCATTTTGATTGTATTCCATGACAATCAGCTGTTTACTGTCATATGGTGACAAGTGTTGTCAGTGTGTTGTGACATAACCTTGTTGGGAGAGCGTTGAGTTTCTTGTTGAGGTATTTTTCATAGACTTTGTTGAATTATTGAATAAAAATCATATTAAATAGGTTCAAGATGAACATAACACCAGTTCTGCGCACAGGCTTGTATTTGGCCAATCGTCCCTTCGTCAGGCAGTATGCATTTAAATCGGATCTAAAAATCAAATGGGTACGACCTGAGAAAATACCATCTATACACCCAGAGAAAAGTGGTGATTGTTCCAAACTGCCACCGGTTAATCCCAAGCAGTTGATGCTTGGTTTTGACAAGTCCAAAGAATTGGAAACGTAAGATTATGGTGTTATATGAATCAATCGGAATAATGAAGAAATCTTTTGCATTTTTAGGGCTGATGATGCTGTAAAGTCGCTTTTTGACTTGGGTAATAATCCCTACTTCAACACTGCCAAATATTGCAGTGAACAATTAATTAAGGAAGTCCAAAGACATCCATTGGATTATGGATCGATGGAAGCAAAATGTAAGTTTCTGGAAAACAAAATGATTGAAATATAATCATTTACGTTTATGATTGTACTTCTTCTAGTGGCCCGCATGACTGCATTCATTCGCAGATATCAACAATATATGGAGGAACATCCACGGGACAAAAAACGTAAGGTCATACTCAAGGAAATGATTGAAAAACGCAAGAAATTCTTAAAGTATTTACGCCGCTGGGACTACCGTCGTTTTGAGTGGATTTTGGAAAAACTAGATTTGGTCTATAAACCTCCACCAGCAGAATTTCATTGGATTACACGCAAGGAGTCTCTACAAAAATTAACAGATATTCATTGTGAAAAATTGAAGCAAGAAAAACTTGCGGAATATCGTAAAACCTTGGAAGAACAACAAATTCCATTTTTAGAGGATGCCATTAAGAAAATGCAATTTATTCGTCAAGAACAAATTGATTTGGGTATACCGGTAACAGTTACCGAAGACGATATTGAGGAACATAAAAAGAAATTGATTGAATTGAAAGAGTTTAGAGATGAAACAAAAGCTGCAAGTAAAAGTAGTGAATTGTAAATTTAAATAATTAACAATAGTTATAATAAACAGAAGTGTTTTAAACATATGTAAATGCTTGTTTTGAATGTGAATTAATTGAATTCGTTCAATTGTATATCGGGCTAATATGTAATTGGAAACAAAGTTCTCTCTATTCAGTAATATATGACAAAAGTGTCTTAGAAACATGCAATATATTCTGTTCGAAAGTATGCATGGCAACAATTGTATTTAAAGACCAAATGGCTTCTAAATGGTGCGAAACAAATGGCGGTTATCATGAACGGCAATTCCCCGTGAATTTTTTCACTTTCTCTCTTAAGTTGCAACGGCGGAAAGACAAAAAATAGTTGCGGGTTGATACATATCAGCCATACGGGTATGTTCTGAGACACACTTCACGCCAAATGGCCACCACCAATAAAATTAAATAGTTACCCACACATCAACGCCTACCTATACAGGTATGTGACGAAAACCGAATCGACTCGATTTGCAGAATCGGAATGGTATATAATCGGAGTGCCGTTGATGATATATATAGTTTTGCTTCGCAAACGCCCCTTATTTGAATAATATTTTTATAATCCATTTTCAATTTCATTTAAATATTCACCAAAATTAGAGATATACGATTTCGATTTGTGGCAAAACGAGTCGAATCGTAACCTGATAGTAAAACTATCAAAATGATCCGAATGAAGTCTCTACTTATGTACGTTAATAGGGGAAATATAAAACCAATTGTCTGATGGGTCATGATAGCTTTATTATTCATATACATAGGTATTCAAATGTCTTTTAACAAAATTAAAAAAAAAAAACACACAAATTATGTTTTTAGGCAATCAAAAATAAAGTGGAAATACTTTTTGTAATATGAATAAAATGGTGGTGTTTAGGTAAGGTTGGTTCAAAACTGAATTCAATGGCCAAAAAGATTTATGGGTCTTGCCCATACTTTCTTATAATAGAATACTTAGTTCATGCTTTGAAATTCATTTTCATAAAATCTAGGAAATCTCCTTTCCATGATTGAAGTGGTAACGATGGGTCAATAAAAATATGCATTGTAATTCCTATATCATCAATCTTTGAACATAATAAAATGTCTTATGAATCAGAATTAATTATTTTGAGGTTTCTTATTCTTTTGTGATTAACGTCTACGTTTAGGTGAAATTGATCTTGAACGTGATCGTGTTGTACGGGAACGTGGTGACCTAGAGTGCTTGCGGGACGAGCTTGAATTTCGACTATGATTACGTTTGGATGACAACGAACGTGTTGAACTGTGGGATTTCGAACGTGAATTGGAATCTTCACTGTGATGACTGTGATTGGATGCTGAGGATTTGTGTTTATCGCGAGGAGGTGATCGATGTCGACTTTGTACGAGTTTTCTATGTGGACTACGACTAACAGAGCGAGAAATTGAGCGTCGATTTTTGCGACTGCTTCTTGATCGGGATTTTGAATGAGTTGAAGATTTTGACGATGAACTGGATGAAGATGAAGAAGACGATGAGGAGGAAGAGGACGACCTTGATCTGCTTGAGGAAGACCTTGAACTTCGGCGTCTTCTGTTCTGGGACCTGCTTCGAGACCGAGACTTTCTTTTGTGGTCATTTTTGGAGCCGGAAGCATTATTTAATTTGCTATTACCACCATCTCCTTCATCGTCCTCATCACCAAATAGATCGTACTTGGCCAAATCTTCGTCATCTCCTTCCTCTTCTTCATCATCATCCTCTTCTTCGTGGTCGTCTGGTTCACGTTTTGTATCTTTACTATTGTAATTCTTTTTACGTTTCTTTAGACGCCCAAATTCATCATATTCACTATCAGATTCAACATGTTCCTTATACTCAACTACACCACGATCGTTGTAGCCACCTCCCAAACCTATAAATACTTAAATTCAATAATTTGGTCAATAACATTTATTGATCACACAAAACCTACCCGTTCTTTCCTCATTATCAATAACCTTTGGAGCATTACACATGTTACATGTCTGGCGACGAGCCCAATTTACATTGGCACATTTATGACACTGCCAATCATCCGCACTGAAAAGACCACGAGACTTTTCGGCCGCCACTTTTCCAATCTCTGTACCAAGCTTTTTACTACCTGCATTGCTTCCCCGTTCTTCGCTTCGGGATCGACGGCACTTATTGCACTTATTTCGACGTGCAAAATTCGAATGTCGACAGCTGTGCGAAAAATGTTAAGAAAATAAAAAAAACAACAACAACAAACCAAGGCAGTCGTCCAAAATGCATGTATGTGTGTTTTGTTGTGATTGCAAGCCAGGACAGGACGAGCGTGACACCGAGAAAAACACGACCAAATAGAAAGAATTATATTAGTACTATTTTCAACCAAATTTCATTTGGACTTTGAGTGTGTGGTTCTATTAAGCGTCCACAGCAAGCACCACTCACGTTACATCACCACAAATCCAATCACCGCTGCTATCGGAAACAGTAGACATCCTTGTTGATTTTCTATACTGCAAAAATATATTCCATTCCAAGCTTTTTTCGTTTTGCAAAAAATTTCTTCCGTATACACTCGGCAAGAGTCGAGAGTCGACCGGTTTAAACGCCGTTAAAATAATTACAGAGTCAACGATTTTTCAAAGCCAACTGAATATTTCTAACTAGGCGTTTACAGTAGACATGGTCTGTTCCTTTACTTTTGAAAATGGTAAAACCGGCAAAAGTAGTAAAACTTGTAAACTGCTCCCATATGAATTGTATGGTGTCATAAGTAAAGGAACGCTTTTCGAGTAAAAAGTGGTAAAACTTGAAGATTCTTGCACGTAAAGGAACAGAGCTACAGTTTGTATTCATATACAACTCTGATTTACTAATACATATGGTCTGTTCCAGTACTGCAAGATCTAAGATAATCTAAAATAGAAGAAATTTCAATCAAAATGTAAAGCATTCAGAACTCTCGTAGTGAATTTTTGATGCACGTTTAGGATGAAAAGCAGTAAAAAAGTAATGCCAAGTATACACTTATACTATGTTTACATTTACGAAATCCACTCGATTTCAACTGTCAATTCCATTGCTCAAACGTCAAATGAAATCCAATTGATTTCAGATGATTTTTTATTTGAAGTATACACAAAGGAATTGACAGATGAAATCGAGTGGATTTCGTAAATGTAAACATAGTATTACGCTCCAAAATCCACTGGATTTCAGGAAATCCTGAAATAAACCCCGGTGTTTTCACTTATTTTTTGTTAATTTCAAAGATATCACAATAATCAAGGTAGTTGCATATGTGCACAAGTTGTTGTAAATTGAATTAGTCATCAAAAAAATACGACAATATACAAATTTGCAACTTTATTTCGAAAATTATCGTAAAATTATCTATATATCGTATTAATTGTGTATAGTACTAACAAATGAAAAAATAAAAATAAAAAATGATTGTATCGTTGAGACATCATAAAAATAAATTTTAATAGATAAAAGTTGTGTTCACAACCTTTAAAATACTACTATTTGCAGTAGTTTTCCCGTTTAGTCCTAACTAGGCGTTTACACCAGACAGTTTGTCTTCAAATACAACTCTGATTTACTAACACATACATACATTTGTCGGCTGTCTTCCAGGTGTCCATCATTTTTTAACAGACAGTCGGGTTAACATATTTTTGACATTTTTGTGAAAAAGAAGTGAGATGATAATTCAAATGTGCTGGAAACAAAAGAATATGCACAAGAACAAAATATATGAACGGAAAACGAAAAGAACTCGATGATTTTCACTCATAATATTACAACTGTTTTTGCAGTTGTCTGGACTCCTACGTCACACGGGCAAGTTTTGGGTTTTTGACAATCAATACATGAACTCAACTGTCCTGTCATGTATAAACGCAGGGTAAAAATGCGTTACCGTACTCCGAAATCTGGCAAGACTTGCACTTCTCTTTAAACGAAAATAGCAATTTTGGCCTAGTAAAAACTACAACAGGGCGACGCCGACACCAAAGTCCAGCGTTGATATGTTTGCCGGCATATATTTCAAATAAATTTGAATTTTTCGGCATCATGCCCAACAGTGTGAAAACGGCTAAAACGACACAAAACTTTACTCAAACGTTGGATGTGTTTTCAGCTTAAAGGTGGAACAGAATGAAATACGCCGCTTTTTTCACGCTCAGTTTCATGTAAAACATTAAAGGCCAAGTGCTACCTAATTCAAACAAACAGTCTGTATACCTAAAATTTACTCAAATCGGATTGGTTGATTTGAATTTGCTCTCAAATTTTTGGGCGCACTTTAAATTTTAAAAGGAACACAAAGTTCCTTTTAATTTATCTGACACTTATTATTAAAGCAAACTTGTAGGAATAAAAAACGGTTTATCTGTCCGATATCGGCCAACATTTAACTACAAAAAGGATATAATAATGGGCCTAAGCATATTTATCTCTTTTATAATTGGAGCCATGAATGTTAAATAAAGTTTAATTTCATCATTGCCCATCAATCCAGAAATCATTTCTGCAGTTAAGTCCCCTTCAGCAGTAGAAATTATGGAAAATGTTATTTCAATTCAACCCACTGTTCTAGTACTCTGTCAGTCGTCGAACCGCACGATAACACTTCAAATCTGTCATAAATTATTACAGCTGCGACCAGTTAGTATATGATGCATGTTATTTGTGCGTCACGCGTGCGCTACTGCTATTCACATACTGAAATTAAAAAAATATCTGATAATCTGAAGTAATTAGTCAAAAAAGAAATTACTCTTGTGTGGCCCGGGACTTAAATGTCAAATGAAATCCAATGAATTTCAGATGAGATTTCATTTGACGTATACGCAAAGTCGAAGGTCACACCAGCGCTGTTTCAATATTGCGACTTTGAGTTTATTGGCGAGGAGTATGAGCTAGTGAAACCGCTGTACATGGTTTTCTGCATGGTATAAGTAAAGAGGTAGATTTAAATGAAAAAATCTATAGAACCCTTGTTTTTCTTGAATTCCTAAAGCTTCAAAATAAAAGCAACAAGTGGGTTTGTTTACAATGCATTTTTTGAGCATTTTATAAAAAACGCGAAAAATGAATGAAGAGTTAAGTTTTCTCCACATAATCGAGTTGTGAATATGATAAACTGATTGTTTCAATGCAAATCTCACCAATTTCTTCCATACAAATGGTCTAAAAACAATTTTAAAAATCATTGAATTCGATTGTTTTTAAAATTGTTTGGCATATTATTAAAACACCACACATACATACACAGTTTGTTTATATTGTTTTGAAGTTTTAGGCATACTCGAATGAAAAAATTTAAATTGACATAAAGCTTTGGCTAACCTTTCTTATTAAACCATGGTTTTCTGTGTTTGCGATGTTGCCTCTTCCTATTATTCGTTCCAAGAAACTCGCAAGTGTGACCAGGGTAAAAGGAATTGACAGTTGTAAAGGCCAGAACAGAATCAATCGTCGCTTGCTTTGCATGCTTCCCAAATGTCAAATTATAATTCCCCCGCAAATGTTTTTAAACAATGCCATCTACAGTCCACAATGTACAATTTTGTGTCAATTCCCGCGTTTTGTTCCTTATTTCCAACGGCGTCACCAAAAGCATTGTTTGGCTCATCAATTTTGTTATGTTCAAAGCCGGCAGAATATTTCAGATGTGTACGCCGTCACATGTCTTTATCTATTTTTTATTTTCTCTTGTTATCAAAATATTAATAATTCATGATTGAAACACGTGTAAATCATTTTTGTTGTAAATATTGTATCATATTTTATACATATTTCATAAAAATATAATTAATAAAATGCCAACGGCGTCAGTGATGCCGTCTGAGTTTTAACAATTGAACGGCGATGATGCTGCTATCCTTGGCCCCAGACTTTGTTAATTTTGCATTCTTCAAGATTTTTACGGTCAAATTTTTTCACGAAAGAAATATTGCACTTAATTTTATTATTTCTTTCAGAAGAATTTGTTAAAGAAAATCTGTGTTAGTTTAAGTGTTAAGTGTTGTGATTGTGCAAAAAGTGAGAATACGTTTTTGTCAACTACATTTGACAATATTTCACAACAGAAACGCAGAAACGCCAAAAACGGAGAGCAGCAACAACAAGAAAAAGAAAAGCATTCACGTCTAAGACGCATTTTTTGTATCCCCTCTTTCTTGATGTTTTGTATATATCTTTATTAAACTTCAAGGAATAAAAATTGAGGAAACGTTTATATTTTACAACAATTACACATAACAAATTGGATTTATAACATATTTGGAACTTGCATTTTGGCATTATATACGTTAGAAATTGCAGCAGCAAATTAGCAATTAACGTCTTTCAAGATACTGCCACAAAGCAAAATTTCTTTTGCGTCGGCTAAGACAAAGGAAACGGATAAGGTTTGCTTTATCCCCAAACAACATCTGGAACACGTTTCACAATGGCTAACATGATTGGCAACAATAACAATCCGAATTCATTAAACAGTCAGGGAATGCCACTTGCGGCGAGTTCTAATCCGAATGCAAACTCTGTGGTAGGAGGACATAGTGTGGGTGGCATATCGAGTCTTCGTGAAATCAGTGATTATTTGCTACCGAATGGTGGAATGATAAATTTAGCACCGGGTCAGTGCCCTTATGATCATATCATTGAAATGATACGAGGTCTAGATCTTGATGATGATGGCATAACAATGAATCACAAGATCAAATCTATAGAGGCCGATTTCTGTAATATTGTCCAAGATGAGAATATGCTTTGGTAAGTAGTTGTGAATTTAATCCTTCCCTATTGAATGCGCTTCTATTTGAGGTTATGTCTAGGAGGGCGGGAGGTAGTGGTGGTGGCAGTGATGGTGCTTGTTTTGTTTTTGTTATTTATTGGAGGGGTCATGACGGCGCGTATCAATGTGTATGTATTGTAGGTACATGCTGTTAACACAAGTAGCAGCAAGTAAACAAAACGTTCACATTGGAGGGTAGTCGTTTTTATATTTCATGCTAATCTTACTCTTACCTTTTTCTTGATAGCTTGGTTTAGTTATGTTAAGCTATTGATGTTGTTGTTGGTTTTTTGTTGTGACGCATTGACCAAATGTGTGGTCGGACATTGATGGCTATTTTTTGTGTTTTTCGAATATGGGGTTTCTAATGCGCTTTGTGTCCCATCCAGCAGCGAAAATATTCGAAATTTGTTTATGCTAAACAGCGAGACTGTAGCTTTTCTGTTACCGTGATTGAACTACATAATTAGCTAAAAGATACAATTTGGCGAAATTGAATAGAAAAGTGAATTGTTCCTCCTTTCCAGAATAATTTCTAGTTGTTAAAATTGTTGACAGTCAAGCAGAAAAAGTTTTGCAATGTTTCCCGCCTTGAAAGATGTTTTTGTTGGAAGAAATCACTGTTTATTATGGAAAGCCATTATGCTAATCTGCAGTGGGTACAAAGGAACATAGAGGTCATTAAAATTACCTTTACTCTAACCTTTGACTGGCTATTGTTTCCAATTACTAAAGACAAAGACTCATCGAATCGCCCACATAAGGTGAAACTGTTTATTTTATATTTGTAGAAAAGTCTTTTTGTTTATTTGATGTTGAAATTGTAAATGTTGGCCATCACAGTGTCACTGTAGCGAGTGACAGACACCTTATTACACATACGATAAGATAGTTTTTAAATCCATTTGAATACCCTCTCAACCATAAACCATTCATGATATTCAATTTTGTATAGGTTTTGGTGTACTACAAGAATACGATCTGACAAAGCATTTAATCCAGGGATGTCTGTCGGCATTTTGTTATATTGTTACCTGCTAATAAGATCCCAGACATTGGACTTGTTCATTTTGGTACATCATTATCCGCCATACAAAGTTAAGATTTAATTGGTACTTACGAAAGATTCACATTTTAAACTGATCTGAATTAATCCTGTATTAGAAGTGCACATTCAGAGGGTATTGTAGGTATATAGTTCCGTTGTTGTAGCAACGTAAATCTGTTCGATCGTGTACTATTTCAGTAAGTCCATATTTACATTCGGCAGTTTTCCTTGCGGCAATTGTCAGTTTTTCGGTGAGAGAGGGTTACCATATACCTCACCTCTCTCTCCATCAATCTGACAATAGCCGCAAGGAAAACTGCCTAATATAAATATGGACTTATCAGGTTCTGGTTCCTCTGTATAAAGACTCAAAAATGTTGCAACTTGGACTGGTTACGCTGGGAAGCCAAACAAAAACGTGTGGCTGGGAATGTGTTGGGTATAATGGCATCAATTCGGTCCCGACACGAATTGAGGCGGCTGCATCGTTCGGATCTTAGAGGTAGTTTACACTAGCTATAAATGTCTTACTTACTTAGCTGGCCCATTACAGAACATTTGTTCTATAGGCCGAACTAAGAAGAGATCTCCATTCCCCTCTATTTGTTGCTTCGCACTCTGGAATATCGCGCCTTTTCATCTCATCATCCACTTGTTTGCGCCATCTATTCCTTGGCCTGCCAATTCTGCGTGCACCGCCATGTGGCATGTATTCATACGCCTTTTTAGCTGGTTCATCATCGCTCATTCTTATGATATGGCCTAGCCAATGCAATCGCTGCATCTCGATACGTTTAACAGCTCGTGGTTCATGCGACGTCGATATTCACCGTCAACACAGATTGGTCCGTAGATCTTTCGAAGAATTTTTCTCTCAAACACACCAAGCCCTGTCATGTCTGCTTGCGCAAGTACCCAGGCTTCGGAACCATACATCAGCACGGGTAGTATCAGTGTTTTGTAAAGCGTTATTTTTGTTTGACGAGTTGTGACTTTGTTTTTGAAGTGCTTACTTAAGCCAAAGTAGCATATGTTGGCCAATGCAATTCTTCTTTTTATTTCACAACTGATGTCGTTTGGTGTGTTTACGGCGGTGCCGAGGTATACGAAATTTTTTAATACCTCAATATTATAGGAACCAACATCCACAGTCGGTCCGAGCTCAATGGATGCACGTCGACGCCATCAACTTGGTCTTCTCACCGTTTACCGCCAGACCCACTTTAGCAGATTCTCCTTCGACCTTTAAAAAGGTATCACTTCTTTTACTGATCGGCTATAAATGTCATATGACCCGAAATAAAAACATGCCATATCTACCCACGCAGGCAATGTGGAGACGTAATTTCACTGCATTTTTGCTGGTGTGGAGGTAAAAAGTAGATGGCATAAGGAAAATCCCCAATATTGCACACATTAGCGACAGTATAACAATGGTGCTACCGACCAGCGACTAGAGGACCTTACTCCTATTTCTGATCACATGGTAAATATCAAAGGCATGTGAGACGATTTCAGACCGGCATTTGAAGAGGTTGGCCCAGTCACACACTAATCATTGTTCCGCCTGTTCGGGCATTGATCATCACAAGTTGCGACTGTATCATCACCTTCGAACTCCCTTTTTCGGTAGAGGGGGTATTCGATCAAACAACCTTCGAATCTGTGTTTCCAATAGAACAGGACGTTCCCACACTCTTCAACTTCATAGGGGTCTCGACGATGGGGGTCACTCTTGCACATGAAGTGGGAATATCGCAGATAGAAATTCCCCTTTTAGCAAAATGGGGATAGTTACTTTTGAATTTCCTCACAAACTTGAAGTGCGATTTCAACAGAAAAATGAAGATCCCATTATCTACCGTTTTTTTATTCTTAAGATTTGTCGATTGCAATAAGTTTGGTTAGGTTTGGAGATGTGTAGCCACTTAAGTGACTACGGAACTTATGTGAGAACCTTCGGTCCATTGTTATCATCTATGAAACAAAGAACCCATGAAGGGAAGAAAGAAAAACGGAGAAGAAACTTAAAAAGAGGGGAGGATATTATAGATATCGACTGTAATATTAACAGTAACACACTGAATTGACATTTTTTCGGAGGTCGTAGGATGCTATCCATTTTTTGATGGATGAGTCTCTGTTTCCAATTTCCTCCTACAAAGTTTTCCGCCTAAAAAATTCGTTTGTCAGGTTTATCCGACTCTCACAAGTCCTGTTCAAGGGTACATGTTGTCGGTTCAGCATCCTTTCCGACAATTTGGCATAAAATATCCTGACTGCTTGAGAAAACAGGATTTTTCATCCTCGTTCGTCAGTGATAAATTTTCTCAAATGAAGTCTAGAATGCTCTCATCCTTGAAAGTTTGTGGGACTTTCTCCTATATGAGCTTCAGAAAACGCTAATTTGTCTGGCTACAATCGTAAGGGTGGGCATCGCTGTGGTCAAGGCCTACAGAAGGTCGGCCATTCAGAGTTCTGTTAACAACTTTTGACAACAAATAAAATAGATTTTACATTATTGTGATTTAAGTTTCTTTGTATTTTAAATCACAATAACGATCAACAAACATAACAATCCAGGTGGGCTTAGTGTCCGACTGTATAAACTGTGGCTGTGGTTGTTCATTTTTGTAACAGTCATGAGCTGCCAACATTAGTCTAAGTTTTATTTTCAGATTTTTTGAGTTTTAAATAAAAGTTCGTATCTCCATGAGATAGGCGTGCAGTTTTCAGCGATTCTCCTTTCAAATACGTTTTGTACCCTACTGCAAACCTTGAAAACACCGATAGGCGCGTGGTAGCTTTGGGCGTTTGGGGATCCCCTTTAGGTGGGAGATCATTATCTTGATAGCTTTTGGATCGTTCTCCATTAAATCAGTAACAGTCTTTTATTGTCATATGTTAAAGGTATATTTCTGTCGGTAAAACCTTCTTACTTTTTTAAGTTCAAAATGTACTTATCGTAGGATACATTAAAATATAAAAGGAACGATATATAAGACAAATATGGGTTCAACAGGAAGCATTATATTTTCACCAATTGTATGTTTGCGTTTTTTTTAACATGCAGTTCGATTCAAGCCCATTTATATTGTATGCGGCGTACACATTTGAATTAAAGATTTGCAAAACATTTAATTAACACCAATTAAGAAAAAAAATCCCAACAAGTTTTTATGTTTATTTTCGTTTTTTTTTTTTTGTTCTCTCACATTTGTCTCTTCTTTTTCTTACAGCGAATCAATGGCCTATATTAATGACAAAGCTCTTGAGGACGGAGAAACAGCATTAAAATTTGCCTTACTTTTCGCTTCACGCAATTTTGATGCTCTGGCCATGAAGGAGACCAAGGTGCGTACAGCCATGCTAACACTGCTACAAAAGAATTTCGTCAATTCGGAAAATTATCGTTTATATGATCGAGAACGTCTATATAATTCAATAATACTTTTGGGTGAATACTATCATCGTGTTCGTTTGGCAGACAATGCTCCAATCACAATTTTGGGCGAATCATTGCTAAGTCTTTTGATTCGTGAAATAAGTGAGGAGAAGAATGTCAATAATGTTAAGTTGGTCAAATTAATACTGTCACAAATTACCTTAAACGGTGGCCTTTTGCGCAACCTACACAATGGAGATTTATCACAACTTTTATATCTCATACGGAAGAATTTGATTGAACAGCCCAATCTTAAGCCGAATGTTAAAGCCATTATGTTAATGACTTTAGATTTATTTTATAGTAATTTTGAAAGTCTGGGCTCCCAGTTGGAGGGTATGTATTCGAAATATCTAATAATGGAAGATGACGACGAATCAGAAGATATGGGTAATAATAACCAAAATCTGTCATCATCGTCTGCTCAACAAACACATCATCAACAACAGCAACAGTCTGCATATACCAATACCTGCCCAACAAATACACAGCGTCAAGGCTATAGAAATGAAACGTGCAACAATTACGATGAAGTTCCACTACCATCCTCTTCGAATAATACCAGCTATGAAAATGGGGATTCGGGAAATGTAAATGACAATACCGAAGAAGATCAAGATAATTATAAACGATGGAATGATCAAGAGTGTGGAGATTCTTTGGAAGAGTGTGACCTGAATGTGGGCGGTGGTGTTGGCATGGCTAGTCGTGGTGGTGGTGCATACAAAAACGATGATCGAGATCAGGTGCATTCGTCCAACAGTCGCCATGAAAATGATCCCGATAGAGATAGTCGTAATTCAAGGCGAGCATATCAACCAAGGCAATCGCCAAGACCATTAAATCAGAACTACAGTCGGTATGTATGAAGAAGGAATAAAGTTGAAAATTGCATTAACAATTTAATTGTTGTTCACAGGCAACATGAAAATCAACATCAAAGTGCCAGAGATTCTCAAAATAGTGGTAATGAAGAACGCGATGAATCCAAACCATTGCCTCGTTGGCGTGCACCACGTTTCAATCGCGATGATCAACATAAAGATAATCGTAGTAGAAATGTCCAAAGACGTTTCAGTGGCAGTTTCGATGATGATCGGCAAAGTGTGCGCAGTGATGGGGGTAGCATTCGCCTGTACAGCATAAATGACCGGCTCAAGCATGCTCAAGAGAAAATTGAACGTTCCGGTAATCCAAGCACCTATACCGGCATTGCAAACTCCAACTGGGATCGGCAGTCCCAGCGTGATGATCGCAGTGAACGTTCATACATGAGCAACTATGAACGTGGCAACAATCATCGTCGTGGTGGTAGGCATTACAACCAGCGGCCAATGTACGATAAACCACCACGTTTCCAAAAGAACAAAGGTGCAGCCAACAACAATCACAACGGTGGTGGTGGTGGTGCTGACAAAAATCAACCTGACACCTGGAGACGTTCCAACAGCAATCTTAAATACTATGATGAGAATTCACAATACAACAATACTAATGGTCCCGAATCGAATAGTCGTAGTTCTTCGCGTGCTCGTACATTGCCACGGCCGGCAAAATCACGCATGGATGGTAGTGGTCCCGGTGGCAATTCATACCGACGCAGTCAAAGTCCCAATAGTTATCAAAGAGGAGGAGCTAGCGGCGGTGGTGTAGGCGGTAATCACCACAACAGTCACAATCATCAAAACAAAAACAGAACACGTCACTTTGGCCAAAGATACAGTAGTCAAAGTAGTTTAGCTAGTGAAGGGTCCAGTACATTTGATCGTCATTCGCAACATCATCGAAATCGTTCATTCTCAAGACGAAATCCTTCTTCCGCCATGCAACAATCAGAACAGCCACCACCACAACAGCAACAAACACAACATATCCCCCCACCACCACGTAAAGAGAAAGAGAACGAAGATGATTGGACAGACAATGAGGCGACAAACAGTGAATTGGTACGTAATGCTCGTCAAACCACAGATTATATGAATTACTTATCATCAAAATAAAATAATAATAATGATGATGATAATAATAATGTTTGGTGTAATATTAACATAACACATGTACTAGTAAATACAAACAAAAGACGTTATCTAAACGTAGGGGAATGATGTAAATGTGTGTGTGCGTGTATACAATTCCCGCCTAAACAAAAAGTAATGCATATACATATATTTTCTATATAATTGCATCATTCATATTACTGTTCTTTTTTATTTTATAAGAGAATGTAGATTTTTTAAGTAACATTACATTTATATTTAACATCATCCCTCCTGATGGAATGTTCTTTGTTGTATTATGATTGTAAAAGTTTCCGTTTTCATAGATTTATTCTTGAATTTGTAACTACTCTTTTGTAACTCTATCTAAATCTATTATGTATGTTGATTGTTTTGCAATTTTGGTTTACAATTTCGAAATTTATACCAACCGACATTTAGAGGAATGCAATTTTCTGTAATTTTATTGTTCCTTCTTAATCCTACCCTTTCTCTTGTAGATATCCAATGTATGTTTTTATACTTTCTATATTATGTTTTGTTTCTTTTATAATTATACATTTTTGCATTGATACTTTTATGGAGCTTGTGGAATGTAGAACTATTAGAGTACATCAGATTGTTTAGATAATTGTTTTGTGTCATAATACATGTATATCGATGCATGAGGTACATTTAAAATCAGTAGATGTTCTTGCATACCGGACTTGTCTATAATTTAGAGCAATATTAATAAAACATAGTTTGCTATGAATGTTTAAAATTTTGAACATTCCCTTGCTGGTGTGGTAAAGGAGTTTACAATGAAGTGGCCTGTGATTCACTTCGTAGCGATCAATTCTATCTATAGAAATTGTGTTAAATACCATGCCTTTGCAATATATTTATATATGGGTTTCGAAAAGTCTTGGCTTCCAAATCTATGATTAATTGCTTTGTGGTTTTATCTGCTATATTATTTGTAACATATAAAACCTGGTAAAGTAATAAAGACAATCTGATTTTCGGAATAGAATCATTTTCGGAGTTGAGTTTTGCACAGTATATTTAACAAATACGTTTCATTTGTCTAGATAAGACGAAAATTGTCGTTGAAAATTGACACTTAATGACGATTGTTGTTGTAGTAGCATAAGTTTGATGCTCAGCCGCTAATTTAGCTACTTCTTCGGTCAAAGATAAATCTAAATAGGTATATATTTGTAGAAAAAGAACCCACCCTTGTCCTAAATTTAGAGCACTTTCATTTGAAAAGAGATTTGAAGCTGCTAAAAAACAGGGATGTTGTTTAAGGGGTCGATCATCGATAACAATTATCGTTGAGTGGCGTTGCCAGTTGTCAAAATTGATCCACGTATGACAACTCTCAACTGAAGTCAGCGTACGTAAAAATACTTTAAATAACATTTCCAATCGTTTCGTTTCGTATTTTCCATAGGAACAATACAAAACGAAACATAACCCACGTTGGTCGAGCTCGCTGTTTAGTTTTGTTTTGTTTACATTCGTGAGTACGAACAAAACAAAAAGCGAAAAGTACTCAACACATGTGAATAAATCAAAAACTTTTGGTGGTTGATAAACTTCACTGTGTTCACTGTGGTATGCTGATGCTAACTTATGGGGTTGTTAAGCAATCACATGTGTGTGTGTCTGAGTGTGCCATTGACAATACGCACGGCAAACGTTTCCCAAAAATACTTGTCGTTTCGGTGGTGAATGAAACAACTCGACAAAGCATAGCCGAAGTTACATTACAGCAATCGTACAGTTTCCATCTTTTTACATTGAAAAGTTTGTGTTTTTGTTTTGGTTGTGAGAATGAAACGATACAGAGAAGCTGAAAAGTTTGTGGCTTTGTGTGATTGGTACGCGAATCGTTTTGTTTGTTTCCGTTCATTGACTGAAGTTGCGAATCTCAGTTGACGAAGCGGCCGTTTTTCAGCAACCACCAATTTTCAGTTGCAGTGAACATTTTCGAAGAAACAAGAAGTAAAATAGAAGGAAAAATAAACATTTTGTTAACAATTATTGATTATTTGCATAATTAATTAATTTTGTGTATCAAAAATATGGTGAAAATAACAATAAAACAACAGTTTGAAATATTAATTGATAAGTTGAGTGCAAATCCAATGTGCACATGGGTTCCATCTATAAAGCCAACTACACCAGGGAATTTCGTTTTTGAATAAAAATGGTTTTTATTTTGTCTTTTTTCCTCCTCTGTCAACTTCGAAACGATCCAATTTTGGCACAATTTGTCCTCTATCAAGTGGACAACTTCCTTCAATACTCTCGGCAATGTAGATTGAGCCATGCAATTGTTGAAATCATTGCCATGGGACTTTTGGAAACTTCCGTCCTCAAAGAATCGCAACGCTGTGCACACTTTTAAAAGTGGGGGTATTGCTGTTGATCTGTAACTTACTTTGAAGTCATCCTTTAACGTTTCCACAATGTAAACTACGGCATCCTTTGGCAATCGAAAATACGCCTTAAACCTGAAATAATTTACTGATTATACAGATCTTTCCACATGATCATCAGCTTTCCAATTCCTTGGCAATTCCAATGGATTCGACTTGTCCCTCAAATTTCTTCTAATAGATGCAATGTCCTGCACATTTTCTTCATCATCAAAAAATAATTCCACCGAACTTATCACTTTTTGGGACAGCAAATAAAACTTGACGATCCGAAGATTCAATGGGCAGGTTATATTCCAATCTTGGGTTGTTTTCCAAATTTGCTAGAAAACTCAGCCAAAATATTAAAATATTGGGCATAAGATGAATATACGGACTGGATTCGGATCGATGATAAAAAAAATTTCGATTTAAAGGAAAATTTTGTTCGCGTTAGCCGAGCCCTACCTGTGATAAAAATTTCAGATCGATCCGAATCCAGTCCAAACATTCATCCTGGTCCAAATATTGTCCAGAATACACAAAAGAGTTATCCAAAGCGCAATTATTTTTAAAATGTTTTTTTTTTTTTTGGCGAATAGAGGTCACTAGTTTGAAAAAACACTGATCGATAACATGTTTATCGACCACCCAGTTGAGTTGACATTAATGGTACAAAATTTCGTCTCAGTCGCGCAGACAACTGGCAACGCAACTCAAGTTTAGTGGCAATACAAGATAGACCCATAAATTGTCTTTCGGTCAAAGACTGCTATAGTACCCACACTTGTTATATTTTGAAAAGTCGTCGCCATACTATGCTTCTATATCCATCGGTGCTAATCCTAGTCAGATGTTACATACATCCCAAAATCAAAATATCGTTCTTCTGTTTAATCTGGCTCTGGGTCAATCTCCAGTTCCAGGAATGTGGCTGATTCAATGGGATACCACCACATATCCACTGGATTACGTTGAGTAGGTTTGGCGGAGCAGTTGAAAAGATGCCGCACGCTGTGCAGATGTTTTGTACAGTGTTGTCGATCCTTGCCCTTTGGGAGTTTAGACGGATTCACCACCTACTTTGGTTTGTCGTAGCAGCTGACGTTCTACAGCTGCGATAGTTTTGGTTATGGCATCTGTAACTGCGTCCGTATGAATGTTATTCAAACCCGCTTGATATGCTTGTTGATCTAGGGGCTCTCTTATGTAACACTCGAACTATTTATCTAGAACAAGAAGATTCTCCTTGATCTGTGTGAATAGGCGGTCCTATCCACCACCATATGGTGATTGGGATGGCTCTCACGGTAACATACGAGCAGGTACTGCAACGAAAGCATGTGATGTGTTGCTGTACTGGACAAATCTTTGCCTCCCCATTTCGATGGTCCACTGGAGTCATGCGGCGGCACACTGTTGCTGTTCGCAGGCGGCATTCTGACAAGGTTGAATATTTTTCCATTGCGTGCCACTTATATTCGCGGACCAAACTGGCGCCGCAAAGCCTACCACAGGCCGACCTATCGCGTTATATGTGGTTTCTTGATCTGTATCCCAAGTGCTGCCGGCTAGGGACTTGCGGACCTTGTTCCTACAACTCATATAGCTGCGGCATGCGCAGACAACGAGAATATGCTGTCAAATGTGATCTCTGGAATTTTGGGTGTAGTTTGTGGTCGGAATTCTGCTACCATGAATCATGACACTCAATTCTGTTCTCATCTGCGCCGTCTATGTGGTGAACAGACTGGCCGTAGATTTAGTGGCGGATATTTTCATATTTATCGCGTGGAAAAAGGTGGTAAGATCGATCAAATAGGAGTTCAGCCTTTCACTGATGTCACTGTCAGGGAAGGTACCTGGCGCCAAGATTGTACAATCGTCCGCATACGTTACGATCTCATTTATGTCTGGAGGGGCGGAATACAGGAGAGGTAGAGGTTAAACAGTTCCCTCCCGGTTTCACACTAGTGGGCTTGGACTTCTTTTTCCTGAATTCCGCGTACGACTGGCTTCCACATATCTAATTGATTATCCAAAGTTTCAAGCTTGGCACTCAAACAGCGTGGAGTGCTTGATGATATTAAAGTCTTTTGATAAGTCAAGCTCCACCATAAATGTTCTTGAGAACTTTAGGGAGATACTCCACTCCCGACACATTCAGCCGACGATATCGACATGACATGTAAAAATATGTTCAGGTGGTTTGCTTGTCCAAATTGTGAATCTTTCCGACTCCCGAAGCAATTGAACCAGAATATCAAGAGGTTGGAGAGCAACCTTTGTAGTCAAGATTAATCTATTGCTAAGTTTAAGGTAAAAAATTTTAATTTTTAGCTAAAGGAGGGCACCCATACCGGTGTGTTTCACCTTGGTACAATTGCATGACATCATTATATACTTAAGTCCGTAGATTCGGCAAACGCAAAAATTTCTCTATAAGCTGTGTAGTACTAAGTTCGGTTCGCTGTTCGCAATCGAGAAGAGATCCCTTGCCACTTCTGGAATATTCGATGCAAATAGTTTTGCACATGTTTTGTATGCATTTGATTTACCAAAAAATTCGTTACGTCTGATGAATAAGAAATTGTCTAAAAATTATGTCGCGAAATCGACCGCACATCGTGATGGATATTAGTGTGTATCTGTATTTTCCTTCTTGACTGAAATTTCTTCCCATGGACATTTTAATATCTCAAATTTTATTGCATGATATAATCAAATATATTTTTTGTGTACGCTAATATACTTACATCTGTATGTATGTCTATAATATCTATGAAAGTCATGGCATGTAATAAATTTAAAATACACATTTGTACACAATTTATATAAATATGATGGAAATTCTATTATTCTATTTCTAGTGATTGTTAAAGAACCACAAGATAGTTTTATAGAAAGTTGTTGAGGAAATTAATTATGTTGTTTTCGCCAACAAATCAGAAGAAATTCCATGATGAAACATTTCACAGAAAAGCATTAACATAAACGGCTCCCTATCTCTGTGTATTCAGCGCGTGTTTACCACTCGATAGAACCTTATCGGAACGTATCTTTCCAAAAGTACTGCAAATCCCCCAGCAGAGCATAACTCACGATGGACTTAAAATGAAATTTGTATTCCTTTAAATGTCTGTTAGTGTAAATGAAACAAAGAAAAGCAACAACAACAACAAGAACCAACCACAACATCAATCTAATTCTGAAATTCTTCTTGGAACGTTAATCGAATAGAAGAAGAAGATGCGGTAAAAATTTATATGTAAAATTATTAAAAAGTAAATGTAATGTATTTTAAATAGCAACAACAACAACAAATAATTATGGTATCAACTAAAGAAAACAAATCATAGGTCTGATAGTTGAAACTAATGTTAAAACAAACCCAACAAACAAACAAAAATAATTATTATTCTAAAGAAACAAACAAAAAGTCTATAATTGTAATTACTAGAGTTTATTATTATACAGATTATTTGTTAACCAATTAAGCTTTCATTCATAATTTATATTTTTTAAGTAGCCATTGTTTTATAAATCCGCCACAGTTCATATCAGACAATGTGGTTTCTATCCATAACTTTTTGTTCTCCCCCATCCTCGTCCCCTGCACCCAATAAATTCGTCCCCATCCGCGCTCTTTAGTATCAAGTGATATGTAACTATGGAATTTTATAAGATTGTGGCATGATTATTGATTATCGTTTTAATATTTAGTTTGAGTAAAAATCAATTGTAAAAAAAACAAAAATAATTTAAAGTTAAAAAAAGAGAAACAAACAAAAAAAATTAAAATAATAATAAAGTCATTACAAATGACCTATTTTAAGCGTAAAAACAATATTTGTCGTTCTTATTTGGGTATATATACATACATATGTATGTGTGGGGAACCGGAGGGATGTTCTATGTTGAAATCGACAGAATTTAAACAGAAGCTCCTTTGCGAGAATTGACGATCATCGATCCATTCCACGAGGATTGAGGAATTTCCTGTTTTGCTGAGAACTTTATGGATGGATTCAAGTTGTAAATTATTGAGACCCCTATATCGCGAAAGGCCTCCGAGGTAAGTTTGAAATGTTCTATATTCATCTCAACGTGCCATTTTCCGAAAAGTTTGCACATTCTTAAGGCCAAAACTGCCTGAAGGAGCGTTCCAATGCTTTTGCGATGTATTATAGAGTTTTCAATTACTGTCTTGGCTACAATTTTTGTCTTTGTATTGGATCGAAAATCTCAATGGTTTGGCCGTTATATGCTAAAATGTCCAAAAAACGTGGATAAAAAACTTAAAGTCAAAATCGGGAGGCTCGATTTTCGCGGTAGACCTATGGTCTAGTGGAGTTTTTTGGTCAGTTCAATCCCAGCAATCAGAAACGCGAAGGGCCCATTAAGGTTTTTTTCCTTCCATACAAATCGCCCCGCCCTAATATTTACTCTCACCTCCGACATTTGTGTCACTGATTCACAAGTGGAAATTGTTGTTGTAAGAGTATACTATATGTTTGAAAGATAATTTTTCAGCCTAATCTGGATCTATCTTCAGTTTTAGCCACAATGTCTGCAGTGTGTAGCGCGGTACCGCATGCATGCAATGTTTTATGTTGACAAGTTACCCAAAATTATTCTGGTTTCAAGCACTACATAGAGATCATGTTTTCGTCTCGACGCTAAGATCGTACAATCATCCGCGTATATTACGATCTCGATACCGTCTGGAGGGTGCAATACAGGAGAGGTAGAGGTTAAATAGTTCCGAAGACATCACGCCACCTTTAGAATCACCTCGTTTCTCGTTGGCGTCCACACATTATCCAACGTTTCAAAATTGGCCGGAATGTAGTCTGTTCAATGTCCTCAATTACCGATTTTTGATAAGTCGAGCGAAACCAACACTGTCCTATCGCACGACATGTTCTGCTTGAGTCCTCAACTAATATGTGTGGAGACGGCGCGCAGCGCTGTGCTGCTTACGGAACCCATGCTGACTCCCAGCAAAATTTGAAGGAAGGAGTTCCATGCGATGACGTGATTTCATGGCATCTTTTGCATTGGTTCACACAAAGTCGTGAAAGATCCGATATTTTCAGTAGCATTTGAAACAATGCAAAGGAAGTCGTGAAAGATCCGATCTTTTCATTAGCATTTGAAACCATGCAAAGGAAGTCGTGAAAGATCCGATCTTTTCGTCAGCATTTGAACCCATTCCATAGATACAATAGAGATGAATTTTGTATTTTTATTTATTCACAATTTTAAATATGTACAAATCTACATACATATATAAGATTAATTATTTACAATAGACTTGATGTTGTCGGAGACTCGAAATCACAACCAAATGACATGCCAAAGCATTGCACGATGGGGCCGATGATATGTTTTTGAGGCAAAAAATCACAGGGGCAAGCTAGACCTTCAAAATTTCGTGCAGATGTTTATAATCGGCCTAGAAGCTAATCTGCCAAATATGGTTGATATCGGTTCATATATAGATATAGCTCTCATATATATGTTCGCCCGATTTCGAGTAATTGATGGACCAAACACGAAAACTCTGTCCAATTATGATGATATTTGTAATATGTTGCGGAATTCGGACTGGAAATAAGTTTGCCAAGTTATTTTGAAATCGGTTCAGATTTGGATATATCTCCCTTATATATTTTCGCCCGATTTGAGGTATTTCGTGCAACAAACACGCAATTTCTGTCCAATTTCGAAGAAATTTGAAACGTGTGACAGGATTTGATCTAGAAATATGTTTGCTAAATTATATTGAAATCGGTTCAGATTTGGATATAGGTCCCATATATATTTTCACCCGATTTTAGGTATTTGGTGCAACAAACACGCAAATTCTGTCCAATTTCGATGAAATTTAAAATGTGTGACGAAATTACGTCTAGAAAAAAAGTATGCCAAATTATATCGAAATCGGTTCAGATTTGGATATAGCTCCCATATATATTTTCACCCGATTTTAGGTATTTCGTGCAGCAATCACGCTATATATGTCCAATTGTGATGAAATTTAAAGTGTGTGACGGAATTTGGTCTAGAAAACATTATTGAGACATCATATTGAAATCGGTTCAGATTTGGATATATCGTTCATAAATTTTCTCTGTCGAAGTTAATTGTTTCCTCAATTTAGTTGGTTGATACCGAACTTCCTTGAGAACATAGTTTAAATATTTTTCTTTTGACAAATTGGCCGAAACAGAGGCGGTATGAATCACCAAACCCTTGATTCATACCGCCTCTGTTGCCGTGTTCATAGCAGACTTCCGAAGCAAGTTTTCTTCCTTCACTATAATCCACATTAGGGCGCCCTCTCTTCTTTTTATCATTACCTTGTTCTAGCGTAAATACTGTGTCGCTACCTAACCATAAGCTTTCAAATTGTAATACACGACTTTTTGACCTCCAATTTTTTATCCATTTTTGGTTAAGGCGTGCACAAATATTATAAATTTGCTTTTTAACTTCCGTCATGAAGTTGTCTTTGACACCTCGATTAAATTTTGCAGAAATCCATTCTATAAGGAGTTTAGGTTTTCGCTGATTTTCCAACCAAAAATTAAAAATATTCAAGTTTTTAAGTTTTACGAAATCTGGAAGTTGGTAATTTTTTTATTCGCAAGTATACGCAAAAATTCTTTTCAAAATCTGTTAGCCGACATTGTCACCTTTCACCAGATACATATTTTTACGAGAAAGCACCCTGAAGTCGAAAGTTCTACTCCAAAGAACACATGGACGATACCACAGACTACATCAAAAACCATCACTTACTGACACAACAAATTATTGACCACATCTAATATTACATTTACACTTTTAATAATAATCTTAATTTACATACCATTACCCGTATTTTCCATTTTTAAAAAATAGATAATATCAACAGATCAGGTTTTGGCGCCAAAATACTTAAATTGTTTAATTACTACTGAATGTCAGAAATAAACGGAATCATAATTATGACATCTTTGACAGCTTGGCATGTCGCCGTGGGTCGTTGCCAGATTGTAATTTTTTGGTTTTGGAGGTTTGAAAGTGTTAAGAATATAATTCCGTTATTATTTAATTTCAATCGCTGACTTGAAAAAATGACTTTTTGCCTCAAAAACCTGTCATTGGCCCCATCGTGCATTGGTGAAAATGACATGTCAAAGCATTGGTGTAAATGACATGCTTTGGATCCAAAAATGAATAGCATCATTGGGGTCCACGCCCATATAAAATTCATCGATGGAGATGCTAAAAAGATGACATGCCAGATCACTTGCACCCATGATTGAATGGCATCTTTGGCACCGAAAATTTTGCTGCGCTGTAAATCATCAAGAGTTTTTGCTACGGGCAACAAAAGCGAAATACGTACAGAGAGGGACAAAAGTTTACATACTGTTGCGTGTCGATTTCATTTTCTTTGAAGAAAAGAAATCCAGAAAATTTGTCTGTCCCGACTTTAGCTTGCAACACGACCAAGAATGAAAGCGGAAATGATGGGTGGCCGGTTGGCATGCTGGAAAGGGGTGTTGCCATTTACAGGTTGATTTTTTAGTTAGTGGACAAGTAACGTGTCCGTCAAAATACAACACTGCGTACACATATGGTTTATATGTAGGGTAAAAAGGTAAAATAAATAAAGATAGGAAAAACCATGAAAATCTGGGAAAGGCGGGAAAACTCGCGTCAAATTTTCCGCATATAAAAGGCCGGACAAGCATAAAATCGAGGAGATTGCGTAGTAGAGATTAACCAAAAACATCAAGTGTGTTTGCTAAATAAACCTATGTCGTTTATACTTACATGTAACTGAAAGTGTGCCAAAGTAAAGATCAAGTGCCATTATAAATAGGAATAAAGGATTAAATTCACCAAGAGTTTATTAAAAATAAAGGACACTTAAGTTTTAACTTAAATATATGTGGTGGGCATTAGAACATAGAAGTAAGTGATGTGCAGTTTGTTTGATGTGTATATGTGGTAATGATTGATTCCCTTCAAGGTATAGCCAAACAAAACTTAAGGGAACTGCTGGCCTCCCCTACAACCGTGTTCGAAGGGGGTCAGCTAAACTTTTTGGGATGAATCCTAGCATTTATTTATTGGAAGCCTCAAATGCCTAAGATACCATTTTGATTTAACCGAGAGCCTTGGAAGCCCATCATCCATCCTGGAATGTTATGTCCGCACACCTGTAAATATACAAAAAGAAACAGGGTTAATATTTTTTCGGTTGGAAATCAAAGGTAACAAATCATAAACAACCAGACGACTAACTAATATAAAGACAAATGAAAAGCTAAACAGAATTATCTATAACTAAAAATAAAAAAACTTCAATCTCCATAAAAGACGCAAAAACTATAATTAAAATAATAACAAAAATACATATTTTATGTCGTTAGATTTAAGTGTGCCGTAGTAGATAGCTATTTAATAGTTTTTCTTTATATAATTTTTGTATTTGTAAGGAATATTAACTCCAGGAAGACTAAGAGTGTAGGGTTGCCTCAAATCACCCATCGACGAAATAATTATTTTTTTTTTGGTCAGGACCATATATTGACGTCCTAAAATTCCCATCTAACAGAGCTCTATTAGGTAGGCGTTCAGAATAACTCGAGTTGGCCGAATTGGCATCATATTTTTTTAGTCGTGTAGTGATGTATGGTAATCCGAGTTAATGACTCGTTATACCGTATACTGGTGTTAGTGTTTCAGATAGTTATTACCTTTTTTTTTTGTGTTCGAGTTAAGATTACTATTATGCGTTAGGTTTAAGACCCAAATTAAATGGGAATAAATGCTTTTATGTTTAAATGTTTGATATTAAGATGAAACTTTAAGTGTTTTTTTTTGTAAGAGAGTGAATTAGGGTGTATGTAATGGCGAGGTAAGTGTGTGTGGGATTCGGGGCCCTTTAATATTGATGTTGTTTTTTTTTGGACAAAAGGGTCAAGGCAGGGCGGGCAATGTGTGGGAGCAGAAACACCAAGTTCCCTTGTCATGGTTGTATGTCGTGTTGTGTTTTTATTTTTGTTTTGTTTGTTTTCGTGTCTCATTTTTCAATTGTTCGACCCCTAGGGCTGACGGTGGAAGGGTTGAGAACCCCCTGGAAGGGAAAGCCCCGACTGAGCGTAGTTGGAACCCCACCGTAGCGCCGCATTGGGCGGTACGCAACAATATGGCGCCCAACGAAATAATATAATGTCTCCCGACATTACTAATACGATATGTGCAACAACACCTACGCACTATGCAATAGAATATAGGGTACAATAGTGCAAACCAAAATATCGCATTTTTCAACAATCTTACAAATATTGCATCCACTTTTTACAATTTAAACTGTGATAAATGTGCAATATTTAGTATAGGTAGTTGTAAAATTAGGATATTTTGTTCCATATGCCTGGTCTAGTGCAATAGCTCTTGTTCGTGAAGTGTAACAAAGATTGTATTGTGTTCATGACCTGTGTTTTATGTTACCGTGTAGTTTTTGTATTTATTAATTAGTAGTTACAATAGACTAAGGATAACATTTAAGAAAAGTGCAATATCTGCGTTGACGATAAAGCGTCACGACTGTATTGTGCAGATCTTTTAACACGAGATTCTTTTTCTTCAGAATGGAAGAAAATGCCGTGGTGTTAACCTTTAATCGTTTGATGTTTATAAATGTTGTGTTTAAGTCCAGTCTGTCAGTACGCCATGACAACCTTTTAAGAAGGACACTTACAAAGAGGTTTGAAAAACGAATATAAATCAAACCACCCACTTACTCTACGCTAATTACTGAAAATACAACCTAAGAAACTCTCAATTATGTTATCTGTGTGTATCGCTAATTTAATATTTGTTTTGTGTAACCTATATTTATTTTTTTTATCTAATTATTAACTGCTAACAATTATAGGATTTTATTAAAATAGAGATTAAAATTTTTTTTGCAATATCTTTGACAAATTTGTGAAGACTGCTAATATTTCTGGTGTTGATCTAAGTTGTGCACTTTATTAGTATTGTATTCCGTCACGCCATCTTGAAGTTTTAATAAAAAGTTCTCATGAGTGAAAGGACTAACAATAGGAATAATAGGAAGAAAAGAAGCAAAAGAAACAGGTCTCTGCTTTTTGACGTAAGTCGAACTTCGATTTCATCACCACTGCCAAAAGTAAAGAAAAAGACCAAAATGCAGAACACGAATATTAATAATGACCCAACTGTCCGAGATCTTTCTGGCTCGATAATGAATACCAACCCCAGTACAAGTGCCGCGGCTAGATTGGCCCAAAATAATCCCCAAACCAATCACCCAACCCAACCATTGGAGGTCGATAAATTAGTAAGAAGGTTGGTACATGATAGTATAGAACATGCCAATGCGAACATGCAATCTAAGATCGAAGAAAGTGTTGGTCGAGAAATGGAAAAAATCTATGGGGTCATTAACAAACTTAGCGAAGCTGTATCAAAAATCTCTATAGACGGACGTAGCGCCGCTCAGAATCCGACATCACAACCCTATGATGTTCAAAATAGGCAACAGTCTTTTCCTTCAGACAATTATAGAGCACAAACTAATAACTCCTTGCCTCAGGGTCCACCTCCAAATAGGGATTATAACTCAAGCCCCCATCGCCGAAATACCCTTACGCCCTCGATTCTGACTTTTCCGAATGCCCCCGGAATAAAAGTGGAAAAGTTTGGATTAAAATTTACAGGCAGACCTGACAGCTTAAACGTAGAAGACTTTATCTATCGTCTGGAATATTTCCAGCGACATTACCATTTAGCATGGGAAGATATTCTTAACGAATTTCACCTGCTAGTGTCAGGTCCAGCAGCCGAATGGTTTTGGCTACAACAGCGAAATAACAGTATTTCGGGTTGGGAATCGTTGAGGCACGGCCTAATCGGCAGGTTTAAAACTAGACGCACATGCTTCGAGGAGATGAGGGACCTTCTTGAACGCAAACAGATGCCAGGGGAATCCATCGATTCGTTTTTCCACGACATCAATTTAATGAGGTCAAAGTTGGAAAGACCTGTTTCGGATTTCGAGATGATTTCCCTGGTCAAGAAAAATTTGCGCAAAAATCTATCTAGCATAGTATATTCAATGAATGTTTCATCTCTTGAACAGTTGAGGGTGGAATGTTTAGAAATAGAACGAACATTCTTCCGAAAGGATCAGAACCCAACGCCAACCCTAACAATCAACAAGCCGATGAGAATAAATGCCATGCATGATGAAACCATAACTGATAATTACCAAATGGTCGAAGAACAAGAAGAGGTTGTAGAAGTATCTGCAATCAACAGCCCTATGATATGTTGGAACTGTCGGAACCCCGGACATGTTTTTAGGGACTGTCCATCTTCACAAAGAGGTTACTTCTGTTTTAAATGCGGTAAACCGAATACTACAGCCCCCAAATGCGCTAATTGTAGGTCGGGAAACGTGAAGAAGAACGTGGTTGCAGCGGGGAACCAACGTTCATCCGAACAACCCCCCGTTCCGAATCCCCAATCCCACTAAAAAATTCAAATACTGAAATCAATTATGCTCAGGCTCGACACTATTTGCCTTTGGAAGTGAGAGAACAAAACTATAATCAAATACGAGATAAAATTTTCCAAAACGTGACCCCCAACATAAACAATAACTCTAAAGTGAATCCAAAGATTAACAAACGGATTTTAAAACTAAGAAATAAACAAAAGTACTTTCAAAATTTAAAGAAATCAGTGTCAGAAACCATATCCAGATGTCATTACGCGAAAGATCCCCGACCGTATGCTCAGGTAAAGATCGAAGGGAAAGAGATTACCGGCCTATTAGATTCTGGTGCGACGGTTAGTTTACTAGGTAAAAATTGCAGGGAAATAGTGGATGAATTAGGGATCGAAGTAAAATTATTTGCCTCTAATGTTAGTACGGCTTCAGGCCAACTTCACCGAATTCTGGGTACAGTAGAAGTCGAAGTGGAGTACCAGGGGAAAAGATCTAGCATGACCTTGGTGCTATGTCCTGATCTAGAACAGGTTTTATATCTTGGGGCAGATTTCTGGAAAATCTTCCAAATTGCACCAGAAATCTTTCCCGTGGAGGAAATAGACGTCGATTTGGTCAGAAATATCCACGCTTCATCAACTAATGATAACCAAAACATGCATATCCTGACAGAGGACCAACAAATAAAACTAAACGAAGTCGTAAAAACCTTCCTGACTTTCGAAGAAAAGGGTTTGGGTTGCACCAAATTGGAAAAACACGCGATAAAGTTGGTAGAAGGTGCTAACCCGGTCAAGGATAAACATTATCCCCTGTCCCCGGCGGTACAGGAGATAGTATACAATGAGATTGATAATATGCTTGCTCTTAATGTAATTGAAGAGAGTGACTCAGCATGGAGCAATCGCACAACTGTAGTCCGAAAACCAGGCAAAAACAGATTTTGTTTAGATGCCCGAAAGCTGAATGCTTTAACAATAAAAGACGCCTACCCGCTCCAGAACATAGAGGGAATCCTTAGCAGAATAGATCAGACGCATTACATAAGCAGCGTCGACCTGAAATACGCCTTCTGGCAGATTGAATTAGAGGAAGAAGCAAAGCCATACACTGCCTTTACGGTTCCAGGTCGACCGCTCTATCAATTTCGGGTAATGCCGTTTGGCTTATGTAATGCGGCTCAAAGACTCTGCAGGCTAATGGACAAAGTTATACCGGGTAGGCTCAAGTCGAACGTCTTCATTTACTTGGACGACCTGCTAATAATTGCCGATGACTTTGAACATCATTTGAGTTTGCTAAAGGAAGTAGCAGAGTGTCTCCGGAAAGCCAATCTGACCATTGGATTAAAAAAATCCCTGTTCTGCTTCAAAGAGTTACGATACCTAGGCTTTATAATTGGGAATGGCAGCCTAAAAACGGACCCCGAAAAAGTAAGCGCCATCTTAAAGATCCCTGTACCACGATCACCTAGAGAGGTTCGGAGTTTTCTCGGCACGGCCGGGTGGTACAGGCGATTTATCAAAGATTTTGCCTCCATATCAGCCGCCCTAACCGACACTTTAAAGAAAGGCCAAAAGTTTTCCATATCTCCTGAAGCCAAAGAATCATTCCAAAAGCTAAAATACGCGTTGACATCAGCACCAGTCCTACGACACCCCGATTTCCGTCGAGAATTTTATATCCAATGCGATGCATCGGATTATGGTGTCGGGGCTGTTCTGTTTCAGAAAAATGAAAATGGCGAAGAAAATCCTATCGCGTTTTATTCGCAAAAACTGAACCCATGTCAAAGAAATTACTCGGTTACCGAAAAGGAATGTTTGGCGGCCGTGTTAGCCGTAAAAAAGTTTCGACCTTATGTAGAACTAATGAAGTTCACAATTATAACCGACCACGCAAGCCTAAAATGGTTGATGTCGCTTAAAGATCTTAGTGGCAGGCTTGCAAGATGGTCTTTGAAACTACAATCATATGATTTCTCCATTGAACACCGTAAGGGTTCAGAGAATGTGGTGGCGGATACTTTATCCCGCATGCCGATCGATACTGGCTTAACGATTGAGGAAATAGACATGAATAACGATTTATTGGATTTCGAAACAACAGCTTTTGATAGTGAAGAGTATTCAGAACTTCGAGATACGATCCTTAAAAACAAAGAAATGCTACCAGATTTGAAGACAGATGGCAACAAAATATATATAAGGAAGAAAAACTTTGATCCGGATACCGAAGAATTTGAATGGAAATTGTGGATACCACTTGACATAACTTATGCCCTAATAGAGAAATCACATAATTACAACAATACAGTCCACGATGGAATAAACAAAACTCTAAACCGTCTAAAAATGTTCTATTACTGGCCCAAGATGGTATCACAAGTGAGGCAGTATGTGGGAAACTGTGTTGTATGTAAGGAAACAAAATCAACTAACCAGCATATGAACCCTACTATCGGCAGTGAAGTAGTTACGGAAAGGCCTTTCCAAAAACTTTATGTGGATTTTCTCGGGAAGTACCCTCGGTCCAAAAAGGGGAACTCTTATATATTCATTGTTGTGGACCACTTCACTAAATTTACATTTTTACACGCTATGAAAGAAGCTACCTCTCAAAACGTTGTCCGATTTTTGGAAGACCAAGTTTTTCACAATTTCGGCGTGCCGGAAGTCATCCACAGTGACAACGGCAAACAATTTACATCAAAAGCATTCGAGCAAATGATCAATAATTATAAAATTCATCATCTGACTACCGCCTACTATTCGCCGCAGTCCAATGCCTCCGAGCGAGTTAATCAATCGGTACTGGCTGCTATCAGAACTTATGTGGAAAATGACCATCGCGACTGGGATTTATATTTATCCGACATCGAGCAAGCCCTCCGTACCTCCGTCCACTCTTCCACTGGTGTTAACCCTTTCTTCGCCCTTTTTGGGTATAATATGTTTACAAGTGGGGCGGATTATAAACTCGCCAAGCAACTAAGATCCCTAACTGACCACCAAATACAACAACTCAACAAAAACGATAAGCTAGAACTGATGAGAGAAAAAGTAAAAAGCAATATGCATGAAGCCTTCAATAATAGCGCCAAACGATATAACCAAAGAGCACGCATTGTAAAGTTTCTTCCTGGACAAGAAGTCTACAGAAGAAACCACATGTTATCCGATTTTAAAAACAACATCAACGCAAAATTTGGAAAAAAGTTTCTAAAGTGTAGGGTTGTAAAACCGATAGGAAATAACATGTATGAATTAGAAACCCTTAATGGCAAACCTCTAGGAAATTTTCATGCGAAAGATATAAAAATATAAAAGGTGCAATAATTCTGTGATAATAATAATTTAAGTGCAATATAGGTTATGAAAATGTATGTTTGTGTACGTCCATTTTTTTTGCCTTTTTGCAATTATTATTATTATGATTATTATATTTAAATTATTGGCAATTTTAATATTATATCTTCATTAGGCTTAGAAATTACAGTGATTGCCCGGCTTGTGAGACAACAGGGTGTGGGAGTTCCCCACGTTGGAACACAAAGGGGTAAGAGACTTAAGTCGGGTAAACAGAACATGAGAAAGCCACTAAAACTTAGCATGAAGAGAAGAATCCAAAGTCAAAACAACAACCGTTGTGCCTTCATATAGGTCTTAAAAACACAAAAAAATTTTCCCTCAACAAATTCTCCGACACACAACAAAATTGTTTAAAGGTAAACACACCCAGTTTACAAAAGTATAAATCCTTATACTTTTTACTATGTTTATTCCTTGCCACGACAAGTTCGATTAAATGTAAATACATAGTGCAATAATTCGGTAATGCTAGTAACATATGTGCAATATAGCTTAAGAAAATTAATGTCTGTGAATGTTTATTTTTTTTGCTTTTTTGCAGTTGTTAATTGGCATACCAATTATTGTCTTTATTTTACATTTACATCTTTGTGGGCTAAGAAATATTCATAATTCCCGGCTTTGAGATCTCAGGGTGTGGGAGTTCCCCACGTGATAATTGAAAATAACAGTGTCGGACTAGAAAATTTTCAAAACGATTTTATTCAGACAGAAAATTAGTTTAGCAAGATTCTCATAAAGAATGAACAAACACTGGGATATTTACTGGGATTACATGATCTAAAAATCCAAATTCCAATAAATGCTATAAGCCTTGATAAATTTTCGATCCCACCGATCCCGAAAATTTTAAAATTTTCCCAAGAGAATTTTCGCCAATTAATTCAACAGATGAATGTTTAGATACCCGTCAAAAAAAAAAAAAACTAGACATAATTTTTTTTAAACACATTCAAAGGCCAAGAAATTTGTTCTGAATGCATGGCAAAGTTCAATAGTACTAAATTTGAAACATATCACACCCCCCAAAATATTAATTATTAATAATAAAATATCAATAGTAAAATATAAATATTAAAATATCTATAATAAAATTTAAATAATATAAAATATAAACATAAAATATTTAAAGACAGTAAAATATACTATTAGTAAATCAATTATGAGGTTGAGGAAAGTGTATGCGGACATGGAGGTCATGATCTAATAGGGTGATATCATTTAGTAAATACCATACAATTATAATTAGCAGAAATATATATTTTCATGAGGTCGTTTCAGGCACTCCCACAGCTCAACAAATGTTGCACGTATATTTTTCCTCCAAATAAGTTTCACTTAAATGAGCTCATGGTAATGGGCAAAGATTGCCAATAGTATAGCATGCGACAAAATTGGATGGTGGCTAAGGCTCAATTTTTTTTTATTATCATCCCTCATGTTCACACAACAGCATATGAACCATTATCCGTAGCATAATAACATATAATTTGCAACTAATGATATGGTAGATTTCATCAATAAATTCCCGATTGCTTATCGATCACATATCCACTGTTCGTAATAATGCAGTTGTTACGTAGGATTTCACGTACAAATGCTGTTTTATTTGCAGCGCAGTAGTCGAATATATTAAAATAAAAATTTATAGCATGCGATAAAATTTATAACCTTGTTGTCGGCCGCATGCACATGGCCTACTTTCCACAAGCAGGTATTCCTATGCCTAACACACGATAATTTTCATGTCACATATGTGCTTCCACACACAACCTCTTAATGATTTTATAATAAACACCCTTCAACACACAACCTCTTAATGATATTATAAGCACATTTCCACGCACATCTTCATAATCATGTAACACTTTTCTACACTCATAATTATCTAATAAATAAATTGAAAATAAACTCACTTGGGAGGGCGTCAACATTATGCCAATTCTTTAAATGAAATGCACGGTTCTCTTGGGTACACAAATAAGCAGGGTATTGACAGCAACTGGTATTCAAGAAGTCACCCCATTGTACGATTTTCATTCTGCATCAGTTTTCATATTGGTGAGGAGGGGATTGCAATACAGTAATTACCTGAAATGAAAAATAAGAATTAGTATATGGCTATATTAGAATGAAGTTTTTTTGTTGGCAAGTAAAATTCCATTATATCTTGGGGGAATGTTCGTGTTCAATGGTGAACACCTTATAGCATGCCAGGTAAATATGTCTGTACAGAAAGGTTGAGAGGTAATATTTCTAACATGGCATTGGATTGCACCCTCTTTGGGACAAAAAGTTGGCTATGGTAAACAGCGGGTAAATAGGAAAGATTGCATCCACATAAGCATGATCATATATGAAATCATTGGCAAGCATTTTCTTGATTAACATAACAAAATGTATCCATGCAAACAAAAATATTCACACACATGGAGTGACAAACACACATACCTACTGACAAACAAACAATCTAACCTACCCTAAGGCAAGAATCAATACAAAAGAGGAAAACAATAAATGCCTACCTGGGATTCATTGCGTCCACGTTCCAATAAGGGTAGATGTTGGCTGCATGTTATCGTCCTTATAGGTTACAATCCCATTATGATGGGATGTATAGAAGTTTTTATGCACAGTCAACAAGTACATGTGTCACAGTTGTCTGTCTGTTGCATATGGAATGTTACCTAAAAAGAAAACAGAAATATAACAATTAGGAATCATGGATAAGCAAATAAATATAAAATACTATTACCTGTATGTAGATCAAATGATAAACAAATCACAGTGGTCCATAAGGGAACAACATAATTCCACTTGTTTGCATGGATGGATTATTCGGGAGAGAGGGCAGGTAGTAGAAAAAGTAAGTTCCCCTTACTTTACAATAAGATGACGAATCTGACGTCATTTTGTCGAAGTTTGGAGTAACCGGTCAGATTACGCATTATGAGTTTGTTGAGTCTTTATAATCACAAGCTCTGCAATAAAAAGGAAATTATGTTAGACATATTTCTTAATGATATTTTTTCTTCAATCAAGACTTACCATAACTTCAAGTAAAGTCGAGATGCCATTCACAATTGGAGGTAGTCCATTCAATAATGGCGTGTTAATTTTCTTCACACACATTGTGAGTAGATTAACGGCAAACAGGTAGGAGTGTATGTGTGTGTGTATGCAATGGAATGAAAAAAATGAGGCGCTCCACGGCAAACTCAAGTATGCGCCCTTTTTCTGAGAGAACTTGTACACATAAACGTACACACACAACCGTTGCGACGTTGATCGCCGACCGCGACTTCATACGTAGCGATGAATGGCGTGGGTCAGTGAGACAGCACAAAAAAATTAATGTTTAATGGATTTGCCTGTTGGGAAAGGAAATTTTTGGTTAGGTTAAATAATTATACAGTTTTTCTTATCATCTTACCTGTGTGTAATGGGTTATGATGTTAAGATAACCGAGGTGGACAGCAGAAGAAAAATCTCGTGGCGTGGGTTACCGGCAAGCTTCCTTCCAATGTACCAATGTAGATTCATTGAGTACATATATTATAGTTCTCCAAATGGAAAACAATGAGACACGCACATCACAATTTGCGGCGATGAACTTCCAAATTGTGAAGTTTTGTTGCGTGTCGATTTCATTTTCTTTGAAGAAAAGAAATCCAGAAAATTTGTCTGTCCCGACTTTAGCTTGCAACACGACCAAGAATGAAAGCGGAAATGATGGGTGGCCGGTTGGCATGCTGGAAAGGGGTGTTGCCATTTACAGGTTGATTTTTTAGTTAGTGGACAAGTAACGTGTCCGTCAAAATACAACACTGCGTACACATATGGTTTATATGTAGGGTAAAAAGGTAAAATAAATAAAGATAGGAAAAACCATGAAAATCTGGGAAAGGCGGGAAAACTCGCGTCAAATTTTCCGCATATAAAAGGCCGGACAAGCATAAAATCGAGGAGATTGCGTAGTAGAGATTAACCAAAAACATCAAGTGTGTTTGCTAAATAAACCTATGTCGTTTATACTTACATGTAACTGAAAGTGTGCCAAAGTAAAGATCAAGTGCCATTATAAATAGGAATAAAGGATTAAATTCACCAAGAGTTTATTAAAAATAAAGGACACTTAAGTTTTAACTTAAATATATGTGGTGGGCATTAGAACATAGAAGTAAGTGATGTGCAGTTTGTTTGATGTGTATATGTGGTAATGATTGATTCCCTTCAAGGTATAGCCAAACAAAACTTAAGGGAACTGCTGGCCTCCCCTACAACCGTGTTCGAAGGGGGTCAGCTAAACTTTTTGGGATGAATCCTAGCATTTATTTATTGGAAGCCTCAAATGCCTAAGATACCATTTTGATTTAACCGAGAGCCTTGGAAGCCCATCATCCATCCTGGAATGTTATGTCCGCACACCTGTAAATATACAAAAAGAAACAGGGTTAATATTTTTTCGGTTGGAAATCAAAGGTAACAAATCATAAACAACCAGACGACTAACTAATATAAAGACAAATGAAAAGCTAAACAGAATTATCTATAACTAAAAATAAAAAAACTTCAATCTCCATAAAAGACGCAAAAACTATAATTAAAATAATAACAAAAATACATATTTTATGTCGTTAGATTTAAGTGTGCCGTAGTAGATAGCTATTTAATAGTTTTTCTTTATATAATTTTTGTATTTGTAAGGAATATTAACTCCAGGAAGACTAAGAGTGTAGGGTTGCCTCAAATCACCCATCGACGAAATAATTATTTTTTTTTTGGTCAGGACCATATATTGACGTCCTAAAATTCCCATCTAACAGAGCTCTATTAGGTAGGCGTTCAGAATAACTCGAGTTGGCCGAATTGGCATCATATTTTTTTAGTCGTGTAGTGATGTATGGTAATCCGAGTTAATGACTCGTTATACCGTATACTGGTGTTAGTGTTTCAGATAGTTATTACCTTTTTTTTTTGTGTTCGAGTTAAGATTACTATTATGCGTTAGGTTTAAGACCCAAATTAAATGGGAATAAATGCTTTTATGTTTAAATGTTTGATATTAAGATGAAACTTTAAGTGTTTTTTTTTGTAAGAGAGTGAATTAGGGTGTATGTAATGGCGAGGTAAGTGTGTGTGGGATTCGGGGCCCTTTAATATTGATGTTGTTTTTTTTTGGACAAAAGGGTCAAGGCAGGGCGGGCAATGTGTGGGAGCAGAAACACCAAGTTCCCTTGTCATGGTTGTATGTCGTGTTGTGTTTTTATTTTTGTTTTGTTTGTTTTCGTGTCTCATTTTTCAATTGTTCGACCCCTAGGGCTGACGGTGGAAGGGTTGAGAACCCCCTGGAAGGGAAAGCCCCGACTGAGCGTAGTTGGAACCCCACCGTAGCGCCGCATTGGGCGGTACGCAACAATACACCCCCTAAATCTCGGGTTTTAAGGTAAGTAATCATTTTTATGAAATTCCAAATATTCAGGTTTATTTCTTCTCGCTAAAAAACAACATTTAATACTACAAAAGTATATTCCACAATACAAATAACGGTAAGTTCTACAAAAACCAAAAAATGATGGGGACAAAATTTACATACACCCCAAGGAAATATGTGTATTACCGTAAAATTTATGGAATTGACAGCAAAATTTCTAGATTTGATTGTTTTGGCGAATGTCTCTGGCTGTCTGAGATATATTTTAGAGAAAAGAAAATAATTTTTGGGGGTTAAATGTCGTTTTTTGATGTCAAACTTCCTGTATAACTCTTTAAAGCTGACCCTTGCTTCATTCCTTGCGTTTTTAGGTATTGTACTTTATAAAAAGCACAATATTAGTGTCAGATGGTATATATTGAGACCCTAGAAAGCTTTGAAGTTGTTTTTGTGGTTAATATATATTCCTGGACATCGATAAATGTACGTTTTTCCTCAGAGTTCTCATGAAGTGAATAGATTCCCTAAAACCCGAGATTTAGGGGTGTATGTAAACTTTTGTTCCTCTCTGTATGTAGGATTCATACAATGGTATATGTTATATATCTTTGAAGTCGTCTGTTAACACAAAAGCCCAGCAAAAGAGAGCGATTCGAGAGAGACAATTTGACAGTTCTTTCACTGAGAGTTTGCAAATTCTTGCTGGACAAATTTTTTCTAGCAACCACTTGCAACTCTTCTTCTTCTTGTTGAAAACAACCAATTATCTGTTTTTAATTATTCGGTGATTTATGTTTGTGAAACTTAGGGGTCGACTATGGATAGCAACTCAACTGAAGTTGCGTTGCCAGAAGGGAAAATTATACAATTAAAATAAGTGAAACGACAGAAATGTTTGTCAAATTCCTTCAATATCAGCGTTCTGAACCTTCAGTTATTAATTTAATTAAAATTTGTTGTCCGCAACGCAACTGTAGTTGGGTTGCTATCCATAATCGACCACTTAAAAACACTTTTATTGTGGAAATAGCAAGCCTAATTGTTTTTGTGGAGAAAAAAAGCTTTGTTCCTTTACTTTTTTAATGGTAAGGGTGGTAAAAGAGAAAAGTGTCAAAGTTGTTCAAAATTGCTCTCTCATGAACATTTTTATCAGAAAAGTAAAGGAACGGAAAAATGGTATATCTGGCAGCAATGTCAAAAAGAAACATAAAAAATCAATTTTCGTCTTTTGTTTCACAGTTTTTAGTTTAGTTTTCGACTTTTTCTTCTGTTTATCGTCTATTTGTGAAATAATCGTGAAACAAAAGCCGAAAAATCAGTTCTGCCATTTTTTACCTGCAGAAATTTTGCTGGTAGCCTGTGGTAAAAGAGAAAGCCATTTTCGCTCTCTCTCCACTCTCACTCTCTTAAAAATTGCTTCCATTTTTGCCACTTTTCGGGGTTAAGGAACGCTTTGCAGGTTAAAAATGGTAACAAATGGGAAAAATGGTAACCTCAGGTAAGTAAAGGAACACAGCTAAAGTTGCAAAGTGGAAAAATTCCTTTTTTGGCTCATTTTCTTTTTGTATTTTTATTACAGTGTTTTATTTAATTTGCTTTCGTCCGTTTCAAATCTGGTAACTCATTTTCAACACAGTTGCAGTTGACCAATCGAACTGAAACTTTGCACACTCTTCAGATTTAGAAGACAATACATGAATATGGAATCAAAACCAATATTGGTCCATTTTATAGTGTTTTAACGGTGATTTATTTAAATTGCATTTCAAATCTGGTAACTCAATTTTAACACAGTTGCAGTTGACCATTCGGACTAAAACTTTGCACACTTTTCAGATATGGATAACAATACATGAATATGAAATCAAAACCAATATTGGTCAATTTTTACAGTGTTTAACGGTGTTTTATTTAAATTGCATTTGAGGGTTTTATCTTCATTTTTGCCCGAATTTGCTGTCATTTGGCATTTCCAATGATACAGACATTTCCCCACCAAAAATTGTGAACATATGTCCAGTTTTTGGTATAAGGGGGCTATACCAATAGCGGTACCACCCGATTTCAAGTGTTTTGAGGATTTTATCTTCATTTTGAGGCCGACTTGACTGCAACTTGGCATTTGGAGTCCCCAATGGTACAGAAACTTCTCCACCAAAAATTTTTGACATAGGTCCAGGTTTTGGTATAGCCTTTATATAACGGTACTACACGATTTCAGGCATTTTAAAGTTTTTGTCTAAATTTTCGCCCTAAATTGACTACTATTTTGTTCTCAGTGGTCAAAAAAATGTATTTACTAAAAAGTTAAAAATAAAATATAATTTAAAAAAAGTTAAGTTTCAGTGTTTTATTTAGAAATGCACTTAAAACTAGGAAATAATTTGTCGCTTAGCCTCAATAAATATTGTTACAGAATTAGGTTTAACTAATCTCCGTGTAGACGTTGTTTTATTCCCCAGTACGATTTGTACCAAATAAAACAGGGTTCGTTTTAGATTACGTTTCTACAATGCTTTATTTACTTTATTACACTTATTCGGAATCGACTTTAATTACTTAGCACACAGCTTGTCTCTAGTTAGCACGCAGCACTTCTTTAACCGATCTGTTCAGTTCAACGCTTAAAACACAACTCACTCGTCATTGCCAGTTCCCCTGTATTTATACCCCAAAGTCTCCCTGTTCGAGAAATATCTAGAACATATGGCAACACCTCGAATCTGTACAACGAACACACAGACGCACATTCGCACTAAGCGAACAACCAGACTCACCTACATGAGGAAAGATCAATACAGTGGACAAACACAGTAATGACGTAATTACAACAACAAACAAATTCAAGAAATAAAGAAGTAACAAACTAAACGATAATTACATGATTATGGCAAAGCAAAACAAAAGCACATTAATGAAAGATAAAGAACTAGAATGATGAAGAGATTTCTACATGGTAGTTGTTGTTGTTGCTTAAATAAAGTAACTGCGTAATAAAACTTTACGTTATAATTCAAATTTTTAAATTAACGGAAATTAAACTAAATTAACTTAATCCTATCAGTTACATTCGTAACAATACTATAGAATGTAAATAGACATTTCATTTCTTTGATGACCTATGATGAAATTTGACGAAGAATATTCTTGTCTCTGACATCATCTCTCTAAAATTATGTTTTGAGGGACAATTTTGAAAAAACTCAGATGAAGTCCGACTTTAACGTGTTTTTCATTTTCAGAGATTCCTGGCGATTAGACAAGAGTTACAGATTTGGTGTATTCTGAAATCTATAGTAAAATTTTATGGCGAACAATTTTGTAGAATATTCGGATTTGATACGATCACATTTTTAATGAGTTTTTGAACGATTTTCGAAAAAAGGACTTTGATGAACCGCATGAGGGTTAAAATTTTTAACAAAAATATTTACATCTTTGTGTTTATTTCAGCTCGAGTCCATATTTTGTTGCAATTGTTTGAATAACAACAAAATATTTTAAAGTGGATATGAAATTGATTAGTTGCGGGCGAAGGGTAGGGAATACTATATTTTCAGTTGTCACCAAACAACTTCATCAGTTCCCTTTTTCGCCGACTCTGTATCGATAAACAGGTCAATAAAGCCATCTAGCAAATTAAATAAAATGAGAAATTTGCTGTATGGTCCTAAAGCTGTTTACCCTACAATTTGAGTCGAACTAAAGAATTTCATATCCACCACTGTTTTTATGTCGTCTTTGCTTCGCAAAGAATACGAACATAGGAGTGTTGCTTCAATAAGCGGGGGTAAAAACAACAAGAAAGTTGTTTTTGCATTACGCATTGGTCAACAAGGCCGTGCTGATGCCTATTATTGTTGTTGGCGTTTTTTATTGTTGGATTGCAGAATTTTACATCTTTGTGTTTATTTCAGCTCGAGTCCATATTTTGTTGCAATTCAATTGTTTGAATAACAACAAAATATTTTAAAGTGGATATGAAATTGATTAGTTGCGGGCGAAGGGTAGGGAATACTATAGTTTCAGTTGTCACCAAATAACTTCATCAGTTCCCTTTTTCGCCGACTCTGTATCGATAAACAGGTCAATAAAGCCATCTAGCAAATTAAATAAAATGAGAAATTTGCTGTATGGCCCTAAAGCTGTTTACCCTACAATTTGAGTCGAACTAAAGAATTTCATATGTCGATGGTCAGACTAGCACGATTTCAACATGGCGACGTCAAGTTTATAGGCGAGGGGTATGAAGTAGTGAAACCCATGTACATGGTCTTCTGTGTTTGTTGTGTTGCCTCTTCCTTTTATTCGCTGCAAGATTTTTTCTTCCATTTTCTTTCATTTTTATTTTCTCAAGGAAACGTTAACGACAAAACAAGCATAAAAATATTTAATAATAACATTTAACTAATGAAATAGTGAAAATTTAACTATTAATATTAATTTAATTATTAATGTTAATTATTTTGTGTTGTTTTTTAGTTTATTTATGTTTGTTTTGTTTTTATTGGTATGAGAAACACAACAAACGCGAACGGTAAAATAAAGAGGACACGCAAAAATCTTAAATTTCACGTTAACGTGTGTGGACACTAACAAAACTTGAAAAGAAACTTTAACGAAATTGGTTTCAAGAAACCTTGCTAGTCTGATCATCGACTATCCACCACTGTTTTTATGTCGTCTTTGCTTCGCAAAGAAGTCCAACAATAAAAAACGCCAACAACAATAATATTTACCACAACAACAATAATATATACCTGAAATGCAAGGATTCCAAGATACCCAAACTCGAATATTTCGAAAAATTTAAAAATGGGCGGAATTTGCCCCGTCTATTTTGGTTACTTTCCGACGTAAACTTTAAAAACGCCGATACACGGGCCTCATATTTTTAGCTCTACTTTCATAATGTACTCGGTTTTTCCCATCATTTTGAAAAAATTGAATTTTGTTGCACAGTGTAACCGGCAACTGTAAATCATCAAGAGTCTTTGCCACGGACAACAAAAGCGAAATCTTTATGTACGATTCATTCTTGCCTGGCTTCAGTAGCAGCACCACCTTACCCATTTTCCAAATTTTGGGCGTGATGTAGCCCAATAGAAAGTGTCTTGAAGACAACATTGACGAATCGTTTAAGACAATGCTATATCCCTGAAGACACCTTGCAGACAGCAATGTGAAATCATCGACGAAATTTTCACAGAAATATGCCAGTATTCGTGTAAGACAACTTGAGCGACAGGGTAAGGGTTGTCACTGAAGACAACTTCGATGACTAACAGCGTGTTTTTGTAAAAAGTTTTTGCCCATTCGTTCGTCGATTTCATGAACGAAGACACAATTTGGTTTTCTTAGCGGTTGACGTTTGTATTCGTGTGACAAACAAATGAAAGCTTTTTATTTTCGTAATTTTTTTGGTTTTCGTAACAAAATCAGTCGAACGAATACGTCAAAAATAAACGAATGGAAAAGACCCATCGTTTTGAATGAAAATTAAATAATTTGAGTTATAAATGGCACAAAACACACGAAAACTGGAAGGGAATGCAATTTTATTTATTTCCATAGAAGCACACGCGTATATGTACATCCGTTACTTCATATTATCACAATTATTTTTGGACAAATTTGATTACATTTTTTTCTTATTTTTTGTTTTTCATCTGTTTATCGGGGTTGCCATCAAGTAACACATTTTACGTGCAGATGTCTATGCAAAATCCACAAAATAAGTGTCATGGAAATCCTGAAATATAAAAGCTTTTATGAAATAGACGAAAGCTTTCAGATAAAAACGAATGGTTCGTAAAATTTTACAATAACCAAATTTTGAACGTATACGTTTTAGTACGAACGGTTCGTGTGACAGGCAAGCATTTTTACAAAAACACCCTATAAAAACCCCATATTTCGTTGACGACTGTTCCACATACACTGTCTTGCTATTAGTCATTGATGACCCAACTAAAGACAATTTAATTTATGATGTCGTGTGTCAATTTTTTTATTAAATTATAAAATTTAATATGTTTACAAATGTTATCTTAAATGAGTAATACCTAGCTCGCATATTTCCGCCAGTCACCATTTTCTTCGAACTTTGGCACACCGTACCTACGTAAAATAATTATATGTGCAAACTAATATTGTGATATTTATCGTCGAAAACAAAATATATTTCCAATATTATTTTTACATTGTAGTTAGTGCTTACGATTGCTTTTAAAATATAAAAGAAAATTGCGCTCTTATTAATTTCATATTAGAGAAAAATAATTTATAAACAATTTGTCATAGAAAATAATTATATGTGCAATAACGAAATTGTTTAGAAAATTCATAATAATGAACAAAATTGTTGTACATTTAACATGATATTGTATTGTCCTTGTGGATTAAGACTTGTTGTAGCCTTCGTCTCATAGAACCGACTAGGTTTCTTAAGATGTTAGTGGTGATATACTCCCATTCCGCCAATAATGCACATTTCAATTATTTCAGCGTCGTGCACTCCTTTGACATCGCGAAAACTTTGGCGGATAGTATGCCCCGAAGGTCTGCAATGGGTTTGTGGCCATGAGTTATAGCTGGCCACCCCAATAACCGTACATTTCGTGCCTTTAAAAACTCATTTGTAGGTCCAACAGGGTGATTCAGGGCAATATCCTGCTGGAAAGTCCAATTTTATCCGTACAGTTCTCCAGCAAAATCTGTTAAGTTGTTCTCTAACAACTAAATTTATGTTTCGGCACTCATTTTTGTCGGAACAAACCTTAAAGTAGACTTTCGTCGATGTTAAGTGTTCCCTTTATGACGTGACAGACGCGAATGTTTTATAATTCTCATATAATTATTTTTTATTGGTTTGTAAATTAAAATCGAATGTCTCAACTAACGGGATTACAAATTAAATCCAATTAAGGTATTACCACTAAGCAAAAAGTGAGAGGACATAAGCAAAATTTAGAAAAAAATTGAAATTTAATACCGTTAGAATTTATTTGAGAATTGGGAAGTTTTCAAGGAGTATCTCTTATGGTATGCGCTGCATTCAGAGCTGCACGACAGTCTACTTTATGTTTTGTTCCGACAAAAATGAGTGCCGAATCATAAATTTAGTTGTTAGAGAACAACTTAATAGATTTTGCTGGAGAACTGTACGGATAAAATTGGACTTTCCAGCAGGATATTGCCCCGAATCACCCTTTTGGACCTACAAATGAGTTTTTAAAGCCACGAAATGTACGGTTATTGGAGTGGCCAGCTATAACTCATGGCCACAAACCCATTGAAGACCTTCGGGGCATACTATCCGCCAAAGTTTTCCCGAAGTCAAAGGAGTGCACGACGCTGAAATAATTGAAATGTGCATTATTGGCGGAATGGGAGTATATCACCACTAACACCTTAAGAAACCTAGTCGGTTCTATGAGACGAAGGCTACAACAAGTCCTAATCCACAAGGACAATACAATATCATGTTAAATGTACAACAATTTTGTTCATTATTATGAATTTTCTAAACAATTTCGTTATTGCACATATAATTATTTTCTATGACAAATTGTTTATAAATTATTTTTCTCTAATATGAAATTAATAAGAGCGCAATTTTCTTTTATATTTTAAAAGCAATCGTAAGCACTAACTACAATGTAAAAATAATATTGGAAATATATTTTGTTTTCGACGATAAATATCACAATATTAGTTTGCACATATAATTATTTTACGTAGGTACTTCTGACCCCAGCCGACCGAAGGGCTGTAGATCGCCCTTATTTATGGACTCTGCAAAAAGAAACTATGATAAATCAATTTTGTAAATTGCCACTTATAATATATATAATTGTTCCACAAACATCCCATAAGGAACAAGGGAGACTTCTCTCATATCTATGAGTGCACCCCGATTCATATTAGCTCAATGGTATGGGCCTACAGTTTATCGCCGAGCCCGAACGGCGTGTCTAAGACACCACTTTTATAGAGAAATTTTACATAGCTGAAATACTCAGGAAATGTCGCCAACATTACTGAGGAGTATTTTTCCACCGTTGAAAAGTTTTTTGATGTTGCCTGGCCTGGGAATCGATCCTACGACCTTATGTGTGCAAGGCGGGTGTGCATACCATAGCACCACGGTGGCACTTATATTTTCTAAAATCTTACCGAGCTTCATATTGGGAGTTTCAAACCTCTGCTTTGACTTCAACCTAAATACACGAATTTAAAGAATTATTACAATTATTTTATATGCAATTTAATCTACTTATTCTAACTTACCCTTTTCTAGTTAATGCGCAAATAAACACAGTTTAGTTCGTGACGCGGTTTACGAATTTTATATTATTACATTTATTACAAATAGAAAATTTTCTATTTGCTTAAACATGTGTACAATAATTTCAAAGCACGCTTTTTAAACATTTTTAGGGTTTTTTGCCAAGACACACTGCAAGATGTGTGTTCTTTTACCCAAAATTTGTACGAATTTTTACTGGATATTGTTCGTTTACTCTACAGTACAATGCAAAATATCTTAGTCGTTTACAAGAAGTTACTGGACTTTTACAAATTTGTACAAATTATTGAGTAAAGCTGAAAACAGATACAACGTTTGATTAAAGTTTTGCGTTGGGCGTCGAGAAAAAAACAACAACAACAGGGCGACGACGATACCAAAGTCCAGCGTTTATCTGTTTGTCGGCATACTATATTTCAAATGAATTTGAATTTTTCGGCATCATGTCCAACAGTGTAAAAACGGCCAAAACGACACAAAACTTTAATCAAACGTTGTATCTGTTTTCAGCTTAATCAAACGTTGTACCTGTTTTCAGCTTAATAAGATATGGTCATGCAACTTGTCGTACATGACAATTTTGGAAATTTCGTCAACGCATTGTCAATGAAAATGTCATCGAAGAGTCGATTTTCTACTTGGATGCCAAATAATAGCTCTGTTCCTTTACGTGCAAGAATCTTCAAGTTTTACAACTTTTTACTCGAAAAGCGTTCCTTTACTTCAGACACCATGCAATTCATATAGAACCAGATTACAACTTTTGCTACTTTTGCCGGTTTTACCACTTTCAAAAGTAAAGGAACAGACCAAATTTTAAAAACAATCGAATTAAATTAATGATGGTATTGTGCCGTTCCCACGGTACGTCGTTGTTCGATCCATAACTACGAATTAATAGGTCTGTACGATAACTTCGCATGTAAAAAGTACTTGCAAGTACTCAGCATGTTCTTAGTAACTTCTCTCCACTAATTTTACTCTCTCGTAGCTAAAAATTTGCAGAATGTTATCGAACAACAATTTGCAAAAACTTGCAAGAAGTCAGCTGATTTGACAAACAAGAAGTTTGGCGGATAAGATTTACTTTAACAATCGAAGGTTATTTGGGAATATTATTTGATTATTGATATTTGGTGTGTACGATAACCCAATAATTTGTACAAATTCGTACAAATTTTTGCTGAATGCTGTTCGATAACAAAATTATCCAGCAAAAGAGAGCGAGTTTGGAGAGATTTTTGGAGAATTTTGTGACTGAGAACTTGCAAACTTTTGCTGGGAAAATTTGTCCCGCAAAAATTTGCAAGTCTGATCAGCTGACTTTCAATCACATGTTCAGTGTAAACAAATCGAAATGTTAACATTTTCGACCAAGAAAATTTCACGATTGCACATTTTTTTAGATTCTAAAGCGTTGTGGATAGGATTAAAGCATTAAATAAGTAAAGTGCAATTTTAAAATTTATGTTTTTGTTCCGTTTGGTTTAAAATATCAAAAGAAACAAAAACAAATTTCATACATTTTCGGAAACAGCTGACTTTCTTGCAAGTTTTTGCAAAATGCTGTTCGATAACTTTCTGCAATTTTTCTTGCTTGAGAGAGTAAAATTCACTGAGAGAGGTTGCTGGAACTGACTGAGTATTGCTGGGAAAGTTATCGTACACACCTATTATTGATTATTATTAAATATTATTGCTACAAAAATAATTATCTTTTCATATCATAAATTAACGGACAGCCGTCCACATAGTGTTTCTCCATGGATGCCCCGCTTTTTGCTGGGATTTGATACCTTAGAAATAAAACAATCATCACAAACTAGAAAATAAGTTATTTTACAAAATAAGTAGTTTTCCATAATTTATTTAGTTATCTCTTCTCTATTTTATCTTGTAGTTATTTTAATAACCAAATGTTGTTTATTTTTTTGCCAAGAATTGCAAAGTCCGCCACAAAACATTCGAATTTAAATCAGCTGATCAAACTTGCAAATTCTTACAAGGAAAGTAACAAAAGTCTCCAAAACTCTCCAAAATTCTCTCACAATTCTCTCCAAATTCGCTCTCTTTTACTTTACAAGTTTTTTATCGAACAACATTTTGTAAAAGTTTTTACAAATTTGTACAAACTTTTGGGTTGTCGTACAGACCTATTATATGTTTTTGATGCTAATTTGCTAAGTCTTGTGCCAGACTATGAAAATTTTCATGAAATTGTTTTGAGGTTATGGGTGAGAAGGGAGAAAGGGGGCTCCTTCACCGCCGCTCTCTCCTAAAAGCTAAAGCTTTTAAAGCTAAATTTTTTCATGTGTAATTTTCAGTGTGTGGCACAAGAGTAAAAAGAAATAAATAAATTGTGTAAGGCCATGTTTATATTATAGCTTTTTTCTGGGTTAACCTTCTTTATGAGGATTCATCTGAAATGTAAGCAATGGAATTGACATTTGAAACCCAGTGGGTTTGTTAAATCCGGTTATATATAAACGTACTATAACATTTAGTTACGTTGTGTGTACTTCACATATACGTTCAAGTAAACGAATATATAAACAATGAAAATAAACTAGCACAAAAATACCCAGTGGCCAAATTTCAGAGACAAGGTAATAATAATAATAATTGTTCCACAAACATCCCATAAGGGACGAGGGAGACTTCTCTCAGACTTTTTTTCTTAAGCACCGGTCCACATTGAATTTCATTAAAAAATTTCAGTCCCGGCCCACACTATGGCGATTTCAATGAAATAATTTCATGAAATTAGGAGTTCTTAGATCGAGTTCCCCACTACAACAATTTCATAAAAATACTTTAGCATGGAACTCGATCTAGGAACGTATAATTTCACGAAATTTGCTCAATGAAATCACTCTAGTGTGGACCGAGACTCACTACAGCTATTTCATGATTTTACTCTACTATGGAACTGGATCTAGAAACGCATAAATTCATGACGTTTCAATGAAATCACTCTTGTGTGGACCGGGAATAATAAAAATAAATACCGGTGTAAATAAGGTTTTATATTTTACTCAGGTTTAGGAAATTGCCTACTATAGGAAAAAAAAAATAAAAACAAATTACTTTGTATTTTGTTAATATATCCGCAAATTTTGTTATTATTATTTATTATTCTCTTTCTGTAATTTTCCAAGAGGGAAGAACTTACAATAACTTGTACAATGTAAACTAAAGATAATGAGCAATGAACATCTGATTTTTGAACAAAGACAGACAACAACAGAACAGAAAAAGTTAAAATAAAGTTAAAATATCCTAAATATCCGGAACTTCATCACAAGATGTCCGAGGCAACGACTTCTTTAAATGTCCTGTGCGCTATATGCAGTGAATATTTTAAAAACAACGACAATATTTACTCGACTAACAGGTGTGGGCACGTATTTCATCATAAATGTTTGACGCGCTGGTTCTCCAATTCCAATACATGTCCTCAATGTCGTGCAAATTGTCATCCTCATATGATACATCGCTTGTATCTAAATTTTTCGGAGCCCACACCTTTAGATGATATAGATGTGGCAGTTGAGAGTACTTATGATTGGTGGCCTCTGGATAGTAGCATGAGTGCCACTGAGATTGCAAAATTTGGTTTTAAATTGTCTAATGATGAAAATGGTGACGCTATTTATGCTGCCCGTGTATACTATGAAAATGACTTATTACCGGCTTATTATGTTCCCAAAAAGAAGGGTGTTTATTGCGCTTGGGGCTGTGCTTCCCATTTTGTAACTGAGGAAATTGAATTATTGCATATTGCTGACGATAAAGCTGAGTACAAGTGGATATCGACTGAAGATGGTGACATACCTGCAAATGCCTTGGTCGGAGGTTATACCGATGAAGGGGAAACTTTGTATTTTGGAAGAGCAAGGTATGAGGGACGTATGCGTTATGGCAAGGTGCATCCATCACATCGTTGCTGTTATGTGCCCTATGATAAGTTTGAGAAAAATAACAAATCCTATGATGTATTAGTTCGTTTACCAAAGTCTGAATGAAAAAATGGGGTAAGTTGGAGAAAACTGTAGCAATAGTAATGTTCCATTCCTTAAAAACTGTTTTATATTTTAGTTGGACACCGGAGAGTGAAAAACATGCCAATGAGGAACATTGAATGTGATTTATTGAAAATGTTGTCCAATATGTTAATTGTTGTGTGTATGTTTTAAAATGTAATTGTACGTAAATATTTCTATAAATTACAAGTTGAAAATTGAAAAATAAAAAAATATTGCAGTGAGATACCAAATCGATGCCAAATATTTGGAGAATCAAATTGTTTCCGTATTTGGTAATATAAAAAAGCATCTTGGCGTTAAAACATACCCTGCAATAGTTATTTCTGTAAAATGTATAATTATTTATTAACATGAGTCATGCCTACTAGCTTTAATAATAAAAAATAAATGTAATAATTATAAAAAGAAAACATGACAGATGCACATTTGCTTGAGTCATCAACACCAATACAAAAACACAAGCCCATTTTAAAATTCAGCGGTTACAAAAAAGGTTATAATAAATTTTTGTCAACATTAAAATGCTGCCTTCACCTAATATTGTGTCGAATGTTATCCTTAGAATCTTTTGGTAGTTAGTGATTGACCAGGACATTCAACTCAGTACTAATCTCCAGATTTACGTGTGGGAAACAGGGCGCTGGTGTGATACCACTGTTTATTGTCCTCTTGGTTTACTTCTAAAAATCTTTAAAAAATCCACGCTTATCGACCTTTGGACGGCTCCAACAAATGCAAGATTTACGTGTGGGGAAACAGGGCGCTGGTGTGATACCACTGCCTGGTAGTTCTGCCATGATATTTCCTTTATAATTGTTTCCTTTATTAAAGTTTTCATTTCACATTTTCATAGAAACTGTAGAGTCCCGGGAATGCCTTTTCACAAGATTTGGAATTTTTCAGTTTTGTCACTAATGCTTGGTTTACATGTACAAAATCCACTCGATTTCAACTGTCAATTCCATTGCTTAAACGTCGAATGAAATCCAATGGATTTCAGATGAGATTTCATTTGACGTATACAGAAAGGAATTGATAAGTTGAAATCCACTCGATTTCGTAAATGTAAATGTACAATAAAACAGAAATCAGTAAAAATGTCAATTTGGGCAAGCATGCATATTTTGCAATGTCTAACCTTGAAAATAATTCAATTTTATTGCAATAAATGCAAATTCATTTGGGACGCTTGATGTCTTTGCAATATGTCACAATGTAATTGACAGTTGAAATCGAATGGATTTCCTAAATGTAAACCTAGCATTAGACAGGCGGCAGCGTTAATTTGCATTGAGATCTGCATTTAATTTTACCCTCTTTGGTGACACCTAAAAATCATTTAAAAATCAACGCCTATTGTCCACTTTGGTGACACCTAAAAATCATTTAAAAATCAACGACTATTGTCCACTTTGGTGGCTCCTAAAAATCATTTAAAAATCCACGCCCATTGTCCTCTTTGGTGACACCTAAAAATCATTTAAAAATCAACGCCTATTGTCCACTTTGGTGGCTCCTAAAAATCATTTAAAAATCCACGCCCATTGTCCTCTTTGGTGACACCTAAAAATCATTTAAAAATCAACGACTATTGTCCACTTTGGTGGCTCCTAAAAATCATTTAAAAATCCACGCCCATTGTCCTCTTTGGTGACACCTAAAAATCATTTAAAAATCAACGCCTATTGTCCACTTTGGTGGCTCCTAAAAATCTTTTAAAAATCCACGCCTATTGTCCACTTTGGTAGCTCCTAAAAATCTTTTAAAAATCCACGCCCATTGTCCTCTTTGGTGACACCTAAAAATCTTTAAAATATCCACGCTTATTGTCGTCTTTGGTCGCTCCTAAAAATCTTAAAAAAATCCACACTTATTGTCGTCTTTGGTGGCTCCTAAAAATCTTAAAAAATCCAGGCTTATTATCCTCTTTGGTGGCTCCTAAAAATCTTTAAAATATCCACGCTTATTGTCCTCTTTGGTGGCTCCTAAAAATCGTTAAAAATACTGCTTATTGTCCTCTTTGGTTACTTCTAAAAATTTTTAAAATATCCACGCATATTGTCCTCTTTGGTAGCTCCTAAAAATCTTTAAAAATCCCGCTTATTGTCCTCTTGGTTTACTTCTAAAAATCTTTAAAAAATCCACGCTTATCGACCTTTGGACGGCTCCAACAAATGTATGAATCTTTGTCCATTTTGGTGACTTCTAAAATTCTTAAAAAAATCACGCTTATTATCCTCTTTGGTAGCTCCTAAAATTCTTAAAAAAATCACGCTTATTATCCTCTTTGGTAGCTCCTAAAAATCTTTAAAAAATCACGCTTATTATCCTCTTTGGTAGCTCCTAAAAATCTTTAAAAAATCCACGCTTATCGACCTTTGGACGGCTCCAACAAATGCAAGATTCTTTGTCCATTTTAGTGGCTTCTATAATTCTTAAAAAAAATCACGCTTATTATCCTCTTTGGTAGCTCCTAAAAATCTTTAAAAATCCACGCCTATTGTCGTCTTTGGTAGCTCCTAAAAATCTTTAACACTCCACGCTTATTGTCGTCTTTGGTGGCTCCTAAAAATCTTTAAAAATCCACGCTTATTGTCGTCTTTGGTGGCTCCTAAAAATCTTAAAAAATCCATGCTTATTGTCCTCCTTTGTGGCTCCTAAAAATCTTTAAAAAATCAATGCTTAATGTCCACTTTTGTGGCTCCTAAAAATCTTTAAAAAAATCCACGCCAATTGTATTCTTTGGTAGTTCCTAAAATTTTTTCAAAAATCCATGCTTAAGTCCACTTTTGTGGCTCCTAAAAATCTTTAAAACATCTACGCCTATTGTATTCTTTGGTAGTTCCTAAACATTTTTGAAATATCCATGCCTATTGTCCTCTTTCAACCTTTGCGTGCCTCCTAAAAATCTTAAAAAAATCGACCCCTGTTGTTGTTGTAACAGTTTGGCTGTCTCGTTTTCCCTGAAATGATTCATAAGATGGTGGTATGAATTAAGTTTGTACGTGTGCCGGTACTGTGTGGAGGGTGATTTGTGTGAGGATGGATTAGGTTGTTATGTGTGTGGATGTTTGTGGGGATGAGTTTGGATGTGATTGGGATTGTGCTGACGGGATTAGGCTGGGAGCTGCAGGAAATTAGCCACTTCTACTGGCTTTAACCACAGATCTATGGGGCGTAAGTCTGTGGGTTGTGATGGGCATGCAAAAAGATGTTTTGTGTCGTGCGGTCCTTGTCTGCAATGAGGGCAGATATCTTCCACTCCTGGCATGATTCTAGCCTGGTAGGAATTTAGGATGGTTGACCAGCCTGATCTGAGCTGCGCTAGGATGGTTCTGGTTCTCCTGGGCAAGGATCGTTCGACCTCTGCTACCGCTGGTGGTTGACGGTTAAGGACACGATTTGATTCATATTCGTTTACGGCTTGCTGGACTGCTTGAGTATGAATCTGTTTAAGCGATGCAACTAGTGACAGTCGGTCGATGTCAGTTGGAATGACATCCTGGATGTCTGGGCTGTACCGCTTAATGTCCTTCCGGATGTGTCTAGGGGGTGAATCCTGAACCACGATGTGGTGGTTGGGATGCGTGGGCTGATGACATGCCAGCAGGAACTGTCGAGAGAGCAACACATTATGTTGCTTCACTGACAGTATCCTTGCCTCCTGATGCAGATGATCCACACTCGTCATCTGGACACATCCGGTTGCGGTTCGCAGGGCATTGTTTTGCGTGGTCTGTAACCCATTCCATTGGGTGTCGCTAATGAATGACGTCCAAACGGGTGCAGCATAGTTAAGGACCGATCTGCTGACTGCTTTATAAGTGGCCAATAGGATCTCCTTTTCTTTGCCCCACGTGGTGCCCGAGATGGCTTTGAGCACCTTGTTCCGTTTCTGGACTTTTGACTTCAGGACTGTTGCATGGCTGGCGAACGTAAGCATACTATCGAAGGTAACCCCTAGAATTTTAGGGTGCTGAACAGTTGGAATTGTCCCTTCTCCAATATGTATGCTTAGTTGACGCCTCACCTCTTTAGTCCATGAAGTGAACAGGGTTGCAGAGGATTTATGTGGCGATAGCTCTAAATGTCTTCCCTTGAGAAATGTGCTGACTGTGACAATGTAGCTGTTTATTCGTTGCTCAAGTTCATCAACATCTTCTCCAGTGGCAAGTATGGTGCAATCGTCCGCATACGTTATCAGTTTTACGCCTGCTGGAGGTGCAGGGAATTTAGATAAATAGAAGTTGAAGAGCAGGGGCGAGATGACACCGCCTTGTGGAACACCCATTTTTAGTTTACGGCGCTTCGACTTCTTGCCTCTGAATTCTACATATGCCTGCCTGCCGTTGATGTAATTGCATAACCATCTCTTGGTTGTGTTAGGCAATGTAGAATCCAGGATGTCGCCAATAAGTATTGCATGATCAACAGTGTCGAAAGCTTTGGACAAATCCAAGGCCACGACTATGGTGCGATGGGCAGGTCTTTTGTGATTAAGTCCGTTTGCAATACTATTGACGACATCAGTAAGGGCAGTGGTGGTGCTGTGTGCTTTCCTAAAGCCATGCTGGTGTTGTGCAAGTTTAAGTTCTTCTGTCATATACGGCAGCAGGAGGGATTCCAAAACCTTGGCCAGCGGTGACAGAAGGGAGATAGGTCTGTACGAGTCTCCTCGGCTGGCTGTCTTATCTGGTTTTGGTAGCGGGATTATCCTTGCGCTCTTCCAAACCTCCGGAATCACTGACTGGTTGATAGAAAGTGTCATGATCTGTGCTAGGTAGCACTTTGCTGCCGGACCTATATGCTTTAGCATAAGCATCGAGATGCCGTCTGGTCCTAAGGCCTTGGATGGTTTGGCCTTAATGATGGCTGCGCTTACGTCCTCTGGTGAAATTTGAGTGGGAGCTTCTTTTTTAAGATTTTTGGCTCTCCTGAGGACTGCCCTTTTGCCCCTGTTCTGCTCTGTTGGGTGGACCACAAATTGCTGACAGAACTTAAGCGCGCATTTTTTGGCATCCGATAAATCAGCACCTCCGAAATTTATCGCCATATTTCCTATATTGGTTTTCGCTCCCGATAGACTCTTGATGGTGGACCACAGCTTGTGCGAACCAGCTTCGCACTTGTCCAGATGTTTCAACCATTTTTCCCTGCGATGCTGGTTAACGAGGTTATTAATTTCCTCCGTCAGGGCTGGTATTGTCGGGTCATCTGGCGTCGTCTGACGTAATGTATCCCTCTGTTCGGCCAGGCGTGCTGCGGGTGTTGGGAAATTGGGCCTCCATTTTGGAATTCTGCCTGATGGGATAAAGCGTTTTGCTGCCCGGAGTACTATATTCCTGAATTTACTCTCTCCCTTTCTGGCACATGTGGGGGGCGGCAACTGACTGATAGCATCGTCAATTCCATTCATAAAGCCAGGCCAGTTGGCTTTGTTGTAATTTATGAATGTACGCTTTTCCGGCTCCACAAAGTCGCTAGATTTCTCCACAGTTATGATTATCGGAATATGGTCCGATGCCATCGAAACACGGGTCTGCCAGGATGTAAAGGGCAGAAGCGACGAGCTGACTATGCTTATGTCAGGGGAGCTGGAACAATGAGCCGTGATTCGAGTGGGGAAATCATCGTTTATAGGGTAGAAATCCGATGAGTCTATCTGTTCAGCTATGGAATCGCCACGTCCGTCGTTTGGTAACTGGGAGAACCAGAGCTCATGATGAGCATTGAAGTCACCAAGGATTATACGGTTATCACCTACCAAAAGATGCTCTATGGATGGGCTGTAACCGGGCCTGAGGCTGTTGACAGGCGGAATGTAAATATTGATGACTTCCAGTTCTGTACCTTCCGTCAGAACTGAAATGGCCATGACTTCCATGATGTCATCGGCAGGATCCAAGGTGGGTAAGCTTAAGAGCCTGTAACTCACGCTCCTCTCTATGATGAACGCGAGCCCCCCCCCATGGCATCTGACCCGATCCTTTCTAACGATGACATAGTTACCGTGACTGGATAACCTACACTCTGGTGGAATTTTGGTCTCCTGGATTGCAGCTATTATGATATTATTATTGGACATAAAATTAGTAATTTCCACAATTTTATTCCTGAGTCCGTTGCAGTTAAGCTGGAGCATCAGGAAAGATTGTGGAGCATGCTGTAAAAAGGTTGGGTTATTGTTGGAGTGGTTGTTATGTATGACAGTTGTGGTGGTTGCATGTGTTGTTGAAGGTGTATTGGTGGGAGGTGTATTTATTGAGTTGTGGGAGGTTCTGTGGAGGGGAGTAGTATGATTAGTAGGGGTTAGGCGTGTCGGGAGTATGATTGTGCTATTGTTGGATTGTTGGGATATGATAGGTGATGAAGTGGAAGATGAATTTGAAGATGAGGTTGGAGACTGTGTCGGGAGTATGATTGTGCTATTGTTGGATTGTTGGAATATGATAGGTGATGAAGAGGAAGATGAATTTGAAGATGAGGTTGGAGACTGTGTAGGGTGGATGTTATTTTGTGGCGTAGAGGTTCGTTGCAGTGGTGTTTTGGCTAAGTTGACATTCATTGTTTGCGTTGAGTTCCCATGTGTTGCAGTGTAATGCGCTGTTGAGGTGGACGGACAGCAGCTTGCCACGAAGTTTCCATTCCACTGTCTATGAGACCTAAGTTTGGTGCATCTCCGCAGATGGCACCAGTTCTTGCAGCCATTACATTTAACAGACGCTATATTTCTGCGAATAACTTCGTGGCAAACTGAACATATCCATTGATCTGGTGAGTTCGGGGCGGTAGGTGTTGGGCGCCTGGTAATTATATTGATTGCAGAGGACCTACGTCTGCTACGCCGCTGACGTAAACAACAATTAGCCATGAACGTCTCTGTCCAATCCCTATGACTAGAGAGTCCAGAACACCGGCGCATATGACACCATTGTTTACAGCCATTGCAACGAACCTGGGTTAGATTTTGGTTTATTTTAGAGTGGCACACGGAACAGATCGTGACCTCGGTGTTATTGGGGCCAGGATTCTGTTCAATGCCAGCAATAATCAGCAGGATACTGAGCAAAGCTGCTGGCATGATTTGCTCACCTGCTGGAAAAACGGGTTGATACAGCTGTCGCTGAGTTGACGATCCCTGGCCGAGCGTTGCTCGGGTCGCTCCGGAACGTAGATCCGATCGTCGTGGGAGAGATCGACCCCTGTTGTTCTCTTTAGTGGCTCCTAAAAATCTTTAAAAAATCCATCTCTCTTGTGCTCTTTGGTGGCTTCTCAAATCTTTAAAAAATCCACACTAACCGAATTTTTGTGTGACTCTTAATGTTTTTTAAAAACTCCATACTTCAGAACTTTCGGTTGGATCCTAAAAACCTTTAAAAAATCCAAGTCCACCGACCTTTTGGGTTGCTCCTAAAAATCTTAAAAAATTCACACTTACTTTTAGGTGGCTCTTAAAAATCTTTAAAAAATCCTTTTGGGTGGGTCCTCCACGCTTATCGACCTTTTGGGTGGCTCCGAAAAATCTTAAAAAAATCCAGACTTATCGACCTATTGGGTGGGTCATAAAAGTTTTGCATTTGATTGGAACTATTTGAGAAAATATTTATCTATATACTTACTTTCAACTTTCCTTATACACAACAAAATCCGAATAAATTATAACGTTAAATTATTGTAAATTAACGACTCTTTATTTTGAATGATAAAAACGATTAAAGTATAATTTAGTAAACACCAAAACAGAACAATTTTTATTAAACAATTTATAGCCAAAAAATATTTTAATAAAAAACAAGGCAAACAATAAATACAATTTTAAAGCAAATTTTCTTAAAATATACATACAATAAAAAATAAAAATTTCTCTACAAATAAATAAATGTGGATCCAATGTTAAAATATTAAGGTGTTGGAGAATAACGGCATGGGATTAGTTGTTATCATCTCCATCAAAATATATTATATGCTTACTACAAAATATGGCTACAAAGAGATTTATAAACAAAAAAAGTGGAACGTGGTTGTAATGAACAAACATCCTTTATTACAAACTACGGTTGTTAAGATAACAGTTAATCGACGAAGATGGTATATATTCATACAAAAAGGAACTGTTGACTTAAAAGAACGATGATATGTATGTGATTCCGTTCTCTCATAGAGTCTACCATTATTGGTAGTAGTTCGAAACAACCTGTAGTTTATAATGGTGGCTGTTTGTTATAACCACATTCGACTTATTACAAAAAAATTAAAAAATTATAACAAAAACAAGAATTGGCAAAAAACCCATAATGGTTTGTTGAATAGAATACTTATAGAAGGCCTAGATGTATAATTTCAGACAATTCTTTTGTATTAAATACGTAAGTATGTTTGTATATATTATTAATAATGGACCTTAAACAAACGACGAGACGACAGTACGTATAAAAATATTCATATTCTTTCTTATTCTTCTCTTTCAGTTGCTTATATCTAAGTAGTATATGTATGTTTTTTATGTAAGTTTGTATATATGTATGTATGTTTAGCTGTGTGTATATGTGTGTTTGTCTCCTGTAAGTATATTACGTTATTAAATATGTATAATATAAAAAAAACTACACAATCTACTAAACTTAATGATACGGGGTGGTGCCAATAGTAATGGTCTTTCCAAACGAACATAAATCTGCCAGGCCTCCCAAATTCCCAAATGTCTTGGAGAAGAAAAGGACTCTGTTGAAAGCTTTTCTCTGTTTTGCATGAAACCACTTTTATTGTTGTTGTTGCAAAAAACACATAACAATCAACAGGAACATTTACTCTTCTCATCGTTTAGAGTTTGATCAGCGCTCTGGTTGAGATTGAATTTTTCGCTATCAGCTAAATCGGCGGCACTGATCAGCTTATCATTAAGTAAAATCTGAAATGCGAGAGAGAGAAGTATAATTATTATTAAATTTATGATAGTGATTTAAGTTCTGCTTTACCTTATTAACTAATGCTCTAGCTGCCTCATCGATGTTAATATTCTCCTTGGCTGAGGTTTCAAACCATCCGGCAAAACCATGTTCCTTAACATATTCATCCATTTTCTCGGCATTGGTTACCATACCCTGTTTATCTTGATCGCACTGCAAGCAAAAAATGAAAGAATAAAGTTAGGTTAAACGTATATTTTTTTAATCATATCATTTAAGATTTTATGAGCCATCAAAGAGGACAATAGGTGTGGAATTTTAAAAGATTTTTAGGAGTCACCAAATAGGACAATAGGCGTGGATTTTTAAAAGATTTTTAGGAGTCGCCAAAGAGGACAATAGGCGTGGATTTTTAAAAGATTTTTAGGAGTCACCAAAGAGGACAATAGGCGTGGATTTTTAAAAGATTTTTAGGAGTCACCAAAGAGGACAATAGGCGTGGATTTTTAAAAAATTTTTTAGTAGTCACCAAAGAGGACAATAGGCGTGGATTTTTAAAAGATTTTTAGGAGTCACCAAAGAGGACAATAGGCGTGGATTTTTAAAAGATTTTTAGGAGTCACCAAAGAGGACAATAGGAGTGGATTTTTAAAAGATTTTTAGGAGTCACCAAAGAGGACAATAGGCGTGGAAGTTTAAAAGATTTTTAGGAGTCACCAAAGAGGACAATAGGCGTGGATTTTTAAAAGATTTTTAGGAGTCACCAAAGAGGACAATAGGCGTGGATTTTTAAAAGATTTTTAGGAGTCACCAAAGAGGACAATAGGCGTGGATTTTTAAAAGATTTTTAGGAGTCACCAAAGAGGACAATAGGCGTGGATTTTTAAAAGATTTTTAGGAGTCACCAAAGAGGACAATAGGCGTGGATTTTTAAAAGATTTTTAGGAGTCCTCAAAGAGGACAATAGGCGTGGATTTTTAAAAGATTTTTAGGAGTCACCAAAGAGGACAATGGGCGTGGATTTTTAAAAGATTTTTAGGAGTCACCAAAGAGGACAATGGGCGTGGATTTTTAAAAGATTTTTAGGAGTCACTAAAGAGGACAATAGGCGTAGATTTTTAAAAGATTTTTAGGAGTCACCAAAGAGGACAATGGGCGTGGATTTTTAAAAGATTTTTAGGAGTCACCAAAGAGGACAATAGGCGTGGATTTTTAAAAGATTTTTAGGAGTCACCAAAGAGGACAATAGGCTTGGATTTTTAAAAGATTTTTGGGAGTCACCAAAGAGGACAATAGACGTGGATTTTTAAAAGATTTTTAGGAGTCACCAAAGAGGACAATAGACGTGGATTTTTAAAAGATTTTTAGGAGTCACCAAAGAGGACAATAGGCGTGGATTTTTAAAAGATTTTTAGGAGTCGCCAAAGAGGACAATAGGCGTGGATTTTTAAAAGATTTTTAGGAGTCACCAAAGAGGACAATAGGCGTGGATTTTTAAAAGATTTTTAGGAGTCACCAAAGAGGACAATAGGCGTGGATTTTTAAAAGATTTTTAGGAGTCACCAAAGAGGACAATAGGCGTGGAAGTTTAAAAGATTTTTAGGGGTCACCAAAGAGGACAATAGGCGTGGATTTTTAAAAGATTTTTAGGAGTCACCAAAGAGGACAATAGGCGTGGATTTTTAAAAGATTTTTAGGAGTCACCAAAGAGGACAATAGGCGTGGATTTTTAAAAGATTTTTAGGAGTCACTAAAGAGGACAAAAGGCGTAGATTTTTAAAAGATTTTTAGGAGTCACCAAAGAGGACAATGGGCGTGGATTTTTAAAAGATTTTTAGGAGTCACCAAAGAGGACAATAGGCGTGGATTTTTAAAAGATTTTTAGGAGTCACCAAAGAGGACAATGGGCGTGGATTTTTAAAAGATTTTTAGGAGTCACCAAAGAGGACAATAGGCGTGGATTTTTAAAAGATTTTTAGGAGTCACCAAAGAGGACAATAGGCGTGGATTTTTAAAAGATTTTTAGGAGTCACCAAAGAGGACAATAGGCTTGGATTTTTAAAAGATTTTTAGGAGTCACCAAAGAGGACAATAGGCTTGGATTTTTAAAAGATTTTTGGGAGCCACCAAAGAGGACAATAGGCGTGGATTTTTAAAAGATTTTTAGGAGCCACCAGAGAGGAAAATAGGCGTGGATTTTTAAAAGATTTCAAGGAGCCACCAAAGAGGACAATAGGAGTAGATTTTTAACGATTTTTAGGTGTCACCAAAGAGGACAATAGGCGTGGATTTTAAAAGATTTTTAGGAGCCACCAAAGAGGACAATAGGCGTGGATTTTTAAAAGATTTTTAGGAGCCACCAAAGAGGACAATAGGCGTGGATTTTTAAAAGATTTTTAGGAGCCACCAAAGAGGACAATAGGCGTGGATTTTTAAAAGATTTTTAGGAGCCACCAAAGAGGACAATAGGCGTGGATTTTTAAAAGATTTTTAGGAGCCACCAAAGAGGACAATAGGCGTGGATTTTTAAAAGATTTTTAGGAGCCACCAAAGAGGACAATAGGCGTGGATTTTTAAAAGATTTTTAGGAGCCACCAGAGAGGACAATAGGCGTGGATTTTTAAAAGATTTTTAGGAGCCACCAGAGAGGACAATAGGCGTGGATTTTTAAAAGATTTTTAGGAGCCACCAAAGAGGACAATAGGCGTGGATTTTTAAAAGATTTTTATGAACCACCAAGAGGGACAATAGGCGTGGATTTTTAAAAGATTTTTAGGAGCCACCAGAGAGGACAATAGGCGTGGATTTTTAAAAGATTTTTAGGAGCCACCAAAGAGGACAATAGGCGTGGATTTTTAAAAGATTTTAGGAGCCACCAAAAGGGACAATAGTCGTGGATTTTTAAAAGATTTTTATGAACCACCAAGAGGGACAATAGGCGTGGATTTTTAAAAGATTTTTAGGAACCACCAAAGAGGACAATAAGCGTAGATTTTTAAAAGATTTTTAGGAGCCACCAAAGAGGACAATAGGCGTGGATTTTTAAAAGATTTTTATGAACCACCAAGAGGGACAATAGGCGTGGATTTTTAAAAGATTTTTAGGAGCCACCAAAGAGGACAATAGGCGTGGATTTTTAAAAGATTTTTATGAACCACCAAGAGGGACAATAGGCGTGGATTTTTAAAAGATTTTTAGGAGCCACCAAAGAGGACAATAGGCGTGGATTTTTAAAAGATTTTTAGGAGCCACTAAAGAGGACAATAGGCGTGGATTTTTAAAAGATTTTTAGGAGCCACCAAAGAGGACAATAGGCGTGGATTTTTAAAAGATTTTTAGGAGCCACTAAAGAGGACAATAGGCGTGGATTTTTAAAAGATTTTTTAGGAGCCACCAAAGAGGACAATAGGCGTGGATTTTTAAAAGATTTTTAGGTGCCACCAAAGAGGACAATAGGCGTGGATTTTTAAAAGATTTTAGGAGCCACCAAAGAGGACAATTGGCGTGAATTTTTAAAAGAGTTTAGGTGCCACCAAAGAAGACAATAGGCGTGGATTTTTAAAAGATTTTTAGGAGTCACCAAAGGGGACAATAGGCGTGGATTTTTAAAAGATTTGTAGGAGTCACCAAAGAGGACAATAGGCGTGGATGTTTAAAAGATTTTTAGGTGCCACCAAAGAGGACAATAGGCGTGGATTTTTAAAAGATTTTTAGGAGTCACCAAAGAGGACAATAGGCGTGGATTTTTAAAAGATTTTTAGGAGTCACCAAAGAGGACAATAGGCGTGGATTTTTAAAAGGTTTTTAGGAGTCACCAAAGAGGACAATAGGCGTGGATTTTTAAAAGGTTTTTAGGAGTCACCAAAGAGGACAATAGGCGTGGATTTTTAAAAGATTTTAGGAGCCACCAAAGAGGACAATAGGCGTGGATTTTTAAAAGATTTTTAGGAGCCACCAAAGAGGACAATAGGCGTGGATTTTTAAAAGATTTTTAGGAGCCACCAAAGAGGACAATAGGCGTGGATTTTTAAAAGATTTTTAGGAGCCACCAAAGAGGACAATAGGCGTGGATTTTTAAAAGATTTTTAGGAGCCACCAAAGAGGACAATAGGCTTGGATTTTTAAGCCACCAGAGAGGACAATAGGCGTGCATTTTTAAAAGATTTTTAGGAGCCACCAAAGAGGACAATATGCTTGGATTTTTAAAAGATTTTTAGGAGCCACCAAAGAGGACAATAGGCGTGGATTTTTAAAAGATTTTTAGGAACCACCAAAGATTTTTAGGAGCCACCAAAGAGGACAATAGGCGTGGATTTTTAAAAGATTTTTGGGAGCCACCAAAGAGGACAATAGGCGTGGATTTTTAAAAGATTTTTAGGAGCCACCAAAGAGGACAATAGGCGTGGATTTTTAAAAGATTTTTAGGAGCCACCAAAGAGGACAATAGGCGTGGATTTTTAAAAGATTTTTAGGAGCCACCAAAGAGGACAATAGGCGTGGATTTTTAAAAGATTTTTAGGAGCCACCAAAGAGGACAATAGGCGTGGATTTTTAAAAGATTTTTAGGAGCCACCAAAGAGGACAATAGGCGTGGATTTTTAAAAGATTTTTAGGAGCCACCAAAGAGGACAATAGGCGTGGATTTTTAAAAGATTTTTAGGAGCCACCAAAGAGGACAATAGGCGTGGATTTTTAAAAGATTTTTAGGAGCCACCAAAGAGGACAATAGGCGTGGATTTTTAAAAGATTTTTAGGAGCCACCAAAGAGGACAATAGGCGTGGATTTTTAAAAGATTTTTAGGAGCCACCAAAGAGGACAATAGGCGTGGATTTTTAAAAGATTTTTAGGAGCCACCAGAGAGGACAATAGGCGTGGATTTTTAAAAGATTTTTAGGAGCCACCAAAGAGGACAATAGGCGTGGATTTTTAAAAGATTTTTAGGAGCCACCAAAGAGGACAATAGGCGTGGATTTTTAAAAGATTTTAGGAGCTACCAAAGAGGACAATAAACGTGGATTTTTTAAAGATTTTTAGAAGCTACCAAAGAGGACAATTTGCGTAAATTTTTAAAAGATTTTTATAAGCCACCAAAGAGGACAATAGGCGTAAGTTTTTAAAGGATTTTTAGGAGCCACCAAAGAGGACAATAGGCGTGAATTTGTAAAAGATTTTAGGAGCCACCAAAGATGACAATAGGCGTTTATTTTTAAAAGATTTTAGAAGTCACCAAAGAGGACAATCTTCTTCTTTATTTGCACATCCGGTATTCGGATATAAAGCGATCATACAATATAATAAATATATTCTTTATACATTTTATTTTATATACTTCATTTTATGTTATGTTAGTGATATTAATTCTCTATTTCTTGCAGCGTGTATTAGATTTCTTTCATTACTGTATCCAGTCCAATCCTGGATGTTTTTAATCCAAGATAACTCTTTTCTGCCTCGAACTCGATTTCCTTCAACATTGCCTTTAATAATTACTTACTTACTTAGCTGGCCCATTACAGAACATTTGTTCTATAGGCCGAACTAAGAAGAGATCTCCATTCCTCTCTATTTGTTGCTTTGCACACTGGAATACCGCGCCTTGTCATCTCATCATCCACTTGTTTGCGCCATCTATTCCTTGGCCTGCCAATTCTGCGTGCACCGCCATGTGGCATGTATTCATACGCCTTTTTAGCGGGTTCATCATCGCTCATTCTTATGATATGGCCTAGCCAACGCAATCGCTGCATCTCGATACGTTTAACAATATTCATGTCGTTGTATAGCAGATACAGCTCGTGGTTCATGCGACGTCGATATTCACCGTCAACGCAGATTGGTCCGTAGATCTTTCGAAGAATTTTTCTCTCAAACACACCAAGCACTGCCATGTCTGCTTGCGCAAGTACCCAGGCTTCGGAGCCATACATCAGCACGGGTAGTATCAGTGTTTTGTAGAGCGTTATTTTTGTTTGACGAGATGTGGCTTTGTTTTTAAACTGCTTACTTAATCCAAAGTAGCATCTGTTGGCCAATACAATTCTTCTTTTTATTTCACAACTGATGTCGTTTGTTGTGTTGACGGAGGTGCCGAGGTAGACGAAGTCTTTTACTACCTCAATATTATAGGAACCAACTTCCACAGTCGGTCCGAGCTCAATGGACGCATTGCGCGTCGACACCATCAACTTGGTCTTCTCACCGTTTACCGCCAGACCCACTTTAGCAGATTCTCCTTCGACCTTTATAAAGGTATCAGTTACTTCTTTTACTGATCGACCCATGATGTCTATATCATCAGCATAAGCAAGTAACATGTGACTGTTGGTGTAGATTGTGCCACTTCTTTTGACGTTTGCCTCTCGTATAACCTTTTCTAGCAGGATGTTGAAGAGGTCACACGAAAGGCTGTCTCCTTGTCTGAAACCTCTTTTGGTACCAAACTCTTCGGAGAGGTTCTTTCCTATTTTAACTGAGGACCTCGTGTCAGTTAAAGTCATTTTACAAAGCCGGATGAGCTTTGCGGGAATACCAAATTCAGACATGGCTTGGAATACCTTTGAGCGCAGCGGACTGTCGAAGGCTGCTTTATAATCGACAAAAAGGTGGTAGGTGTCGATCTGCATCTCTTGGGTCTTCTCCAGGATTTGCCGCAGGGTAAATATCTGGTCAATGGTGGACTTGCCAGGTCTAAAGCCGCATTGGTATGGTCCAATAATCTCGTTGACCATTGGCTTTAGTCGTTCGCACAATATCCCTGACACGATCTTGTAGGCAATAGGGAGTAGACTTATGCCCCTATAGTTAGAGCATACAGTCTTATCTCCCTTCTTGTGGACGGGGCACAGGATACTCAGGTTCCAATCGTCGGGTACTCGTTCTTCCTGCCAGATGGTGCTAACTAGCTGATGAATACACCTTATCAGCGTGTCGCCTCCGGTTTTGAACAGCTCGGCTGGTAAGCCATCGGCCCCTGCTGCCTTATTATTCTTCAGCCGATTTATTGCTGTCTTTACCTCATCTTGGCTGGGCGGTATACATTCAATACCATCTTCTGGGATTGGGACTGTGGTATCTTCGTCGTCTTCGCTGCTATTGGATACCAACAGATTTGAAAAATGTTCTTTCCATATCCTGAGTACACTATCTGTATCAGTTACCAAATTACCTTGCTGGTCTCTACAGGAGGATGTGCCTGTACCAAAGCCATCAGTTTGATGCTTGACTCTTTGGTAGAATTTTCGGACTTCATTCTGGCTCCTGTACATCTCGATTTTTTCACACTCCCGCTTTTCCATCTCTCTCTTTTTCCTGCGGAAAAGACGTTTCTCCTCTCTCCTTTTCTCCCTGTATCTCTCTCGTGCGCTACGCGTTGCTACGGATTGTAAAGTAGCCTTATATGCCGCATTTTTCTCTTCGGTGGCAGCACGACACTCCTCATCATACCATGGATTCCTTGGTGGAGGTCTCTGGTATCCAAGTATGGATTTTGCGGCTGTTTGCATGGAGTGGGCAATGCTTTGCCATTGCGCTGATATGTTATCGGGATGAGGAGGGCTTTGATTAAGCAATTGGGCTAGTTGAGTGGAATATGCTGTGGCTATCTGTTGTGATTGCAGCTTACCGATGTCTAACTTTCGTGTTGTGTCTGTTCGTACTTTGTTTGCTACGTTTAAGCGGGTGCGTACCTTTGCTGCAACAAGGTAGTGGTCCGAATCAATGTTTGCGCCTCGGAACGATCGTACATCCAACACGCTCGATGAATGTCTTCCATCTATCACAACATGATCAATTTGGTTTCTTGTTTTCTGATCTGGAGACAGCCAGGTGCCCTTATGAATATCGAGATGATTAAATCTGGTACTGCTAACTACCATGTTTTTTGCAGCTGCAAAGTCTATCAGTCTCATACCATTGTCAGATGTTTCACTGTGGAGACTGAATTTCCCGACTGTTGGGCCAAAGATATTCTCCTTTCCAATTTTGGCATTAAAATCGCCTAGAATGATTTTAATGTCATGGGCAGGGCAACGGTCATATGTTTCTTCTAAGCGCTCGTAAAATATATCTTTGGTCTGTTCATCCTTTTCTTCAGTGGGAGCATGAGCGCAGATAAAGCTGATGTTGAAGAATTTAGCTTTTATTCGAATTGCAGCAAGTCTTTCATTCACTGGAGTGAAGCTGGATACAAGATGTTTTAGTCTTCGACTAACTACGAATCCACAACCAAACTCATACTTTACGTCATGGCAGCTATAATACAGTGCGTCACCTTTAGGTGTTGTTGTGACGCCTTTCCCAATCCATCGTATTTCCTGTATGGCAGTAATATCGGTCTTGTACTTTTCAAGTACGTCTGCCAATGCGAAGACTGCACCTTCTCTATAAAGAGTGCGAACATTCCAGGTGCAGATTCGCAGATCATGGTCCTTAAAACGTTTGCGGGGTTCGTCAACTTTAGAGGGGTTTGTTTTTCTTTTCTTTCGTTTTTTCATAGTAGGCTGTTTTTTCTAGGGGAGGGTTACTAACCCGACGCCCAAACCCAAGTTTTTAACGTTCTTATGGGTGAACGCGCGGCACATGTTAGCTCACTACCTTTAACGGGTGTTAAAGGCAGTTCCCCAGGTGACACCACGGGGAGGTCAGTGTCCACTTGGGATGAAAGAGGGACCAAGATAAATCCTGGGCTTTGCCATGTTAAAACCGGTCAGGACCGTTCCTTGGTATCTTCCATCCCCTACGTCACCCTTGCCTTTAATAATGGTCTGGAGAAATTTGTACTTATCGTTCCTCATGAGATGTCCTAGGTATGCAATTTTACGGCTTTTGACAGATTTCAGCAATTGTCGATCCAAATTCATTTTTCTTAAGACTTCTTCATTTGTGACCCGCGCAGTCCAAGGTATTTTCAAAATGCGACGGTATACCCATATTTCGAAGGCTTCAAGTTTTTTTCTCATCAGCTTTTTTTATTGTCCACGCCTCTACTGCATATAATAATGTGGACCAAATATAACATTTTACGAATCTGGTCTTTGTCGAGAGACTCAAGTCATGGTTAGTAAGAACTTTCTTATATTTGTAGAAAGCACCTCTGGCTAACTCCACACGACGTTTTATTTCTTTTGACATGTTCCATTGTTCGTTCAACAGTGTTCCCAAGTATGTAAAGGTTTTAACGCGTTCGATTGTATCATCTTTTATTTTGAGTATTGTATTGTAATTTTGATCCTTTCTGCTGATTACCATATATTTTGTCTTCTTTATATTAATTTTAAGGCCATATAGCTCGCTTACGCATGTAAGTCTATCTAATAGTTTTTGCAATCCTGATAGGCTTCCAGCTATTAGTGTGGTGTCATCAGCATAACGTATATTATTTATTAATGTTCCATGCACTTTTATACCTATTCGTTCAGTTTCAATCGATTCATGAAATATCTTTTGTGAGTATATGTTGAACAGCAGAGGTGATAAGATGCATCCTTGTCTGACCCCCTTAGATATTGATATTTCATCAGTTAGTTCGCCATTTACTTCTATCCGGGCTTTCTGATTCCAGTACAGGTTTTGTATGCATCTTATTTCTTTTTCTTCAATACCAATGTCTCTCAGAATAGTCATTAATTTATCGTGCTGGACGTTGTCAAAAGCCTTTTCATAGTCAATGAAACATATAAAAACGTCCTTCTGCACATCTCTACATTTCTGAACAAGTACTTGTATGCAGAGAAGGGCTTCTCGGGTACCCATAGCCTCTTTGAACCCAAATTGAGAGTTTCCCATAGCAGCTTCACATTTGGCATATATCCGTTTATGGATAATTTTAAGAAACAATTTTAGAATGTGGCACATCAAGCTAATAAGTCTGTAGTCGCAACACCTTTTTGCATTTGATTTTTTCGGTATTGCAATAAAGGTTGAGATTAGCCAATCATTTGGATATTGTCCTGTATTATATATGTGATTAAGTAATTCCACTATCAATAGTATATTATTTCCATCTATTAATTTCAGTATTTCTGAGGGGATTTCGTCGGGCCCTGTTGCTTTCTTGTCTTTTAGAGACTTTAGAGCTTGTTCCACCTCAGATCGCGTAATAGGGGTTCCAGTGACGTCAGCATTCAAGTCGGTTATATTTTCTGATCGATTTTCATCTGTGAACATTTGTTTAATATATCTTTTCCATAAATTCTTTTTTTCAGTTGCTTCGAAGATCGGCTGGTTATTTTCATCTACAAGAATTGCTGGAGATATTTTTCTGTAAATTCCTGCAGTTTCTTTCAACTTTTTATGTAGGTTGAAGTCGTCATGCATGTATTGAAGGTGTTCAATTTCTCGGCATTTTTGATTCAGTAATAATTTTTTTGCAGCCCGTGTCGCAGCGCGGATTTCCTTATTTATTTCCCAATATTTTTCGTAATCTACGTTTTTATACTTGCTTCGTTCTTCTCGAAGTTTTATGATTTCATCTGTCATCCATTCCTCTTGATTTTTTCTTGTATTGTTTCCTATGGAGTTGTTTGCTACATTGAAAATTGTCTCTTTGACGCTATGCCATACATTATCCATATCGTTCACATCAATATCTTCAAGTTTATGGTTTAGGAGGTGCTTGATTTCATTTTTTGTTGTTGGATTGTTGAGTTTCTCTGTGTTCAATTTACGGGATGTTTTCTTTTTTCGGATTACTGTCAATTTTATTCGCATATTCATCATCAGAAGGTTGTGATCTAAGGGTACGTCCGCTCCTGGAGAGGTTGAGCATTTTGTCACAGAGGATCTAAAACGTCTATTGATGATTATAAAATCGATTTGGTTCCGTACTATGTTTCCTCTATTATCTTGTGGCGATTTCCATGTGTAAAGCCTTCGGGGATGTAATCGAAAAAGTGTGTTGGTAATAGTCAGATTATTTTCTTGACAGAACTCTATTAGCCTATCTCCTCTATCATTTCTTTCTCCCAAGCCATATTTTCCTGTTATACCATATACCTTCTCGCTTCCAATTTTGGCATTAAAGTCACCTTGAATAATCGTTATTTCATGTGATTTCGTCATTTTTATCAGTTCGTTGATGTCATTGTAAAAGTTTTCAACTTCATCGGTATTTCCATCACATGTGGGGGCATAAACTTGAATTATGTTTAAATTTAATGGTTTTCCTGTGATTTTTATCATCATTACTCTATCTGACATCGCTATCGAGCCAGCTACACTTAGGGTGTCCAAAACCGAAACCGGTTAACCGGTTACCCGGTTTTGAGTTACAAAACCGAAACCGGTTTTCGCCAAAAACGTCATTTTCGATTAACCGGCAAAACCGGTTATTTGTGTTGGTTAACCGGCAAAACCGGTTATTTGTGTTGGTTAACCGGCAAAACCGGTTATTTGTGTTGGTTAACCGGTTTTAAAAAAATAGTGATATTTTTAATATTTCACTACAATTGTTTCCTTGAAAGTGAACTAAACTTAACTGTTAACCTTTAAATTTGAAATATATTTTTTTTAAAGTTGTGCCAATCTAGTTCACTACGTAGTTCCAATATACGTAATATCACACGGCAGTTTGTATGACGTTATTCACACGTTTTGGAACTAGTACAGTGAACTAGGAACTAGAACTGTAGTAGCTACAATTTAAAACCAATGTTTAGTCCAGATATAGTAATTATTAAACAGAGTGTTCACTATGATCAGCCTCACTAGGGGGAGTCTGTGCATAATTAACAAAATCTTTAGACCAGCGGTGCTCAGAATAGTTCGTGTATTAGTCGTGGTAAGACACTCTCCCCATTACTAAGCAATGGTAAATGAGAAATAAAGAGAGAATACGTGTGGTTTGTTTTTACGCTACCGTAAGGAAGTGATCACCAGTGCTTCAGACGAATGTCAGGTTATAAAGGGTAACGGTAACAAAATGAGTGTTGGATTCAGGCATTTCACGATAAGTTGAGGTTGGCAAAGCGAGACGAAGAATCCGGACTTAATGAAATGTAAACTTAATTCCTTTGGTACACAATTTTATATTTGTATGGTTTACCATTGTTAGAACACAATTTTTGTTTTAATTTTGCAGCCCCCATTTCGAGGTTGAATACCAAATAACAAGGATATTTTGAGATAATTATATAATAACGAAGTCGTTATACTTAATTTACCCCTTGTCGCACATTTTTAATCAACTATTTATAAATTATGAGCAATTTTGTACCCATTTAACAAAACCGGTTTAAACCGGTTAACCGGTTTTGGCAACTGCTGAAAACCGAAAACCGGTTTTTGAAAAAATTGAAAATGTCGGTTAACCGAAAACCGTTTTGTTTGGAAAAACCGGTTTTTTGGACACCCTAGCTACACTATTAGCTATGTCTTTTCTGACTATAATATCTACACCTTTCCTGTGTATTACATCCATATTTCCTGAGTGATACACCATAGCATTTTGGGATTTAAACTCTCCTCTATCTGTCCACCATGTTTCACTGACACCAAGTATATCAATTTGGAGCTTATTCATTTCATTTCAAGAGGACAATAGGCGTAAATTTTTAAACGATTTTTAGGAGCTACCAAAGAGGACAATTTGCGTAAATTTTTAAAAGATTTTTATAAGCCACCAAAGAGGACAATAGGCGTAAGTTTTTAAAGGATTTTTAGGAGCCACCAAAGAGGACAATATGCGCGGATTTTTAAAAGATTTTTAGGAGCCACCAAAGAGGACAATAGGCGTGAATTTTTAAAAGATTTTAGGAGCCACCAAAGAGGACAATAGGCGTTTATTTTTAAAAGATTTTAGAAGCCACCAAAAGGGTCGATAAACGTGGATTTTTAAAGATTTTTAGGAGCCACTCAAAAGGGTCGATAAACGTGGATTTTTAAAGATTTTTAGGAGCCACTCAAAAGGGGCGATAAACGTGGATTTTAAAAGATTTTAGGAGCCACCAAAGAGGACAATAGGCGTGGATTTTTAAAGATTTTTAGGAGTCACCAAAGAGGACAATAGGCGTAAATTTTTAAACGATTTTTAGGAGCTACCAAAGAGGACAATTTGCGTAAATTTTTAAAAGATTTTTAGGAGCTACCAAAGAGGAAATTGGAAGTGGATTTTTAAAGATTTTTAGGAGCTACCAAAGAGGACAATAAACGTGGATTTTTTAAAGATTTTTAGGAGCTACCAAAGAGGACAATAAACGTGGATTTTTTAAAGATTTTTAGAAGCTACCAAAGAGGACAATTTGCGTAAATTTTTAAAAGATTTTTATAAGCCACCAAAGAGGACAATAGGCGTAAGTTTTTAAAGGATTTTAGGAGCCACCAAAGAGGACAATAGGCGTGAATTTTTAAAAGATTTTAGGAGCCACCAAAGAGGACAATAGGCGTGGATTTTTAAAAGATTTTTAGGAGCCACCAAAGAGGACAATAGGCGTGGATTTTTAAAAGATTTTTAGGAGCCACCAAAGAGGACAATAGGCGTGGATTTTTAAAAGATTTTTAGGAGCCACCAAAGAGGACAATAGGCGTGGATTTTTAAAAGATTTTTAGGAGCCACCAAAGAGGACAATAGGCGTGGATTTTTAAAAGATTTTTAGGAGCCACCAAAGAGGACAATAGGCGTGGATTTTTAAAAGATTTTTAGGAGCCACCAAAGAGGACAATAGGCGTGGATTTTTAAAAGATTTTTAGGAGCCACCAAAGAGGACAATAGGCGTGAAATTTTAAAAAATTTTTAGGAGCCACCAAAAAGGACAATAGGCGTAATTTGTAAAAGATTTTTAGGAGCTACCAAAGAGGACAATAGGCGTGAAATTTTAAAAGATTTTTAGGAGCCACCAAAAAGGACAATATGCGTAAGTTGTAAAATATTTTTAGGAGCTACCAAAGAGGACAATAGGCGTAAGTTGTAAAAGATTTTTAGGAGCTACCAAAGAGGACAACAGGCGTAAATTTTTAAAGAATTTTTAGGAGCTACCAAAGAGGACAACAGGCGTAAATTTTTAAAGAATTTTTAGGAGCTACCAAAGAGGACAACAGGCGTAAATTTTTAGGAGCCACCAAAAAGGACAATTTTGTAGATTTTTATGAAGCACCAAAGAGGACAATAGCCGTAAATTTTTAAAGAATTTTTAGAAGCTACCAAAGAGGACAATTTTCTAGATTTTTAGAAACCACCCAGAAGACAATAGTTGGAAATTTTTAAAGATTTTTAGGAACCACCAAAGAGGACAATATGTGGAGATTTTTAAAAGATTTTTAGGAGCCACCAAAGAGGACAATTGTCGTGAACAACCCCTTGCATTGAAGTCCCCTAGCAATAGACGCTTATTGCTTGGAAAAATTAGCGGCCAAGAGAACAGGCTTTCATTGTTTTACAAAACCGCCTCGATTAAAAATTTCTAGAAAGATTTATGCAAATATAATTCCCACTTACCTTATTGGCCAGCAATATACATGGAATTGGACTACCATCCGGCAGTTGGACTTTCGAGTCTAAATCTTCTTTCCATTTACTAACACAATCGAATGTACCACTACGTGTTACATCGAATACAATAAAGGCACCAACGGCTTCTTTGTAATACACTCGGGTCATATTGCCAAAACGTTCCTGACCGGCAATATCCCACAGCTGTAAGCGTACAATGGTGTTGGGATCCCAGTGTAGAACTTTTAGGGCAAAATCCACTCCAATTGTTGCCCTGTAATTTTGACTGAAAAACTGATGGACATAACGTTTGATGAATGATGTTTTTCCGGTACCCAATTCACCGATGACTAGAATTTTATAGAGATGCTCGCGTTTTTCGGCATTTGATGATGTCATTATAGTCTGGAAAAAGAAGAAAAAAAAAAAAGAAAAATAAATATTTATAAGACACGAGGAACTAATGTATAAATAAATGTATACAATCTACAGATACTTAGAAATTAGAAGTTAAAGGATGTTCAGAGCGCCTTCGTAGCATCATCAGTTTTTAGGAGGTATGGACTTCCTATAAATCGTTTGATGTCCCTTCACATTTTTGGTGACGCAAAGCTCATATTAACTATAAAAGATAACAAACTTCCCTTTAGCGAATCGTTAACATCCACCATCAACTGAAAACTAACCTCAACGGTAATTCAAAGTTCCAAATCATTGATGACGTTGTATCATATTAAATTCATATTAAAAGTGTGTAATTATTGACTTAAGTCTAATATAAGCTTCTTAAATTGGACACACGACAGTTAGGTAGAAGCTGGGCCATTAATACCGTATCTAAGAATGTCTTGAAAACAACAACACTGTTAGCAAATAAAATAAAGCAAAAAAGAAAAGTGTTGGGTCTGAATATTCTTTAAGAAAAACTATTTTCCCGTGGTGTCTCCAATATAATAAAAAACCAAAAAAAAGAAGAAGGAAGGCGTCACGTGAAATGAATAACCTGACCAAACCCAATAATAACAACTACAACACATGTCGACCAAATGAACTGAGAAATCTGGAATAACTGACTGCCATTTACAGTTGTAGGTCTTCCAGACGGAATCGAATTTCATGATGTATGTAGTTTGTTGTTGTTGGTTATTTTCATCGGCGTCACCTAATATGCCACAAACCAACAACAACAACAGCAGCAACAAGAAATCAATGTTTGCCAATGATTAGCTCTACAGATAAATGTGATTTAAATATAAGTGTTGTTATTTATTTTTAAATGCAAAAAAATAGTGGAAAACATAAAAAGGAAATAAATATTTCAGCACAAGAGATTCATCAAAGTTCAGCAGAAGGCGTTGAACTTTTTGGAGGTGGGTGGTATTAGGTAAAGAAATAGGAAATTATGAGATGGTGGCAGGATACAATAGATACAAAAAGCGGAGATTTTTCGGAGCCATTAAAAATATTGATAAGCGTGGATTTTTAAAGATTTTTAGAAGCCACCAACAAGATCGATAAGTGTGGATTATTTAAAGATTATTAGGAGCCACCCAAAAACTTCGATAACCGTAGATTTTTAAAACTGTTTAGGAGCCACAAAAAGTCGATAAGCGTGGATTTTTAACCTATTTTTTGGAGGCACAAAAGAGGACAAAAACGAGGATTTTTAAAGATTTTTTGGAGCAGTCAAAGAGGACAATATTCGTGGATTTTTTTAAAGATTTTTTGGAGCCAATAAACGTGGATTTTTAAAAGATTTTTTGGAGCCAATAAACGTGGATTTTTAAAAGATTTTTTGGAGCCAATAAACGTGGATTTTTAAAAGATTTTTTGGAGCCAATAAACGTGGATTTTTAAAAGATTTTTTGGGGCCGCCAGTGAGGGAAATATACGTGGATTTTTTAAAGATTTTTTGGAGCCAATAAACGTGGATTTTTAAAGATCTTTTGGAGCCAATAAACGTGGATTTTTTAAAGATTTTTTGGAGCCAATAAACGTGGATTTTTTAAAGATTTTTTGGAGCCGCCAAAGAGGACAATAAACGTGGATTTTTTAAAGATTTTTTGGAGCCGCCAAAGAGGACAATAAACGTGGATTTTTTAAAGATTTTTTGGAGCCGCCAAAGAGGACAATAAACGTGGATTTTTTAAAGATTTTTTGGAGCCGCCAAAGAGGACAATAAAGATTTTTTTAAAGATTTTTTGGAGCCAATAAACGTGGATTTTTAAAAGATTTTTTGGAGCCAATAAACGTGGATTTTTAAAAGATTTTTTGGAGCCAATAAACGTGGATTTTTAAAAGATTTTTTGGAGCCGCAAAAGAGGACAATAAAGGTGGAATTTTTAAAGATTTTTTGGAGCCGTCAAAGAGGACAATAAACGTGGATTTTTTAAAGATTTTTTGGAGCCGTCAAAGAGGACAATAAACGTGGATTTTTTAAAGATTTTTTGGAGCCGTCAAAGAGGACAACAAACGTGGATTTTTTTAAAGATTTTTTGGAGCCGTCAAAGAGGACAATAAACGTGGATTTTTTAAAGATTTTTGGAGCCGTCAAAGAGGACAATAAACGTGGATTTTTTAAAGATTTTTGGAGCCGTCAAAGAGGACAATAAACATGGATTTTTTAAAGATTTTTTGGAGCCGTCAAAGAGGACAATAAACGTGGATTTTTTAAAGATTTTTTGGAGCCGTCGAAGAGGACAACAAACGTGGATTTTTTAAAGATTTTTTTGAGCCGTCAAAGAGGACAAAAAACGTGGATTTTTTAAAGCCGTCAAAGAGGACAATAAACGTGGATTTTTTAAAGATTTTTTTGGAGCCGTCAAAGAGGACAATAAACGTGGATTTTTTAAAGATTTTTTGGAGCCGTCAAAGAGGACAATAAACATGGATTTTTTAAAGATTTTTTGGAGCCGTCAAAGAGGACAACAAACGTGGATTTTTTAAATATTTTTAGGAGCGACCCAAGAGAACAATAAACAACGTGGATTTTTAAAGATTTTTAGGAGCCACCAAAGGGGTCAATATACAACGTGGATATTTAAAGACTTTTAGGAGCCAGCAAAGAGGACAATTGTCGGATTTGTAGGAACCACCAAACGATACAATAGGCGCGGATTTTTAAGGATTTGTAGGAACCACCAAACACAACAATAGGCGTGGATTTTTTTTAAGATTTTTAGGCACCACCAAAGACGACAGTAGGCGTGGATTTTTTAAGATTTTTATGAACCACCAAACACGACAATATGCTTGGATTTTTTAAGATTTTTAGGAACCACCAAACACGACAATAGGCGCGGATTTTTTAAGATTTTTAGGAGCCACCAAACACGACAATAGGCTTGGATTTTTTAAGATTTTTAGGAACCACCAAACACGACAATAGGCTTGGATTTTTTAAGATTTTTTAGGAACCACCAAACACGACAATAGGCGTGGATTTTTGTATGATTTTTAAGAACCACCAAACACGACAATAGGCTTGGATTTTTTTATGATTTTTAAGAACCACCAAACACGACAATAGGCTTGGATTTTTAAGATTTTTAGGAACCACCAAAGAGGACATATTGGCCAAAACACTTCGAGTTCTCGAGATGATAACTTTCTTTCCATTCAACTATATATCCCATTGCTCATAAATTGTTTTGCATAACTGTGATTGGTTCATGTTGTAGTGGGAAGCTACCACGTGTATCCGAAAAATTCAACAACTCTAATATAAACTGCTCCAGAAATGCTATTACTTACGAGGGCAGTTCGAAAACTTCTTAGCCTAGCACAAAAAGTGCGGTATAAACAGAAAAAAGTTAAGTGTTTTGGAAACTTCCATCTCTTTTATGAACACATGTTAAATTTTGTTTCGATCTGGCAACTCCTTCATATAGAAACAGGTGTTCAACAAAGACGCATCCGCAATTTTTTTACAATGGAAAAATTAGAAATGTGTGCTGTCGTTAAATATTTACATAAAAAAGGTTTATAGAGACAAGAAATTCATAATAATATGGTGAATGTGTTAGGTGAAAGTGCTCCTTCATATGCAACAGTAAAAAATTGGGTTGCTGAATTTAAACGTGGTCGTACAAACATTGAAAACGTGGACTACGTGGACGTCCAAAAACAGCAACAACAACAGAAATTGTAGCCAAAGTGCATGATATGGTATTAAATGATCGACGAATAAAAGTGCGTGAAATTGCTAATATCATGGGCATCTCAAATGATCGAGTCCATTTAATTTTGAATGCAGAACTACAGATGAAAAAGCTTTCTGCAAGATGGGTACCGCATTTGTTAACAGTCGATCAAAAACGCATAAGAATGGACATTTCTCATGCTTGTTTGGATCGTTTTAAGCGAAATAAAATGGATTTTAAGCGTCGTTTCATAACTGTTGATGAGACATGGATCCACCACTATACTCCAGAGACAAAACAACAATCCAAACAATGGATTGAAGCTGGAGGAAGTGCCGCAAAGAAGGCATAAACAATTCAATCGGCTGGTAGGGTTATGGCAACGGTTTTTTGGGACTTCAAATGTATTTTATTGATTGACTATCTGCAAAAGGGTAAAACAATAAATTCAGAGTACTATTGCAACCGTTTGGATCAATTAAATGTGCAAATTTGAGAAAAACGTCCTGCTTACAACACAAAAAAATAATTTTTCATCAAGACAACGCACCACCGCACAAGAGTGTTTTAACAATGGCTAAAATCAACGAATTAAAGTAAGAGTTGCTTGACCACCCACCTTATTCTCCTGATTTAGCTCTCAGTGACTTTTACTTGTTCCCAAATCTAAAATTCCTTGCTGGCAAGCGTTTTACCTCAAATGAAGATGCAATTACAGTTGCAAACCACTAGACCTTGAGGAAAACTATTTTAATCAAGGGATAGAATTGCTAGAAAAGCGTTGGACTACGTGTATTGAAGTTTCAGGAGATAATATTGAAAAATAAAAATATTTTTGAAAAACTAACTATTCTCTTTCATTGATAGGCTAAGAAGTTTCAGAACCGCCCTCATACTATGTATGTATGTACACCATTCGTTAGATCATAAACATAACCTTAACTACTGAACATTTAATTGTTTGTAATGTTATCTCTTTGTAGACAGAACTCCAAACTAAAATATGCGTTCTAGTTAAATGTTATTTTTTTCAGATCATTCATACATGGAGCTTTCTTCTCACCATTTCTTTTATTCTTTCTTTTTTATTTTTTTTTTTTTTGGCAAATAGAATTTAATGATAAGAAAAGATATGGGCAAATAATAGAGATTAGAGCATCATCATATAAGGCTTTCTTTATTTTAATGTGGTGTCAAAGATATGGTGTTGAGATGTTAGCTTTTTGTTTTTCCAGTGGAGGCCGATATACCTTATGAAAGATTTTATTTATATGGTTGGGATTGTGTTTCCCAAATACACAAAATCAAATCATGATGTACAGAAGTTGAAACAAAGAACACCAATATATACAATCACAGAAAATTGGTTAAAGGTATATATAACCAGTTAAGGAAAGTTGGTTTTCAGTAATATCAACTATGAAGTTGCCACATAACCAATCTCAGATGATATTGAATGTATACCTACTGGCCAGAATGCTGTTGTGACAAAGTTAGTAAAATGAAGAATAATTAGGCAGTGGGAGCAGCTGACTTACTAGTCGATCTTTTTAATAGCGGGGAAAATCTTATCTTTGCGTCATGTTCTGGAGAATTGTTTGAAAACCTCCATATTTTGTCGATTATAAGGCTGTCCTATATTTAAAGGCTAACAAGATGAACTCCTAGTGGAGTGGGATCACTTTTAACACCTTTTAACTCGGTTGAAAATTTCATTTCCTCATCATTAGTTTATGCATTTTCAGCCCCTTATTGGGCGCCACTATTTCTGTTTAAACACGAAATAAAAATGTGATGTTAACTGCAATGATACTGGAACTCAAGTTTCTTTTACCTATAGAATACCTCTTATGAGGATCTTCTATTCAATCTCTAATTCGATCTCTAATGAGAATTTATGTATGTTTGACAAAAGGACTCTTCTGAGTATATTAAATGTGTAGTAAACATCTATTGAGGATATATTTATTGAAGACCTCTTATGAGCATATACTACTTATTGAATACTTTTTATAAAGATATTCACGGTAAAGAAGATATTCAATTAGAAGGTCTCTAATGAAGATGTTCCAAATAAGGCCTCTTGTTAGGGATCTTCTACCTATGAAAGACCTCTTACTAGGATCTTTTACTTGCAGATTATGGGGATATTTACGACATAGAAGATTTCTAATGAGGATCTTCTTCTTATAGAAGACCTCTTATGAGAATCTTCCTTTTGTAGTAGACCTATTATTTTACAGGTTTTCTTTCTATAAAAGACTTATAAGGAAAATTTTCTACTTATAAAAGAGCTCTTATGAGGATCAGCTATGCACAAAACTCATTTTCTGAGGATCCTCTATGTATGGAAGACCTCTTACAAGGATCTTCTATTTAGAGAAGACCATTTATGAGAATTTTTTACTTATATAAGACTACTTTTACTTATAGAACACCACTTCTATTACAGGTTTTCTTTCTATAGAAGACCTATTTTGAGAATCTTCTTCTTGTGGAATACCACTTATGAGGATATTGACGATATAGAAGATCTCCAACGAGGATCTTTTACTTTTAGAAGATCTCACTATGCACAAAACACCACTTCTGAGGACCTTCTATTTATAGAAGACCTCTTATGAGGATCTTCTACTTATAGAAGACCTCTTGCGAGAATCTTACTGCAGGCCTCTTATAAAGATCTTCTACTTATAGAAGACCTATAATGAGGATTTTCTACTTATAGAAGAACTCTTATGAGTATTTTTTATTTATAGAATACCTATTATGATGATCTTCTATTGATAGAAGACCTCTTATGAGGATTCTCTATGCATAAAAAACCTCTTCTGAGGATCTTCTATGTATGGAAAACCTCTTCTGAGGATCTTCTGTGTATGGAATAACTCTTATGAGGATTTTCAGCTTATAGAAGACCTCTGATGAGGATTTTCTATTTATGGAAGACCTATTATGATGGTCTTCTATGTATAGAAGACCTCTTCAATTACAGGTTTTCTTTCTATAGAAGATCTATATTGACAATCCTTTATTTATAGAAGAGCTCTTTGGAGGATGTTTTCAATGTATAAAAGATCTCTAAAAAGGATTCTTCTAAATCTTCCTCTGTGCCAAAAAATACCTTTTTCTGAGGATCTGTTCTTTGCAGAAGACCTCTTACTAGGATCTTTCAAAATTCCAAAACAAATCTCGGAATGGCCCTTAAACTGCACTTAAGCGAAATTTTTTAGCTTTTGTGAGGGAGGTACCGGAAGAAGTTGTCGGATTAGTCCATCTTCGAAATTCACTTAAATTAGAGAGAAATATTATAAGTAGGTTATGGTTCCTGGACAAAGCCGATATCAAGTTCAGACTTCGTGAGGGAAAGTAGAAGTTCAGCAGCAGCCGCATTGCATTAATGTAGGTCGATCTGCATTAGGCGTAGCGGTTGCTGCTTGCGTTCATTTACTTCTATTAAGGTAGACGGAACCTTATCCATCCTAGCCTACAAATTCTTAATTACTTTTGGTCATTTGTGCCCCTTGACATACTGATTGCAAGACCCCCTATTTTCCGGACGGTGACCAACAAGCTTCCAAGAGCAAAATACCCCTCAGTAATAGTTTTGTTCCTCTACTTTTTTAATAGTAAGAGTGGTAAAAGAGAAACGTGTCAAAATTGCTCTCATGAACATTTTACCAGAAAAGTAAAGGAACGGAAAAATGGTAGATCTGGTAGCAATGTCAAAAAGAAACATAAAAAATCAATTTTCGTCTTTTATTTCACTGTTTTTAATTTAGTTTTGTCAGCGTTCGACTTTTTATTCTGTTTTTCGTCCATTTTTATCTTCATTGTGAAATAATCGTCAAACAAAAGTCGAAAAATCTGTTCTGTCATTTTTACCTGCAGAAATTTGTCTGGTAGCCTGTGGTGGAAGAGAAATGCATATGTGCTGTCTCTCCTCTCTCACTCTCTTAAAATTGCTGCCAGCTTTACCACTTTTTGGGGTTAAGGAACGCTTTGCAGGTTAAAAATGGTAACCTCAGGTAAGTAAAGGAACACAGCTTATGTTGGCGACATGTTCAAAGTATTTCAGTCATGTAAAATTTCTCTACAATTGGTGTTTTAGGACACGGCGTGCTAACTTGGCGATAAACTGTAGGTCATTGAGCTTAATATAAAACGGGGTGCACTCATTGATATGAGAGAAGTCTCCCTTGTCCCCTTTGGGACGTTTGTGGAACAACTATTAGTGTCAGTATGCGCGATGGGTCAACATAAACTCAAGCTGACAATACCCTTCTATATGGAATCTCCTTTAAACTAACAGTCGCTAATCGGCACCCTTCCCAAAGTTCGCCAAGACTGTCTATGGTGTTGACTAGAAAGTCTAGAGATACCTTCTACATGACCTTCATTGCTCTGTAGGGGGCAGCTCTACTGAACTGCGTGTGTTTTGGGTGTTTCCCCATGGCCCGCGAACCCAACGTCACGCAGACGTTCTTCATTTAGCAGCCATCGATTGTCGCTGATCTTGCCGTCAGAATTAGATCTATCGATGACTGCTACTCGAAGTTAATCGAATACCATACCAATGGTACCCGATAAAATGGCTTCTGTCCAGCGCCGCTGGATCTATGCTCACGGGTGCATAGATCCAGAAGACACATTTTTGTCTAAAGTTTGCTTGGGAGGCTATCTTAGCTGTTATATCCCGCCTGATTTCCTTCTTTTGATAGCCAACAGAGGATGTACAACGTTTGGATTCTTGTCTAGTGGTGGGTCTCTTGGCCTTGGGGTTTGGTTCTTCCGTTGACCTTACCCACTTCAACGTATTGATGGATGGAGAAGGTACTGAGGCCCATTCCTGGTCAGACTTCACTCCCCTTTGCGTTCTTGATTTTATTTGTGATTTTATTGGGTTGAGTCACGCCACCATCGCTTCCAATTTGATGTTTTCAGGCCATAGGAGTCGACTTTGGGCCAACCCACCTTGGCCTCTTCGGTCATAGGGATGAGTGAAAGCCTGTTAAATTCAAGATTTCTCTTGGCTAAGTGATGATTGTTACTTTCAAAGTTGCTTATTACCCTGTGATTAATCCTGATTAATTTGCCCATGAACTTCTGAGATAGCGCTCTCTTCTTAGCCAACCAAGTCGCAGAGCTGTTTTGAGGTAGTAGGAGCCTTTTCGGCCAAGGTTTTGGCTGCGACCGATGGCCGTAATGCTGGTGCTTCAGATGACTTGGCAGAAGCCGAGGCCAGATTATTAGAGAAATTAGTCATTCACACCTTTTAATAGTTATGGTGCCATTTTAGTTGATCACCGTAGTATTTTTCACAGCTTTTGTACTACGTCTGGAAAAAAATATTATCGTGCCCACTATTTTTGTGAAGAATGTTGCACATTTGTGGGGGAGGTACACGAAAGAATAGACCGATATGGCCATTTTCGAACTTGGAAGTACAAAATATTACGAAGTACAAAGTTTGGACCAAATCGGTGGATGCCTTCGAGAGTTATTGCCAGACAGACAAAGCTGAGGGTACAACAATGTGTAAATATTGAATAGAGATTCGTACGAGGGTCGAACTTGTTATACCCTCCACCACAAGTTGTATTGAAGTAAAATGGAATAATTAGTTTCCTTTCGTGTATGAAGAAGACTTAATACTAAATTTCAGCAATTTCGGTAAGACAATGTGAGGCACCGTTCTATGGGGGCTATTTCAAAACGTCGATCTATACCGACAAATTTCTGACGGAAAGTTTTTAGACTCAAATAAGACTTATTTATTTCCTATATTTCGGTAAGAGAATGTGGCTAAAACTTAAAAAATACCGAAAATCAAGAAGTACGCTTTTATGGGGATATAGGAAGACGTGGACCTATACTGATAATACTCTTCTGGAATATTTTATAGCTCTTGGAAGACTAAATAACGAATTTCAGCCATTTCGGTGGGATATTGACGTCACAATCTTCAGAATTACGAAAATCGGGAGGTACCGTTCTAAGGGGGCTATATCGAAACGTGGACCTATGCCGACGAATTTTAGTCGGAAATGAAGCAATATGAAAGCGTGGACTGGTACAGACAAATTTCTGGCGAACAGTTTTGTATCACATTGAAGACTAAATACCAAATTTCAGCCATTTTCGTGGAATATTGAAGCCACAACCTACAAAATACGGAAAATCGGGAGGTACCTTTCCATGGGGGCTATATGAAGGAGTGGACCTATACCGACAAAGTTCTGGGGGAAAGTTTTATACTACCAACGTAGACTAAGTACCAAATTTCAGCCATTTCGGTGTGATAATGAAGCTAAAACCTTAAAAATACCGAAAATCGGGAGGTACCGTTCTATGGGAGCTATATGAAGGCGTGGACCGATACCGACAAAATTCTGGGGGAAGGTTTTATACCTTTAAAGAAGACTGCGTACCAAATTTCATCAATTTTGGTAGGATAATGAAGCTAAAACCTTAAAAATACCGAAAATCAGGAGGTATATCAACACGTGGACCGATATATCCCATTTTCAATACCAACCATCCTGCAAGTAATAAAAACTTCTGTACCAAATATTGACTCTCTATCCTTAAAATCGCGAGCTGTATCCTGATTTCAACAGACAGAATTTAATTATACCCTCCATATGGTAGAGGGTATAAAAATGCCAATATACTCTATGGAATTAGTTCCCAACTTGGGCGCCACATTAAAGCGTATAAAAGTGTAAATTAGGGTGGGGCAATTTGAACACTTTACTGGGCCCTTCGCGTTTCTGATTCCTGGGATTGTACTGAGCAAAACAAAGTCCACCATATGTCTACGGTGAAAATCGAGCCTCCCGATTTCCACTTGACATTTTTTATCCACAAGGCCAAAACTGCCTGAAGGAGCGTTCCAATGCTTTTGCGATAACATTTTTTTGCAACAATTTTTTGCCTTAGTGTTGGATCGAAAATCTGTGGTTTGGCTGTTATATGCAAAAATATCCAAAAACTTGGATAAAAACTTCAAAGTCGGGAAGCTCGATTATCACCGTAGACATATGGCTTAGTGGATTATTCGGTCAGTACAATCGCAGGAATCAGAAACGAGATGGGCCCAATAATGTGTTTTTCATTACATACAAATCACCTCGACCTAGTGTATATCCATCGTTAGCATAAAGACTGAGGGTATAACAATACATAAATGCTGCGTAAAGATTCGTTCCCAAAATTGGGCGCCACTAATTAATTGAAGTTATTTTTTATTGTTCTTTATTATACCCTCAGTATTTATGCTAACGAGGGTATATACACTGTCATACGGCAAAAATGTGCCTCATGGAAATAATGGTTTTAGACCCCAAGTATGTTTGGACGAAATGTGTTTCAGACAATTTGGAGTCGATTGAGCAATGTCCGTCCATCTGTCTGTCTGGCTGGCTGCAGCGCACGATAACTCTCGAACGGATTAACCGATTCGGTTCAAATTTTGGCTTTCGTAATATTTTACCCAAACTTAGTTTAAGTTCGAAGATGGGCTATATTGGTCCACTCGTTCCGGTACCTCCCCCACAAAAGTTCGAAAATGTTCGGAAAATTTGTGCGCACGATAACTCTTGAAGGGAGGAACCGATTTGGTCCATACTTTGCCCATCGTGGAATGTATACCAGACTTAGATAAGGTTTCAATATGGACTCAATCGGTCCACTCCTTCGGGTAGCTCCCACACAAAATTTCAGTTTAGGGCCATCTCTCGAATCGCTTTTATTTTTATTTTAACAACTTGTATTCACTGCCCTCCATACGACGGTACAAGTTTCATCAGGGGCAAGTCCATACTTCTTGAGAAAATAGCCTGAAAGTTGCAAAAAAACCCCTATGACACCGTGTGAGGTGGTTGGAGCGCAAGATAACTCCCAAACGGATCTGCCGATTCGGTCCAAAATTTGGCCTTAGTAATATTTTGTCGGAAAATATTTTGAGTTTGAAGATAAGCCATATCAGTCCACTCCTTCAGGTACCTCCCCCACAAAAGTTCAAAAATGTTCGGAAAAATTGTTCGTACGGTAACTTTTGAAGGGAGTGGCCGAATTGGTCTATACTTTACACATCCTAATACATCTACCAGATATAGATCAGGTTCAAATATGGACTATATTTGTCCACTCCATCCGGTACCTCCCACACCAAATTTCGGATAAGTTCACTTTAAGACCTGATATCGAATCTCTTTGATTTTCGTTGAAGCAACTTGCATTCGATGCCTCAATTACGATGGTAAAAGTGTTTTTAGGGGCAAGTCCATACTTCTTGAGCAAACAGCCCGAAAATTTAAAAAACCCCCTATGGCACCATATGTTGTGGTTGGAGATCCACTTCCATAATGGTCAATGTCGATCCATTCCTTTTAATATATCCTTCGCAAAACTGTTGATCTTTAATCCTAAACAACATTTTTGTCGGTTCAAACGCCCAAAATTTTGGGAAAAAATTGTTCCAATATACACAGGCTGAGGGTATATCTCTGTCGGTAAAGCCGACTGATACTTTTTTACTTGTTTTTTTGAATAAAGATAATAAGAAGAAATATCCTTGTTCGCCCAATGGCTGAGGGTACAAATATGAATAAATACTTCTTTCTCCAAGTTGGGCGCCACTTATTAACTAAAGTTGATTGTTTATGACAATCAAAAACTTAAAATTTTGAAGACCACATTTTCCCCATTTTCCTTTTTTATTCTTTTTTCGCTTACCGGTTCCATTTCCTGATCCATTGTTAAATCTCCAAATGCGGGCATCTGTTGTTGTAATTCACTATTTAACTTGTCGATATCCTCGTTGTTATGCGAATCTAACGATAAATCACTAACACCCGAATGGTAGCGAAAATATTTACGTTTCAATTCAAGAGTATTAAATTCGTCATAAAGTGTGGTGGGCGGCTCTCCTTCTCCCGATGGAGTGGTGGCTAGATAACGTATACGTCGACGATTGTGGCGGCTATCGTCACTATCCGGTGTATCGTCGGAATCGTCGTCACTGGGATGTTCTATGGAATAGGGTTCTTGGGATGACGGTTCGTATGCCAATTGTTTGGCAATAATCAGCGGTGGTCGTACACGATTACCAAGGGTAAAACGAACTGTGGGATGGCTACTAATCGTGTCCTTTGATGCTAAGTCTTCAGCTGATGTTGCACCGCTAGGTTGTACACTTTCCGCTAATGAGATGTGATCGTCTGTTTGATTTGGTGTTGAGATATGAACTGATTTATCTTGAGATGTTGGCGACGATTGCTGGTATGGTGGCTGCTGCTGCTGATCTTGTTGCGGCGTTAACTGCTGAGTGGTTGATGGTGCTGATGTTGGTTCAGTTGATGCTTGATTTGCTGGCAATGAAGCGTTAGTTGCAGACAACAATTCTGATTCAGATTGAATTTCGATTTTTTGCGGTTGGGTTGTTGTGTTGGGCGGTGTTAGATTCGCTGCAGTTGTTGTTGTTGTTGCTGGCAGTGGTGACGGAGGTGGCGTCGGTGTCTTGTTATTCTTGGAGTCTGGAATTCCCACAGATTCGTGAGATCTATCGGTAGACTCTGTTGATGTAGGTCTTGGAAATCTATGACCTCTTTGTGGATTTATCATTAAATCGTTTTCTTTAGTATCAGTGGTGGTGGTAGCAGCTGGGCTGCTTTCGCTGATCTTCGTTACTGATCCTTTGCCAGTTGCTGATGCTGCTATTCCTGCTGCTCCTTGTTTGCCTGAGCTTGCCTTATTGGTTTCTGATTTCTTTTTAGATTTTGCAGCCGTTACCAATTTTATGGCTGCCCGTGTGGTAGTAGCTGTTTTGCGTACTGCACCACCACTATTCGTATTGCTGCTGGTACAGGTCGAGTGACTAGAGCTTGTTGAGGGTTGGGGCTGCTGTGCTAGACGTGAGGGTTTGGCGGGTGCCCTGTCTCGTGGTGGAATATCTTTAGAACTTTGAGTGATGGTGATTTTCTCTTCCGCTTTGGATTCTTTCTTTGATTGTGCTTGTGTTGTTGTTGTGGTTGGCGCTACTGCTGTTGTGGTGGGTTTCTGTGACGTTTGAGTTTTTAATTTACCTTTGAGTTTTTTCTTTTTATCTTCCTTTGTGGTGGTGGTAATCTCTGCGGTTGTTGTTGCTGTTGTTGTAGTGCCGCCGTTGGCGTTTTTATTCTGTCGGCCCAATGGTGGGGTAGTTGTTGGTGTTGTTGTAGCTGATGAGGGTTGTGTTAATGTTGGAGTTGGAGATGGTGATGAAGTGGGACACCTATTTGTTGTTCCCGAATCCGCCACCTTTTCTATTTTCTTTGACTTTATGGTTATTTGAACTTTGCGTTTTCCCTCCGTGGGTGATAAACGTTCCGTGGTTACAATCACTTCATTTTCTGTGTCATGAAACAAAGGTTCTAAAACACGCTCGCTTGGTGTGGATAAATTATCCCCCACCTGGCAATCCTTTTTGGGTGCAACTTTTGATTTCTTTAAACTGAATAAAGACGATTTTTTCTTTTTTATTTTCGGTTGTGTCACTGGTGAATGGTCACCATCAGCATCACTTGACAATATAAGATCAGAGGCGGCAGCCGATCCTCCTGTGGCATCAATGGAACTTTTACTCACTGCTGGTTTTTCTTTCTTCCGTGTTGAGCGTGACAGCTTTCTTAGGGCTGAGGAGAAGCGAGAACGTACCTTTTCCTTTGTTTGCCTTTCCTCGGGATCCGAGTGTATGACACGAGAGTGGTCCCCTAACTCTGGATTACTACTTTCGGCTGTAGCGGAAGCAGTTGGTAAAATCTCCAATGAGGCTGGTTGATTTCCTGGCCAGGTTTCAAACTTTTTGTTTGCAGAATCGATATTGTCGTTGACATCAGTATTTTGCATAGTATCGGAAAAATCTGCTTTGTGGGTTAGAAAAGGGGAAAGGATGTGGAAAAGAAGGATGGATAGTTGTTGGGGTTTTTGAATTGTTTTTCCAATCTCATCAAGAATTCAATTGGAATTGTTGCGCATAAGCGTCAATGTTTGTGTGTGTGAGGGAATTTTCACTTTCAGCACTTGTAGGGTTTCCCGGAAAAATTCTTTAGATTTTTCATTTGTATTCAACAAAAATTATTCATTTTTTTCTTTCACTCTGTATTCCTCTCCCTCTCAATATGTTGGTTTCCTCACATTGTCCTTTGCGTTATTATCCTTTTTCGTTTTGGAATTCAAAAGTCCGTTTTCCGTTTTGTATTAACCGTTTTGTTGTCTTGTTGCACTTGTCGCTGCTGTTTTCTTAACGTCAAAATCACCACCGTTTCCAACGCCCACTTACACGAAACTGTTCTCTTCTAGGCATTTTGTAGGCTTTTTATAAATTCGTTTTCTATTCAGAGAATTGCAACGACCATCCGACCGACCGACTGCTGCACTGAAACAGGGCCAAACCAACCGCGAACAAACAAAGTATCTTAACGGCAGTCAGTAAGTGTTGCTGCTGATGATTGTTGTTGTTGCTGTTGTCGTTTTAGTTGTTGACTTTATGATTTTTGCAATTCTTTGGGCACACACACATACATATGTGCGTCTGTCATCTCCAATCCATAGGGTTTTGGATTACACTTGTTTACAGGTTCTTCCACCATCTGAATGAAGCAACATTGGAGGGACACAGGCATGGCTAACGCCACCACTCACCCTATGTTGAAAATTTATTTGGTTTTGTTTTTGTTGTTCGTTTTTTTTTGAGTTGAGGTGGAAATTTGAGTTCTACTCAAAATTAATTGCGGTAAATATTTAGATGTGGCGTTTACGGTTTAGAATAGTGGTGCAACATTGGATGCCGTTTTTTTTTCGTTTGTTTTGTTATTGGGTTTGTCATTGCAACATATTCATACAACGGTTCTTTTTTATTGAACAATAAGTTATATTTATTGGTCGCAGTTTGATAAGGGGATGCGTATGAGCAATGGAATTCCTAAACACATAAGCAATGTGGCGTAGCTTTGGTTGTCTCATGGTAGGAGAGGAGCTTAAGAAATCCCCAAATCTTTTAGGTATAGAGATTTTAAATGTGTTCTGTCGAGGATTAAATTTAAAAAAACTCCGTGGTACAATGGTTAGCTTGAGCTCAGTAAACACAGAATGTCGTGAATCCCAATCTCCGCCATGACAACATCAACAAATGTCATGGAGTGCAAAAGCCATCAGCGTAATGTTGGGCCTACATTTCCTTAGTATTTCTCTAATCTACGCCTAAATCTTCTCTACATTAGGTATCGTATCAGAAGTCTGACCATACCACTTCCGGAATTTTTTATGGAAAAGAGTGTTTTTAAGATTAAAAATTCGCAAATAAAGTTTTAGTTAATTTCTATATTCCTACCACGACCGTGACTAATACCAAGCTTCTAAGCATTGGCAAAGGCCATCTTCTCTAATCAAAGGGTTGTATTGATTAATTAAAATCTAGCTATTGAATACAAAACAATTGATTCATAATACATTATTTTTATCACCATTGGCTATTAATAGATAGAGCATTCGGAAAAAATGAGTAATTATTTAAAATAAGACTCAGTACTTAGTGAATAGAAGATCCTCATGAGAGGCTTTATATACATACATAAATATTATATCCTTATAAAAGGATTATCATAAGTGTTATTTTATAAATAGAAGATTATAACAGACCTGTGTCCGCTTTGTTGGCGTATTGATTTTTATTTTCTCCGGGAGCCATCCCTGTACATTCCCTGAAAATTTCAGGATAATCGGTAATAGCAGTTTTGTAGATATAACATATTTAAGATACCAAGAAACGGTCGTGACCGGCTTTAACATGGTAAAGTCCAGGATTTATCTTGGTCCCTCTCTCATCTCAAGTGGACACTGACCTCCCCGGGGTGTCACCTGGGGAGCTGCCTTTAACACCCGATAAAGGTAGTGAGCTAACATGTGCCGCGCGTTCACCCATAAGAACGTTGAAAACTTGGGTTTGGTTCGGGCTAGTAACACCCTCCCCCCCCTCTAGAAAAAAGCAGCCTACTATGAACAAGTGTGCAAAGGCTATAGTCGGGACGGGGCCGACCATGTGATACCCTACACCACTACCCCTGTGCATAAGCTTTTCACTGGTAAACATTTCTTTTAGGGAATATTAACCGACTACCACCAAAAATAATATGTCTCTGGGAGCCCCATAAGCAACCAAAATTTCGTGACCATCAAAATTACGACCTGTAGCTTGATTGCAAAAAATGGAAGAATTGGATGCATTTCCGACTATTTTGGTATCTCCCTTGTTTGACCACCTTCGCCAACCTGCTTAACACCAATGTAAAGGTAATATTTTCTTCTTCCATTGACAGGCTTTGCCGTTGGAATACCCCTACTAGAAGCCAATATATTCACAAAGAATAAAACTTTGAATTTGTCTCCAAATGAGTTTTTCCCCATTCCGACCCCTAAATATTATCCGACTATTACCAAAATCAATAGGCTTCTTCCTATGTGGGACCCGCATCAACTCCCAAAAAATTCGTGACGATCCGATCAAAATTGCGACCTGTAGCGTGATTACAAACAAATCGGGAAATGGGATGCAGTACCGACTATTGCGATATATATGTTGTTTGAGCAGCTACGACAACCTCCTTTACATCGTTGTAAAGGTGATATTTTCTACTTTCCTTGCCAGGTTTTGCTTTTGATATACCTCTTAAAGAAACAGAGATATTGGCCTTGAAATAAAACGTAGACCTTTTCTCCAAATAAGTTTTTGCCCATTCCGACCCCTGAATATTATCCGACCATCATCAAAATCAGTAGGCTTCTTCCTCTGTGGGACCCCCATTAACCCCTAAAATTTCGTGACGATCCGATCAAAATTGCGACCTGTGGCGTGATTACAAAAAAAATCGGAAAATGGGACGCATTATCGACTATTACCATATCTCTGCTATTTGGCCATCTATGACATCCTAATTTACATCGTTGTAAAGGCGATATTTTCTACTTTCCTTGCCAGATTTTGTTTTTGATATATCTCTTAAAGAAACAGAGATATTGGCTTTGAAATAAAATGTTGATTTTTCTCCAAATAAGTGTTTGCCCATTCCGACCCCTAAATATTATCCGACCATCACCAAAATCAATATGCTTCTTCATCTGTGAGACCCCCATTAACTCTCAAATTTTCGTGACGATCCGATCAAAATTGCGACCTGTAGCGTGATTTCCAAAAAAATAGAAAGTGGGATTTATTACCGACTATTGCGATATCTCCGTTATTTGGTTACCTACGCCGACCTAGTTTGCATCATTGTAAAGACGGGATCTTCTACTTTCATAGTCAGGCTTTGCTTTTGGAAAATGTTCAACCAAAGCTGTGATATTCGTCAATATAATTAAAATTGCAAAAATGAAAATTGGGGTTTTATTTGCTACTATTGCGATATCTTCGTTGTTCGATCACCTACGAGCACCTACTTTACATCATTAGAAAGGTGATATTTTCTGCTTTCATCATCAGGTTTTGCTTTTGGTATACCCCATATAGAAGCTGAGATCTTGGCTTTGGAAAAAAACGTTGTCTTTTTACCCACCTAAGTTTTTTGCCCTTTCCGACCCCTAAATATTATCCGACCACCACCAAAATCAATAGGCATCTTCCCCTCCGGGACCCCCATCAACATCCAAAATTTCGTGACGATCCGATCAAAATTGCGACCTGTAGCGTGATTACAAGGTTTAGATGGACAGACGGACGGACTGACGGACGGACACACATAGCCAGATCGACTCAGCTCGTCGAGACATTCATTTTGGTATATATAAGTATGGGTCTACGACCATTATTGTAGGGTATAAAAAACAAAAGAAAAGGAAAACAAACCCCTCTAAAGTTGACGACTCCCGCAAACGTTTTAAGGGCCATGATCTGCGAATCTGCACCTGGAATGTTCGCACTCTTTATAGAGAAAGTGCAGTTTACGGGCTGGCAGATGTACTTGAAAAGTACAATATAGGAAATACATACAGGAAATACGATGGACTGGGAAAGATGTCACAACAACACCTAAATGTGACGCACTGTATTATAGCTGCCATGACACAAAGCATGAGTTTGGTTGCGGTTTTGTAGTTAGTCAGAGGTTAAAACATCTAGTCTCCAGCTTCACCCCAGTAAATGAAAGACTTGGTACAATTCGATTAAAAGCAAAATACTTGAACATCAGCTTTATCTGCGCTCATGCTCCAACCGAAGACAAGGACGAACAGACCAAAGATATATTTTACGAGCGCTTAGAAGAAACATATGACCGTTGCCCTGCCCATGACATTAAAATCATTCTAGGCGATTTTAATGCCAAAATTGGAAAGGAGAATATCTTTGGCTTAACAGTCGGGAAATTCAGTCTCCACAGTGAAACATCAGACAATGGAATGAGGCTGATAGACTTCGCAGCGGCAAAAAACATGGTAGTTAGCAGTACCAGATTTAAGCATCTCGATATTCATAAGGGCACTTGGCTGTCTCCAGACCAAAGAACAATAAATCAAATTGATCACGTTGTGATAGATGGAAGACATTCATCGAGCGTGTTGGATGTACGATCGTTCCGAGGCGCAAACATTGATTCGGACCATAACCTCGTTGCAGCAAAGGTACGTACCCGTCTTAACGTTGCAAATAAAGCACGGACAGACACAACACGAAAGTTGGACATCGCTAAGCTGCAAACACAACAGATAGCCACAGCATATTCCACTCAACTGACCCAATTGCTTAATGAAAGCGCTTCTCGTCCCAATAACATATCAGCACAATGGCAAAATATTGTCCACTCCATGCAAACAGCCGCAAAGTCCATACTTGGATTACAGGGACTTCCACAAAGAAATTGATGGTATGACCAGGAGTGTCGTGCTGCTACCGAAGAAAAAATGCGGCATATAGAGCTACTTTACAATCAGTAGCAACGCGTAGCGTACGAGAGAGATATCGGGAGAAAAGGAGAGAAGAGAAACTTATTTTCCGCAAGAAAAAGAGAGAAATGGAAAAGCGTGAAAAAATCGAGATGTACAGGAGCCAGAACGAAGTCCGAAAATTCTACCAAAGAGTGAAGCATCAAACAGATGGCTTTGGTACAGGCATATCCTCCTGTAGAGACCAACAAGGTAATTTGGTAAATGATACAGATAGCATGCTCAGGATATGGAAAGAACATTTTTCCAAGCTGTTGGTATCCGATAGCAGTGAAGACGGCGAAGATACCACAGATCCAATCCCAGAAGATGGTATTGAATGTATACCGCCCAGCCAAGATGAGGTAAGGACAGCAATAAACCGGCTGAAGAATAATAAAGCAGCAGGAGCCGATGGCTTATCAGCCGAGCAGTTTAAAACCGGAGGCGTTGCGCTGATAAGATGTATGCATCAGCTAGTTAGCACCAATACAGGCAGGAAGAACGCGTACTCGACGATTGGAACCTGAGCATCCTGTGTCCCGTCCACAAGAAAGGAGATAAGACTGTAGGCTCCAACTATAGGGGCATAAGTCTTCTTTCTCCCTAATGCCTTTAAGATAGTGTCAGGGATATTGTGCGAACGACTGTCGCCAATGGTCAACGAAATAATTGGACCATACCAATGTGGCTTTAGACCTGGCAAGTCCACCATTGACCAGATATTTAACAAACAAAAACATTGTTCCACAACATCCCATACGCGACAAGGGAGACTTCTCTCATATCAATGAGTGCACCCCGATTCATATTAGCTCAATGATATGGGACCTACTGTTTATCGCCGAGTCCGAACGGCGTGTCTAAAGACACCACTTGTAGAGAAGTTTTACAAGACTGAAATACTCAGGAAATGTCGCCACCATTACTGAGGGGTATTTTGCCACCGTTGAAAAATGTTTGATGTTGCCTGGCCGGGGAATCGAACCACCGACCTTCTGTGTGCAAGGCGGGTGTGCATACCATTGCACCACGGTGGCATCCTGATATTTACCCTGCGGCAAATCCTGCAGAAGACCCAAGAGATGTAGATCGACACATTTCACCTTTTTGTCGATTATAAAGCAGCCTTCGACAGCCCGCTGCGTTCAAAGGTATTCCAAGCCATGTCTGAATTTGTCTGCCTACAAGATCGTGTCAGGGATATTGTGCGAACGATTAAAGCCTATGGTCAACGAGATAATTGGACCATACCAATGCGGTTTTAGACCTGGCAAGTCCACCATTGACCAGATATTTACCCTGCGGCAAATCCTACCTACCACATTTTTGTCGATTATAAAGCAGCCTTCGACAGCCCACTGCGTTCAAAGGTATTCCAAGCCATGTCTGAATTTGGTATCCCCGCAAAGCTCATCCGGCTTTGTAAAATGACTTTAACTGACACGAGGTCCTCAGTTAAAATAGGAAAGAACCTCTCCGAAGAGTTTGGTACCAAAAGAGGTTTCAGACAAGGAGACAGCCTTTCGTGTGATCTCTTCAACTTCCTGCTGGAAAAGGTTATAAGAGAGGCAAACGTGGAAGTTGCGCAATCTACACCAATAGTCACATGTTACTTGCTTATGCTGATGATATAGACATCATGGGCCGATCAGTAAAAGAAGTAACTGCTACCTTTATGAAGGTCGAAGGAGAATCTGCTGAAGAGGGTCTGGCGGTAAACGGCGGGTAGATCAAGTTGATGGTGTCGACGCGCAATGCGTCAATAGATCTCGGACCAACTGTTGAAGTTGGTTCCTATAATTTTGAGGTAGTCAAAGGCTTCGTCTACCTCGGCACCGCCGTAAACACAACAAACGATATCAGTTGTGAAATATAAAGAAGAATTGTATAGGCCAACAGATGCTACTTTGGCTTAAGTAAGCAGTTTAAAAAGCAAAGCCACATCTCTCCAAACAAAAATTACGCTTTACAAAACACTGATACCACCCGTGCTGATATATAGTTCCGAAGCCTGGGTACTTGCGCAAGCAGACATGGCAGTGCTTGGTGTGTTTGAGAGAAAAATTCTGCGGAAGATCTACGGACCAATCTGGGTTAACGGTGAATAATGTTCGTTCGCGTGGCCTTTGTTCGAAAGATCAAATCCCGTAGAGAGCAAAATAAAATAAAAATATGAAGTGTGTAGAAATTAAAACAAATTCCCCCCTTAACAGTTCTAAAAATAGAAGAAACATACATATGTTTTTCAGCTTATTTTTCTACTTCCAGTGGACATAAAATAATTAGTTATTCTAGTGGTCGTAGAATAACTAGTTATTCAGTGAGACATGCCATTGTTAAAATAATGGGTTAGTAAGTAGTTACGACTACCAATAAGTACTATAAAAACCCATTATTTAGTAAGGAGCACTTCTAGGGCTAAATTTAAATTTGAATTTAATGACAACATTTAATTTAAGAATGAAACTATTAATATCTTTATAATATTTGAAGAATATTTAACTGAATTAAAGGAAACTGTAAATATTTATTTAGCATACAATGTTATTATATTAATGAGGTTTGTTTAAACGTTTAAATAATTATATACGTGTCAAAAAAATTGGAAAAAATTATTTTATATACCCATATATACGAAAGCTGCTAAGAGGTAATTACTTTGGGCCCCCCCAGCAAACAATGGATAGGGCATCGTATGTCCATCAAGCCCATGTCTTTCAAGAAATTCTAAATATTTTCAGATTTTGAAAAAAATATTTTATATGCCCGCGAAAGCTGCTAAAGGGTAATTACTTTGGGGCCCCTACTAAATATTCTTCGACGGAATATTTTTTTCTGGATAGGGCATCGTATGTCCATCAAGCCCATGTCTTTCAAGAAATTCTAAATATTTTCAAATTTTGAAAAAAAAAATATTTTATATGCCCGCGAAAGCTGCTAAAGGGTAATTACTTTGGGGCCCCTACTAAATATTGGGGAGGGGTTCGTCGACGAAATATTTATTTCTGGATAGGGCATCGAATGTCCATCAAGCCCATGTCTTTTAAGAAATTCTAAATATTTTCAGATTTCGAAAAAGGGCTATTTTTTGTAATATTTGATCAAAATTTACATTTTTGAATTTTTTTTATTTATCGTTTGTTTATTGATGTCTTCTGACCTTTTTAATACGAGTAGATTGGAACATTTGAAAACTCAACACGGATATTTTGATGCAAAATAAAAAAGAAAAACAAAATGTTAACCTTCACCTTGAATTCCTCTGCAACTATAAGACCGAGTTTGATCGTTTTGTTTGCATATGAAAGCTGATTGTGTTATCTGTCGAAGAAAAATGTATAAAAACTATGAAAATATCTCCATCCGTTCAAAAGATGCAGAGTTTTGAGCACGAAAAACTATTCTGAACCACTGTGCGGAGTGCTTTAAGACACCACATGGCTGAAATACTCAGGAAATGTCGCCAACTTTACACTGAGGGATATTTTGCCACCGTTGAAAATGTTTCAGTTGCCTGGCCTGGGAATCGTACCCGGGCATTTAGTGTGTAAGGCGGGTGTACGATTACGATCTTATTTTGAGAGTCATTTCTTTCTATAGATATTATAATGCCAGCATATCAACGATCCAAAAGCTCTAAATCTGATATCAGCCGTAAGGATTCTTCTTCTTTATTTACTCATCCGTTATCCGGATATAAGTGATCGTACAATTCATCTTTTTTTAATATTTATCGCATTTTAATTATTATCTTATTGTATAGTGGTTGTCAGCTCTCTGTGTTTTGCAGCATTCAGCAGATCGGTTTCGTTGGTATAACCTGTCCAGTCCATGATATTTTTGAGCCAGGATGTTTCTTTCCTTCCTCTAGCTGGCCTTCCTTCAATTTTTCCCTTCAGAATTGCTTGTAAAATTATGTATTTGTTGTTCCTTAATACATGTCCCAGATACGCTATTTTGCACCTTTTTATAGTTGTTATTAATTGCCGGCTTATATTTATCCTTCTTAGTACTTCGTCATTAGAAATTTTCGCAGTCCATGGTATTTTCAGTACTCGCCGGTAAATCCATATTTCAAAGGATTCCAATTTTCTTTCATCAGAGGATTTGAGCGTCCAAACTTCTGTTCCATATAACAGCACCGACCAAACATAACATTTTATAAAACGTATTTTTGTTGTTATATTTATGTCATGACTTTTCAGGGTTTTACTATATTTACAGAAAGCATCTCGCGCCATCTCTATTCGACTTTTTATTTCTTTCGAGGGATCCCATTTGTCGTCTATTAACATCCCAAGATATTTAAAGGTTCTCACTCTTTCTATTTGTGTACCTTGTACTTTTAAGTTCACCTCAGCATGGGGATTTTTTCTGCTAATGATCATGTACTTCGTCTTCTTCATGTTGATTTTAAGACCATATTTCTCACTTACACGTGCCAGTTTCTCTACTAGTTTTTGTAGACCGGCTATGCTCCCTGCCAGTAACGTAGCATCGTCCGCATACCTTATATTGTTGATTAGTTTCCCATGAATTCTGATTCCGATGTTTTCTCCTTCGAGTGTTTCTTGGAATATTTTCTCTGAATACACGTTGAATAACAGGGGAGATAAAGAGCATCCCTGTCTAACACCCCTTGATATGGCAATTTCTTTTGTGGGTTCTCCACTTACGTCAATTCGTGCCGACTGATTCCAATAAAGACTTTTAATGCACTGGAGTTCGTTTTCTGGTATTCCCATAGTATTCAAGATTTCTATTAATTTGTCATGTTTGACGGTGTCGAATGCCTTTTCATAGTCAATAAAACACATGAACACATCCCTCTGGGCATCTCTACATTTCTGTGTTACAACTTGAGGATTGACTTTCAAAAAAAAAAAAAACACAATGGTCTTCGTTGCTCCATTACTTACATATCTCAAAAGCAAAAATTCCAAGAAAGTTTAAACCGACTGTTGCCTAAATGTTTCTCAATCCTTAGTTTCTCTTTTAATATATTTTTTGTTCTACAGTACGATAACTTTGATTTAGCTCAAGGACTATTTTGCTAGGCAACACTACAAATATAATAACCAAGTTAATTGCATCGAAGGTCAGCTTGATTGCATTGAATTGTTTGTTGACCTTTGGAAATAAAATCTCTAAGTCACGCCATACTTCCTTCGCAAAAGAATGTTTACCTTTTCATGGAAATTGAAGAAAAACAGACTAATTATGACATCATACTCGTTGAAAAATAAAAACAAGAAATTCATTGCCACCTACATGAGGTCATGTCTTTAAAATATTATAGTACGTTTTCATTTTACTAGGCATTGAAAATTCAGCGGAGTAAAAATGACAAATTTTTCTAAAGTGGAAAAACCTCTAATGTAAACATACTATTAGATTTTAACTTGCACTCAAACTATCTATGTAAATAATTATAATCTCTTTATAATTAAAATTTAATGCAATCTTAGGTAGAAACTCATCAAAATAAGTTGTAAAAAAGTCATAACCCTAGTGGACACTGACCTCCCCGTTGTTGTCACCTGGGGAGCTGCTTTTAACACCCGTTAAAGGTAGGGAGCTAACATGTGCCGCGCGTTCACCTATAAGAACGTTAAAAACTTGGTTTGGGCGACGGATTAGTAACCCTCCCCTAGAAAAAGCAACCTACTATGGAAAAAACAAAAGAAAAGAAAAACAAACTCCCTAAAGTTGAAGGACCCCTGCAAACGTTTTAAGAACCATGATCTGTGAATCTGGAGCTGGAATGTTCGCACTCTTTATAGAGAAGGTGCTGCTTTCTTTATAGAGAAGGTGCAGTTTACAGATGTACTTAAAAAATACAAGGCCGATATTACTACCATACAGGAAATACGATTGATTGGGAATGGTGTCACAACAACACCTAAAAAGGTGGCGCTCTCTATTATAGATGCCATGACACAGAGCATGAGTTTGCGGATTTGTAATTGGTCGGAGGTTAAAACATCTGGTCTCCGGCTTAACACCAGTAAATAAAAGACTTGCAAATCAATACTGTTCAAAGCAAAATTCTTCAACATTAGTTTTATCTGTGATCATGCTCCAACCGAAGACAGGGACGAACAGACCAACGATATTCTACGAGTGCTTATAAGAAACATATGACCGTTGTTAAAATTAATCTAGACGATTTTAATGCCAAAATTGGAGAGAATATCATTGCCGCAACAGTCGGGAAATTCAGTCTCCACAGTGAAAAATCTGACAATGGAAGGAGACAAAGAAAGCATAGTTAGGAGTACCAGCTTTAAGCATCTCGATATTCATAAAGGCACCTGGCTGTCTCCAGATCAAAGAACAAGAACCAAATTCGAGCATGCAAATACGTGCCAGATTAAACGTAGCAAATAAAGTACGAACAGACACAACACGGAAGTTGGACATCGGTAAGCTGCAATCACAACAGATAGCCACAGCATATTCCACTCAACTGACCCAATTGCTTAATGAAAGCATAACATATGCAAACAGCCGCAAAATCAGTACTTGGATACCAGAGACTTCCACCAAGGAGTCCATGGTATGGCCAATGACTACTTTACAATTATTAAATCAGTTGCAACGCGTAGCGCACGAGAGATGTATCGTTTGAAAAGGAGAGAGGAAAAACGTCTTTTCTGCAAGAAAAACAGATAAATGAAAAAAATGGAGATGTGCAGGAGCCAGAAAAAAATTCTTCCAAAGATTGAAACATCAAACTGATGGCTTTAGAACAGGCACATCCTACTATAGAGACCACCAAGGTACTTTGACAGCTGATACAGCTGCATAGTGTGATGAGGATATGGAAAGATCACTTTTCCAAACTGTTGGTATTCAATACTAGCAAAGACGACGAAGATACCACAGATCCACTCCTAGAAGATTGTATTGAATGTATTCCACCGAGTCAAGTTGACGTAAAGACTTGCTATAAACCGGCTGAAGAATAATAAGGCAGCAGGAGCCGATGTCCTACCAGCCGAGCAGCTTAAAACCGGAGGCGACGCGCTGATAAGATGTATGCATCAGCTAGTTAGCACCAATGCTAACAATCGTACCCGACGATTGGAACCTGAGCATCCTGTGTCCCGTCCACAAGAAATTAGATAAGACTGTAGGCTCCAACTATAGGGGCATAAGTATTCTTTCTCCCTAATGCCTTTAAGATAGTGTCAGGGATATTGTGCGAACGACAAAAGCCAATGGTAAACGAAATAATTGGACCATACCAATGTGGCTTTAGACCTGGCAAGTCCACCATTGACCAGATATTTACCCTGCGGCAAATCCTGGAGAAGACCCAAGAGATGCAGATCGACGCATATCACCTTTTTGTCGATTATAAAGCAGTATTCGACATTCCCCTCCGATCAAAGGTATTCCATGCAATGTCTGAATTTGGTATCCCCGCAAACCTCATTCGGCTTTGTAGGATGACTTTAACTGATACTAGGTCCTCAGTTAAAATAGGAAAGAACCTCTCCGAACAGTTTTGTACCAAAACAGGTTTCAGACAAGGAGACAGCCTTTCGTGTGATCTTTTCAACATCCTGCTGGCAAAGGTGCCACCGTGGTGCAATGGTATGCACGCCCGCCTTGCACGCAGAAGGTCGGTGGTTCGATTCCCCGGCCAGGCAACATCAAACATTTTTCAACGGTGGCAAAATACCCCTCAGTAATGTTGGCGACATTTCCTGAGTATTTCAGCCTTGTAAAACTTCTCTACAAGTGGTGTCTTTAGACACGCCGTTCGGACTCGGCGATAAACAGTAGGTCCCATATCATTGAGCTAATATGAATCGGGGTGCACTCATTGATATGAGAGAAGTCTCCCTTGTCCCGTATGGGATGTTGTGGAACAATGCTGCTTGCATGCTGGCAAAGGTTATACGAGATGCAAACGTTAAAAGAAATGGCACAATCTACACCAATAGTTACATGCTACTTGCTTATGCTGATGATATAGACATTATGGGACGATCAGTAAAAGAAGTAACTGATACCTTTATGAAGGTCAAAGGAGAATCTGTTAAAGTGGGTCTGGTGGTAAACAGCGAGAATACCAAGTTAATGGTGTCGACGCGCAATGCGTCAATAGAGCTCGGACCAACTGTTGAAGTTGGTTCCGATAATTTTGAGGCAGTAAAAGACTTTGTCTACTTCGGCACTGCCCTAAACACAACGAATAAAATCAGTTGTGAAATAAGAAGAAGAATTGTATTGGCCAACAAATGCTACTTTGGCTTAAGTAAGCAGTTTAAAAAGCCACATCTCGTTTAACAAAAAAAGAGCTTTACAAAACAATGATACTACCCGTGCTAATGTATGGTTCCGAAGCCTGGGTACTTGCGCAAGTAGACAAGGCAGTGCTTCGTGTGATTGATCGAAAGATCTACGGACAGATCTGCGTTGACGGTGAATATTAGAGTTGTGTAGTTCCTGAACGAACTGGTTCCGAAGAACTATTCCGGACAAGGAATAGTTGGAACTATATCCGGCCCTTTCATTTATATAGGAAAGGGCTAATAAAGCCCACAGATGTTGGTCAACCTGCAGAAGGGCTATAGGTTCAAAATGGGGTTTCAATTCTGGGATGACACACTGGTTAGCGATTCTAACTTACGCTTCTGTGGTATGGTGGACAGCTACGGACAAGAAATGCAACGTAAAAGTACTGCAAAAAGTCCAAAGAACGTGCTGCTTAAGTATTAGCGGGGCAATGAGGACTACACCAACTAGGGCTTTAGAGACAATTTTATTTGTCCACCCAATAGAAATTCAGGTAAAGTATGAGGCAACCATTGCAGCTATAAGACTTAAGTCGATGAGCGAGTGGATCGTAAGAGACCACCAAACATACCACCAAAGCATGTTACAGGTTACAACGGGTGAGTCAATAGATCATATTATATCAGACCGTATACCTGAAACAATTGAATCCGCCTTGTGTGAAATTTTAATACCGGACAGGGACATGTGGATCGGATGGAACGGATGCCAACTGGAAGCTGTGGGTTCACAGATGGGGCCGTTCTAGGGGGGAGAACGGGTCTGGGTCTATATATCGAAGACCAGGAAACTAGAATCTCCCTTCGACTGCCGGATCATAGAACGATCCTACAGGCCGAAATCCGAGCGATCACAGAGTGTCTGAACTGGTTTAAAGCTAACACAAGGCCAATCACTGTAAACATCCTAACGGACAGTAAAGCAGCAATTAAAGCAATAACAAGCAAGACGGTGAAAAACTGTCAAACTGTCAAAAACTGTCCTGCAGTGTAAAAAATCATTCAACGACTACTCCCACCACCATGGTTCGGTTAACATTATATGGGTACCAGGACCTAAAGGGATTAGGGGTAACGAGGTAGCTAACTCCTTGGCAAGGCAAGCCAGGGAGCAAACTACGATAAGCCTAGATAACGCTAAGCCTTTAAAAGCGGCGCGTCTAGAGTTAAAGGCATGGGCAGAAAACGCCCATACATCCCTGTGGAACACTGAAGAGAAAGGGAAAAATACAAAAATCCTCTGGGGAAACCCAGACGAGGATAAAACAAAGGAACTCCTTCAAATGAGTAAAAAGGACATTAGTAGACTGACAGGCATCCTTACAGGACACCTTGGGCTACAAGCACACCTGCACAAAATTGGTTGTGCAGAAAGCAGCGAATGCAGAGCATGCGGAGTGGACGACGAAACGTTGGAACACTATTTCTGTCATTGCCCAGCCTTCGCGACGCTAAGAAACCAATTTCTAGGAAATAACACTATACTAGAACTCCACCAAATTAGGGCAAGCGAGTTCAAAAACTTAAGAGATTATGTCAATGGCACAGAATTTCTTAACTGATAAATTTATTTTCTTTCAATAAATTAAGCAATAAAAAAGTTATTCCCCTTAGGCTTCCGCAATTAGAGCGCACAACAGGCCTATACTGGCTTAAGTGTATGTCCATACGGGCATGTGGCGATTCTTATATCGTCCCTCTTTTCAACCTAACCTAACCTATTTATATAGTTCCTTTAGTTCATATAGTTCCAACTGTCCATATAATTCCTTTCATTTGCATAATTCATATTTTTATTTAATTCAACACTTACTTCGATCTTTTACGCTCGGTTCCTTCATCATTCAGATGCGGCCCACATTGTTAAATAAACGTAAATCACATCCTCGTTACATCGCTGCAATTTATTTATTTTTATGACAAGATGAAAACACAAAGAAAGAGAAAGATTCATTAAACTACTTCAGGAACTAGATTCCCAACTCTAGTGAATATTGACATCGTCAGTAAAGATCAGGGTCGCCCATCTGTATACTGCGGGCACCAATTGATTTATTTTGCATTTGCTATTCTCTCTCATTCACAAAAACGTATGATAAACATCATTTGGTTGATGTTTTTCACCTATACATAAACACTTGCTTTAGTTCGGTGGTGCTCAAAATATTTTGTGCATAAGTCTCTCTGAGAAAGTCGTTCCATTGCTAAACCACGGCAGATGAGAAAAAAAGAGAACATATGTTGTTGTTTTTTTTATTATCCCCCTTATTGTTCAATGTATACTCCGAAAGAATATTCCAAGAATCTATCAATGATGTCAAAAAAGGAATCCTGGTTAATGGTACTTTTCTCAACAATATTAGATATGCCGACGACACAACCATACTAGCCGATAGCATTGCAGGGCTGCAATACCTACTTACTAGACTAACAACGCACAGTGAAAGATATGGTCTAAAGATAAATATTAAAAAGACTAAGTACATGGTTATTTCCAAAGAAAATATGAGTAATCAAACACAATTAAAAATTAAAGATATGGACGTGGAAAGAGTACATAGCTTTAAATACCTCGGCGTCACAATAAATGACAAGTGGAACATTTCAAATGAAATAAGAAGCAGAATCGAAATGGCGAGAGAAGCTTTTGTAAAATACAAGAAAATTTTTTTAAGTCATGATATTACTATAAAGTCAAAACTAAGATATCTGAAAACATATGTATGGTCTGTTTTGCTATATGGAGTCGAAATGTGGACCCTGAAGGCAGTTGACATGAAAAAACTTGAAGCTTTCGAGATGTGGACTTACAGGCGAATTCTCAAAATACCATGGACCAAGTTTGTAACGAACAATGAAGTACTGCGAAGAATACACCAAGAAAAAGAGCTTATACGTACAATAAAGAAACGAAAAACAGCATATCTTGGACACATCATGCGAAACAGCAAATACAAACTACTCCAAAACATCATCCGATGCAGAATAGAAGGCAGACAGTCCAGGGGAAGAAAAGAGAAGTCTTGGATTAACAATATTCAGGAATGGACCGGCATAAATGATGCCTCAACTCTACTCAGCAGGTGCAGAAATCGACAATCTTTTGCTGAAATAATAAACAACTTATAAATACATATAATCACTTAATATAATGTAATATATTTTATGTAATTGCACTGATCGCCATAAATTCGTAAAACGAATAGGCAAATAAAGAAGAAGATGTTGTTGTTATAGTCAGATTAACGTATATGGGTGATCTTGGCTGCTTTAGTTTGATAGAATTCTCTTGGGCGACGATGGTATAGATAAACGTATCGAGACGGAAAGACTGCGTTGGCTAGGTCATATCATAGGAATGAGCAATAATGAACCCGCTAAAAAGGCGTATAAATACGGGCCACATGACGGTACACGCAGAACTGCCAGGCTAAGGCTTCAATGGAGCAAACAAGTGGAAAAAGAAATGGAAAGACGCGGTACTCCAAAAAGTGAAGCAACAAACAGAGAGAATTGCAAATGTTTTGTAAGGGGCTACCTAAGTAAGTAACTGCTTGTCTATAGGGACTCTCTACTGGTCTGCACAGATTATATGTTTCTCTATACAGAGACTCCATGCTGTATGCTCATCTATTAAGACTCCCGTCAGGTCGAACATTAATACTCTCTTCTGTATATTTCCAAAGACTTCAAGCTGCTCGTCTCTAAAGACTCCGTTCTGATACTACTGTTTGGTGACCTATAAATACATTCTGCTGCTCGTTAATAGAGATTTACTACCTTTCTATTGAGACTCTCTGTTCTCACCCCATCTTCTAATCAGTAAAGACTTCCATCAACTTTTCAACAAAGGTCCCCCCCCATTTTCGAATAGCGTCTTACTTATCACTTCCCCACTGTGGATTTCCTTGAAATTCTTTATCGACATCAAAATGCGTGCCATGTGTTATTGATGTTTTTTGTTTTGATTTTGTTTTCTATTGCAGCAAATAGACCAAATCATTGTCAGATCATCATCATCCGAGTCGTACAATGCGGCTATTTAACTTTCAATACAAATTTGAGATGATATTCATATTGAGTGACAGTATCCGCCTTTGCAATATTAACCAAGCGTTGAAGCTGACGGATATATAGTGGTTAACCATCAATTAGTTACTTAGATTACCTTAAATAATAATACATAATACTATGTACGTACATATGTAAATGTGCATGTATGTATATATAGCATAGGTCTAAAAGATTATTAACAAAGTAAAATAAACACTTTCAATAACATTGCAAAATGTCAAGTTATGGTTTTCCGAATATCATCTGGCTTCCGATAAATATGATATCAGAATGAACATGTTTTTTATAAGTTGAGATATATATATAAAAATATATAAAACAGTATTAGTCTACTTTACCGACAGCGAAATAAAATGCACACATAACCTCGGCCTGTAACTATAAAATAACAGGACCGCTGAACCTAAATGCATTTTAAACAGACCCCTGCTCATTTTGAAAGTCTTTTCCAATATAGACCTTTTTACAGCTTGATATACCTACTTTAGAAAGAAGTTTTACGATGTGCAAAGTTTCGGTCAAGTTGGACACTCGATTCGTAAGTTATCGTAGGCATCAGTCATTTTAGTTGGTGGTGGTAGGGTTGTTTTTTGCCATTATTTCAGGAAGTATGGACTTGCCCTCGAAGAAATATGTACCGACATAAGAGAGTTCTCAAGAACAACTAATCTGCACATTAGTGTGGGAGGTACCGGAAATATTCAAGCGACAATAGGACAAAATTTGACGTTTTCTGAGTAAAATATACAAAAAAATGTCTAAAAAATATCATTTCGGGGGATTTCGTCAACAATACCGCTTACCTAACTCCCACTGAGCGAGAATTACCGTTCCAGTAATGGTTGTTGTGGCAAACCATGAAAAATGCATTGTGATGATGAAGTACATCAGATTCTCTCAGTAAATGTAATATTTATGTTTGAATTCAATTTTTTGTTCCAAATAAATAATACACACATACGTTACTTGCGAATGGACTCAAATAGAGATGAAAGTGGAAGTGAGAGTGTTCTTTACTGACATTCAGTATAATATAGGACATACCACTTTTATGGAATAAAAATGAAATACCATAGACGTGGTTAGCACATATTCAATGGGGGAGAATTTTAGGTGGATCAAAGAGGACAATTAGGCGTGGAGTTTTTAAAGAGTTTTAGAAGGTACCTAAAAAAAAATTCACTTCCATTTTTAAATATTTCAGAAGGCCCCTCGAGGAAAAATAAAGATTTTTAAAAGGCCACTAGAGGGCAAAAAACGTGTATTTATTAATGTTTTTAAGGAGGCGCCTAGAGGACAATAAACGTGGATTCATTATTGATTTTTTGAGGCCCCTCGAGGACAAATAAACGTCGATTAAAAAAAAAATTATAAGGCCAGTGGAGGTCAAATAAACGTCGATTTTTTAAAATTTGTATGAGGTCACTAGAGGACAAATAAACGTGGATTTATTAATGTTTTTTAAGGAGGCCCCTAGAGAACAATTAACGTGGATTTATTAGTGATTTTAAGAGGCCCTTAGAGAAAAAAAAGAGAAATAAACTTGGATTTATTAAAGATTTTGAGTAGGCCCCTAGCGGACAAATAAACGTGGATTTATTCAAGATTTTTAGTAGGCCCCAGCGGAAATATAAACGTGGATTTTGAGTAGGCCCATAGGGGTCAAATAAACGCGGATTTATTAAAGATTTTTAGTAGGCCCCTAGCGGCCAAATAAACGTGGATTTATTAAAGATTTCGAGTAGGCCCCTAGCGGACAAATATACGTGGGTTTATTAAAGATTTTTAGTAGGCCCCTAGAGGAGAAATAAACGTGGATTTATTAAAGATTTCGAGTAGGCCCCTAGCGGACAAATATACGTGGGTTTATTAAAGATTTTTAGTAGGCCCCTAGAGGAGAAATAAACGTGGATTTATTAAAGATTTCGAGTAGGCCCCTAGCGGACAAATATACGTGGGTTTATTAAAGATTTTTAGTAGGCCCCTAGAGGAGAAATAAACGTGGATTTATTAAAGATTTTTAGGAAGCCCTTAGAGGACAAATAAAATTGAAATTCTTAAAGATTTTTAGAAGGCCCCTCAAGGGCAAATAATCGTGGATTTTTTAAAAAGTTTTAGAAGGCCACTAGAGGACAAATGCAGTTCAATTTTTTAAGAATTTTTAGAAAGTCCCTAGAGGACAAATACACGTGTTTTTTTTTAAATTTTTAGAAGGCCCTTAGAGGACAAATACAGGTGGATTTTTTTTTTTAATTTTAGAAGGCCCCTTCAGGACAAAAAAACGTGGATTTTCTAAAGAGTTTTAGAAGGCCACTAGAGGACAAATGGACTTCGATTTTTCAAGAATTTTTAGAAGAATTTCAATAAACGTGAATTTTTTTAATTTTCAGAAGGCCCCTACAGGACAAAAATATACATGGATTTTTTTAAAGATTTTTGGTTGTCACTAGAGGACAATAAATGGGGATTTTTTTAAAAAATTTTGGATGTCGCAAGTAGACAATTAACGTGGATTTATTATTGATTTTTAGAAGACCCCTAGAGGACAAATAAACGTAGGTATTTTTTAAGATGTTTTGAAGGCCCTCAAGGACAAATAAACGTGGATTTTTTTTAAAGATTTTAATAATGCCAGGACAAATGCACATGGATTTTTTTTTAAATTTTAGAAAGCCCCTAGAGGACAAATGCCCGTGGATTTTTGTAAAGATTTTAAGAAGGCCCTTAGAGAAAAAATACACGTGCGTATTTAAAAGATTTTAAAAAGGCCCTTAGAGAAAAAAACGACGATTTTTTTAAGATTTTTAGAAAGCTTACTTACTTCCTTAGCTGGCTCATTACAGAACATTTGTTCCATAGGCCGAACTAAGAAAAGATCTCCATTTCTCTCTATTTGTTGCTTCGCACTCTGGAATACCGCGTCTTTTCATCTCATCATCCACTTGTTTGCGCCATCTGTTCCTGGGCCTACCAATTCTGCGTGCACCGCAAAGCGGCCCGTATTTATACGCCTTTTTAGCGGGTTCATCATCACTCATTCTTATGATATGGCCTAGCCAACGCAATCGCTGCATCTCGATACGTTTAACAATATTGATGTCGTTGTATAGCAGATACAGCTCGTGTTTCATGCGACGTCGATATTCACCGTCAACGCAGATTGGTCCGTAGATCTTTCGCAGAATTTTTCTCTCAAACACACCAAGCACTGTCATGTCTTCTTGCGCAAGTACCCAGGCTTCGGAACCATACATCAGCACAGATAGTATCAGTGTTTTGTAGAGCGTTATTTTTGTTTGACGAGATGTGGCTTTGTTTCTAAACTGCTTACTTAAACCAAAGTAGCATCTGTTGGCCATTGCAATTCTTCTTTTTATTTCACAACTGATGTCGTTTGTTGTGTTTACGAAAGTGCCGATGTAGACGAAGTCTTTTACTACCTCAATATTATAGGAACCAACTTCCACAGTCGGTCCGAGCTCAATGGACGCATTGCGCGTCGACACCATCAACTTGGTCTTCTCACCGTTTACCGCCAGATCCACTTTATCAGATTCTCGTTCGACCTTGATAAAGGTATCAGTTACTTCTTTTACTGATCGGCCCATGATGTCTATATCATCAGCATAAGCAAGTAACATGTGACTATTGGTGTAGATTGCGCCACTTCCACGTTTGCCTCTCATATAACCTTTTCCAGCAGGATGTTGAAGAGATCACACGAAAGGCTGTCTCCTTGTCTGAAACCTCTTTTGGTACCAAACTCTTCGGAGAGGTTCTTTCCTATTTTAACTGAGGTCAGTTAAAGTCATTTTACAAAGCCGGATGAGCTTTGCGGGAATACCAAATTCAGACATGGCTTGGAATACCTTTGAACGCAGCGGGCTGTCGAAGGCTGCTTTATAATCGACAAAAATGTGGTAGGTAGGATTTGCCGCAGGGTAAATATCTGGTCAATGGTGGACTTGTCAGGTCTAAAGCCGCATTGGTATGGTCCAATTATCTCGTTGACCATAGGCTTTAATCGTTCGCACAATATCCCTGACACGATCTTGTAGGCAATAGGGAGTAGACTTATGACCCTATAGTTGGAGCATACAGTCTTATCTCCCTTCTTGTGGACGGGGCACAGGATAATCAGGTTCCAATCGTCGGGTACGCGTTCTTCCTGCCAGATGGTGCTAACTGGCTGATGAATACACCTTATCAGCGTGTCGCCTCCGGTTTTGAACAGCTCGGCTGGCAAGCCAACGGCTCCTGCTGCCTTATTATTCTTCACCCGATTTATTGCTGTCTTTACCTCATCTTGGCTGGGCGTTATACATTCAATACCATCTTCTGGGATTGGGACTGTGGTATCTTCGTCGTCTTCGCTGCTATTGGGTACTAACAGTTTTGAAAACTGTTCTTTCCATATCATGATTACGCTATCTGTATCAGTTACCAAATTACCTTGTTGGTCTCTACAGGAGGATGTGCCTATACCAAAGCCATCAGTTTGATCCTTGACTCATTTGTAGAATTTTCGGACTTCATTCTGGCTCCTGTACATCTCGATTTTTTCACATTCTCGCTTTTCCATTTCTCTCTTTTTCTTGCGGAAAAGACGTTTCTCCTCTCTCCTTTTCTCCCTGTATCTCTCCCGTGAGCTACGCGTTGCTACGGATTGTAAAGTAGCCCTATATGCCGCATTTTTCTCTTAGGTGGCAGCACGACACTCCTGATCATACCATGGATTCCTTGGTGGAGGTCTCTAGTATCCAAGTATGGATTTTGCGGCTGTTTGCATGGAGTGGGCAATGCTTTGCCATTGCGCTGATATGTTATCGGGATGAGGAGTGCTTTGATTAAGCAATTGGGCTAGTTGAGTGGCTCGATGAATGTCTTCCATCTATCACAACATGATCAATTTGATTTCTTGTTTTCTGATCTGGAGACAGTCAGGTGCCCTTATGAATATCGAGATGATTAAATCTGGTACTGCTAACTACCATCTTTTTTGCAGCTGCAAAGTCTATCAGCCTCATACCATTGTCAGATGTTTCACTGTGGAGACTGAATTTCCCGACTGTTGGGCCAAAGATAGTCTCCTTTCCAATTTTGGCATTAAAATCGCCTAGAATGATTTTAATGTCATGGGCAGGGCAACGGTCATATGTTTCTTCTAAGCGCTCGTAAAATATATCTTTGGTCTGTTCGTCCTTTTCTTCAGTGGGAGCATGAGCGCAAATAAAGCTGATGTTGGAGAATTTAGCTTTTATTCGAATTGCAGCAAGTCTTTCATTTACTGGGGTGAAGCTTGATACCAGATGTTTTAACCTCCGACTAACTACGAATCCGCAAGCAAACTCATGCTTTACGTCATGGCAGCTTTAGTACAGGCGTCACTTTTAGGTGTTGTTGTGACGCCTTTCCCAATCCATCGTATTTCCTGAATGGCAGTAATATCGGCCTTGTATTTTTCAAGTACGTCTGCCAATGCGAAGAATGCACCTTCTCTATAAAGAGTGCGAACATTCCAGGTGCAGATTCGCAGATCATGGTCCTTAACCCAGATATGCCCATTGCTTGATCGTGATCATTTTAAAAGTATTTTTATATTATTTTAGAAGCAAATGTGAAATAATAACAATATGTTTATATGTTTTTTAAACATTTTTTGAAAAAAGTGGTTTTTCAGGCCACTTTTGGACACAGGGTTTTATCATATAACTGGGAGTTATGGGACACAAAACATTTGACATATAGTCCAAACACACCTTTTCGGCATCTAATTAACGTTTTTTCGTAGTAGGATCCACATCGTGTATGTTTTCGTTATAAAACTACCCAATAATTAATCGGTCATAACGCAAATCATTGTATAAACTAAGCGATAGGTGGCAACTTCGATGAACTAGACTTCAAAACTCAAAAATAGTAGCTCAAAATAATGGAATCACATAATATCCAAGATCTACAGATGTGTACTGAGTATATCACCAAAATAAACGGTACTTTGATAAACATAACATATCAAATTAGCAAGAATTTTGTGTGTCTTATATATAGGACGCTGGGAATATCTGGGTTAAAACGTCTGCGGGTTTCGTCAACTTTAGAGGGGTCTGTTTTTCTTTTCTTTCGTTTTTTCATAGTAGGCTGTTTTTTCTAGGGGAGGGTTACTAACCAGAGGCCCAAACCCAAGTTTTTAACGTTCTTATGGGTGAACGCGCGGCACATGTTAGCTCCCTACCTTTAACGGTGACACCACGGGGAGGTCAGTGTCCAATTGAGATGAAAGAGGGACCAAGATAAATCGTGGGCTTTGCCATGTTAAAAGCATCCCCTACGTCACGCCCTTAGAGAAAAAATACACGTGGAATTTTTTAAAGATTTGTAGAAGGTCCTTAGAGGACAAATACATCTAATATTTTAAAAGATTTTTAGAGGAAGACGAATAAACAATAATTTTTTAACGATTTTTGGAAGGTTCTTATAGGACAAATAAACGTGAATTTTTTAAAAGTTTTAAGGGAGTCCCTAGAGAACAAATAAATGTTGATTTTTTTAAGATTTTTGGTGTTCCCTAGAGGACTAATAAATTTGGATTTTTTTAGGTCACTAGAGGAGAAATGAACATGGATTTTTTTTAAATTTGCGGGTGGGCCATAAACTTCAAATAAAAGGGGATTTATTAAGAATTTTTAGGATGCCCTAAGAGCACAAATAAACGTGGTTTTATTACAGATTTATAGAAGACCACTAGAGGACAAATAAACGTGGTGGGCAAAAAAAGTAGATTTTTACAGATTTTTAGAAGGCCCCAAAACTTGAAATAATGTAGGATTTTTAAAGATTTCTAGAAGCCCCCATAACTACAAATAAACCTGGTTTTTTTTAAGATTTTTGGAAGGCTCCAAAACTACAAATAAACTTGGATTTTTTTAAGATTTTTAGAAGGCTCCAAAAAAATGTATTAAAGTCGTTTTTAAGGTCTCCTAAAGGTCTAATAACCGTGGATTTTAAAAGGTTTATTAAAGGTCCCTAGAGGACAGATAAACATAGATTTATTAAAGGTTTCTAGAAGGCCCCTAGAGGACAAATAAAAAGGATATTTCGTAAAGACTTTTAGAGGGCCTCTATAGCATAAATAAGCTTGGATGTTTTTAAAGTTTTTATGGGGGCTTCTATAGGACAAACAATCACGGGTTTTATAAATTGTTACTGAAACAATGGTTACATAAAAATTTGTCCTTGTGGAGTGGGTGGTTTAGTATGTAGTAAATAATAAAGCATCTACGGCTATGACTAAAAAACACACAAGCCATAAAAGCATTCCATATATGCTGTTACATATCTTTTTTTCGATTTACTTTAACCTAAATTTGATGCTTATGCTTACTAGCACAGGTATACAGCAAAGAATCTATTGTGAAGTGCTCCACTTCAGTTGGTTGTAACGTTAAGAAACTATACAATAGTCCTCGAAGTGCAGCAAATGGGGTTTATAGGGATAATACATGTTTACAAATGTAGGCAACAGAAAACAAAATAATTGGGGAATAATAATAAAGGGGAATAATAGAGCTCAATTCTGTTTCTATGAAAATGTGAAATGGAAAATTAAAAAAAAATAAATGAATATAAAGAAACTATTTTTTCATTTTAAATTATCATAGAACAATAATCCAGACCATGTCCTCTCCTTATGTACCGTCTAAAATGTGAATACAAGTTTGCAACACATGCATAAATTTGTAAAATGCAAATGTAAATTTCCTACAGATTTTTACTAATCCAACAAGCTCTTGCTCACAATTCTCTGAGTAAAAAATAATGAGTTCACAGTTTTAAAGCTAATATGATGATTTTTACGAAATTTCGTAAATTTACGCTACACTATGTAAACACAAACACACACACATCGATTTCAATAGATGTTTTCAACGTCATGAAAATAACAACATATTAATTATTCACGACTCGTACAAGTTGTCATAGCAAAAGCTTGTCATAAATGTACATCACATGTGCGAGAATATTAGATGGGGTCATTGAACAATTTTCTTTTGAAATATATAGAATTGATATATAAAAATTACGAATTTAGTTGGAAAGTAGCTATAATATACATATAACCAATCAAGTAAAAAAATGCTTAATTTACAATTGTCATACATCCACTCTAATGTACACACGATGACCGAATATAAAATACTAATTTTAAATTTAATCTTGAATTTGTTTATAAAGCAGTCAGCCCGTCGTATATGGTACGGTTTTGAATGCAATGAAAATTCCAAAAAGAGAGCAAATTTCTCTTATTGAAATCACACGTTTCCCACAAAAAAAGACCCAAGATATTTCCAATATTGTTCGCAAAATAAATTGTAAATTATCAGATAAGTTGTTATTGTTTTCATTTCAAATTAACAACAATTTAAACGAGAGTTGATACTTTTGTGTTTTCTTTTTTAATTATTCAGCTGCACAGTGTTGCAAATCTAAAATTTAATTTTTGTTTAGAACCAACTTGACAAATAAACGAGAATTTTTTTAAGAATTTTAGGAGAACACCAGAGGGCAAATAAACCTCGATTTTTTACGATTTTTTTTATCAGAACCTTTAAGGACAAATAAACGTGCATTTTTTAAAGACTGTTAATAGGCCCCTAAAAGAAAAATAAACGTTAATTAAAAAAAAGAAGGCCGCAAGGAGAATAATGAACGTGTATTTTTGTAAAGATTTTTAGGAGAACCCTAGAGGACAAATAAACGTGAATTTTTTAAGATTTTTTGGAGAACCCTAGATGGCAAATAAACGTGTATTTTTTAAAGATTTTTAGGAGAACCCTAAAGGACACATAAACGTGTTTTTTTAATTTTAGGAGAACCCTAGAGCACAAATAAACATGATTTTTTAAATAAATTTAAGAGGACACTAGAGTACAAATAAACCTGAATTAGAAAAATGAACGTGGATTTTTTGGAGAACCCTAGAGGACAAATAAACGTGGATTTTTTAAAGATTTTTTGGAGAACCCTAGAGGACAAATAAACGTGGATTTTTTAAAGACTTTTTGGAGAACCTTAGAGGGCAAATTAACGTGTTTTTTTAATTTTAGGAGAATCCTAGAGCACAAATAAACATGATTTTTTTTTTAATAAATTTAGGAGGATCCATAATTTATTTAAAGCTTTTAGTAGAACCATAGTGGAGAAATAAAACTGAATTTTTAAAAGATTATTAAGAGTACCCTAGAGGAGAAAAAAAGTGGATTTTTTAAGGGTTTTTAGGAGACCCGTATAGGACAAATAAACGTGGATTTATTACAGATTTTAAGGAGAACCCTAGAGGAGAAATTGACGTCGATTTTTCAAAGGTTGTTTAGGGGGCCCCTAGAGGACAAATAAAACTGTATTTTTTTAGGATTTTGAGGAGGCCCCTAGAAGACAAATAAACGTTGATTTATTAATTATTGTTAGTAGGTCCCTATAGATTTTTAAGAGAATAAATAAACGTAGATTTTTTAAAGATTTTTAGTAGGCCCCTAGCGGAGAAATAAACGCGGATTTATTAAAGATTTTTAGTAGATCTGTAGCGGACAAATAAACGTGGATTTATTAAAGATTTTTATTAGGCCTCTAGCGGACAAATAAACGTGGATTTATTAAAGATTTTTAGTAGGCCCCCAGAGGACAAATAAACGTGTATTTATTAGAAATTTTTATTAGGCCCCAGGATATTGTTTTAATATTTTAAGAGAACCCAAGAGGACAAATAAACGTAGATTTTTTAAAGATTTTTAGGAAGCCCTAGAGGACGAACCAACGTGGATTTTTTAAATAATTTTTAGTAGGTCCCCACACGACGAATAAACGTGGATTTTTAAAGATTTTTAGGAGCCCCTAAACGACGAATAAACGAGGTTTTTAAAAATTTTTAGGAAGCCCCTAAAGGACGAATAAACGTGGATTCATTAAAGGTTTTTAGTAGGCAACTTGGTGACAAATAAACTTGGATTTATTAAAGATTTTAAGTATGCACCTAGGGGACAAATGGGTGACGTAGGGGATGGAAGATACCAAGGAACGGTCCTGACCGGCTTTAACATGGCAAAGCCCAGGATTTATCTTGGTCCCTCTTTCATCTCAAGTGGACACTGACCTCCCCGTGTTGTCACCTGGGGAACTGCCTTTAAAACCCGTTAAAGGTAGTGAGCTAACATGTGCCGCGCGTTCTCCCATAAGAACGTTAAAAACTTGGGTTTGGGCGTCGGGTTAGTAATCCTCCCCTAGAAAAAACAGCCTACTATGAAAAAAAAAACGAAAGAAAAGGAAAACAAACCCCTTTAAAGTTGACGAACCCCGCAAACGTTTTAAGGACCACGATCTGCGAATCTGCACCTGGAGTTCGCACTCTTTATAGAGAAGGTGCAGTTTACGCATTGGCAGATGTACTTGAAAAGTACAAGGCCGATATTACTGCCATACAGGAAATACGATGGATTGGGAAAGGCGTCACAACAACACCTAAAGGTGACGCACTGCATTATAGCTGTCATGACGTAAAGCATGAGTTTGGTTGCGGATTTGTAGTTGGTCGGAGGTTAAAACATCTGGTCTCCAGCTTCACCCCAGTGAATGAAAGACTCGCTGCAATTCAATTAAAACCAAAATTCTTCAACATCAGCTTTATTTGCGCTCATGATTCCACTGAAGACAAGGACGAACAGACCAAAGATATATTTTACGAGCGCTTAGAAGACACATATGACCGTTGCCCTGCCCATGGCATTCAAATTATTCTAGGCGATTTTAATGCCAAAATTGGAAAGGAGAATATCTTTGACCCAACAGTCGGGAAATTCAGTTGCCACAGTAAAACATCTGACAATGGTATGAGGCTGATAGACTTTGCAGCTGCAAGAAACATGGTAGTTAGCAGTACCAGATTTAAGCATCACGATATTCATAAGGGCACCTAGCTGTCGCCAGATCTAAGAACAAGAAATCAAATTGATCACGTTGTGATAGATGGAAGGCATGCATCAAGCGTGTTGGAAGTACGATCGTTCCGAGGTGCAAACATAGACTCGGACCACTACCTTGCGAACAGAAACAACACGGAAGTTGGACATGGGTAAGCTGCAATCACAACAGTTAGCCACAGCATATTCCACTCAACTGACCCAACTGCTTAATCAAAGAACTCCTCGTCCCGATAACATATCAGGACAATGCAAAACATTGCCCACTCCATGCAAACAGCCGCAAAATCAGTACTTGGATACCAGAGACCTCCACCAAGGAATCCATTGTATGACCAGGAGTGTCGTGCTGCTACCGAAGAGAAAAATGCGGCATATAGGCCTACTTTACAATCAGTAGCAACGCGTAGCGCACGAGAGAGGTCTCGGGAGAAAAGGAGAGAACAGAAACGTCTTTTCCGCAGAAAAAAGAGAGAGATTGAAAAGCGGGAGTGTGAACAAATCGAGATGTACAAGAGACGGAATGAAATCTGAAAATTCTACCATGTAGTGAAACATCAAACTTGTGGCTTTGGAACTGGCACATCTTCCTGTAGAAACCAGCAAGGTAATCTGGTAACTGATACAGATAGTGTGCTAAGGATAGGGAAAGAGCATTTTTCCAAACTGTTGGTATCCAATAGTAGCGAAGTCGACGAAGATACCACAGATCCAATCCCAGAAGATGGTATTGAATGTATACCACCCAGCCAAGATGAGGTAAAGACAGCAATAAATCGGCTGAAGAATAAAAAGGCAGCAGGAGCTGATGGCCTACCAGCATCCTGAGCATCCTGTGTCCCGTCCATAAGAAAGGAGAAACGACTTTATGCTCCAAGTCATAAGTCTTCTCCCTATCGGCTACAAGATATAGTCAGGGATATTGTGCGAACGACTAAAGCCCATGGTCAACGGAATAATTGGACCATACCAATGCGGCTTTAGACCTGGCAAGTCCACCATTGACCAGATATTTACCCTGCGGCAAATCCTGGAGAAGACCCAAGAGATGCAGATCGACACATATCACGGTTTTGTCGATTATAAAGCAGCCTTCGACAGCCCGCTACGTTCAAAGGTATTCCAAGCCATGTCTGAATTTGGTATCCCCGCAAAGCTCATTCGGCTTGTAAAATGACTCTAACTCATTGATGGGCAAATTGCGAGAGACTCATGTATTTTTTACACTTTTGTGTGTGAGGCAGAGCATTTCTGCCCATCAGTGCTCTAACTGACACAAGATCTTCAATTAAAATAGAAAAGAACCTCTCCGAAGAATTTTTTACCAAAAGAGGTTTCAGGCAAGGAGACAGCCTTTCGTGTGATCTTTTCAACATCCTGCTAGAAAAGGTTATACGAGAGGCAAACGTCAAAAGAAGTGGCACAATCTACACCAATAGCCACATGTTACTTGCTTATGCTGAAGATATAGACTTAATGGGAGGATCATTAGAAGAAGTAACCGATAACTTTATGAAGGTCCAAGGAGAATCTGCCCAAGTTGATGGTGTCGACGCGCAATGCGTCCATTGAGATCGGACCAACTGTTGAAGTTGGTTCCTATAATTTTGAGGTAGTAAAAGATTTCGTATACCTCGGCACCGCCGTAAACACAACAAACGACATCAGTTGTGAAATAAAAAGAAGAATTGTATTGGCCAACAGATGCTACTTTGGTTTAAGTAAGCACTTCAAAAACAAAAATAACGCTTTACAAAACACAGATACTACCCGTGCTGATGTATGGTTCCGAAGCCTGGGTACATGCGCAAGCAGATAAGATCTACGGACCAATCTGCGTTGACGGTGAATATCGACGTCGTATGAACCACGAGCTGTATACAACGACATCAATATAGTTAAACGTGTCGAGATGCAGCGATTGCGTTGGCTAGGCCATATCATAAGAATGAGCGATGATGAACCCGCTAAAAAGGCGTATAAATTCGAGCCACCGCCATGTGGCACGCAGAATTGGCAGGCCAAATAATAGATGGCGCAAACAAGTGAATGAAGAGATGACAAGGCGCGGTATTCCAGAAAGCGAAGCACTAAACAGAGAGAATTGGAGATCTTTTCTTGGTTCGGTCTATGGAACAAATGTTCTGTAATGGGCCAGCTAAGTATGTAAGTAAGTACCTAGGGGACAAATAGACTTGGATTTAATAACGATTTTTAGGAAGCCCTTAAAGGACGAATCGTCGTAGATTTTTTTAAAAGATTTTCAGTAGGCCCTCAGAGGACAAATAAACGTTAATTTTTTAAAGATTTTTAGTAGGCCCCTAGCGGACAAATAAACGTGGATTCATTAAAGATTTTTAGTAGGCCCCTAGCGGACAAATAAACGTGGATTCATTAAAGATTTTTAGTAGGCCCCAGGAGATGCCTTTAATATTTTAAGAGGCCCTTAGAGGACAAATAGACGTGGACTTACTAAAGATTTTTGAAGGCCCCTAGAGGACAAATAGACATAGATTTATTAAAGATTTTTAGTAGGCCCCCAGAGGACGAATAAACGTGGATTTTTAAAGATTTTTAGTAACCCCTAGAGGACGAATAAACGTGGATTCATTAAAGATTTTTAGTAGGCCTCTAGGGGACAAATAAACTTTGCTTTATTAAAGATTTTTAGTAGGTCCCTATAGATTTTTAAGAGTTCAAATAAACGTGGATTTATTAAAGATTTTTAGTTGGCCCCTAGAGGACGAATAAACTTGGATTTATTAAAGATTTTTAGCAGGCCACTAGGGGACAAATATACGTGTATTTTTTAAAGATTTTTAGTAGGTCTCTATAGATTTTTTAAGAGGACAAATAAACATGGATTTATTAAAGATTTTTAGTTGGTCTCTAGGAGACAAATTAACGTTGATTTATTAAAGATTTTAGTAGGCCCCTAGAGGACAAATAAACGTAGATTTTTTAAAGATTTTTAGGAAGCCCTCAAGAGAAGCAGAGCAGCAGGTCTATACTTACTGCCTTTTTGCCAAACAAAAGCCAGTTTCCTACAGCCCTGTACTAAAGTTATTCCATGTTATGTATTGAATTACACTGAAATCTATTCCTTATTTCAACAGTAGAGACTTCTTCGACAAATTCCCCAACAATTTTCAATGTTTTTTTTTACGAACACCCAACCATAATCGCTGATAAACTAATATGCCAACAATTATTTTCGAACCACGGTGTATACGAAATTATCAATTAGAACAGCTGTTAGCGTTTTTAGCTTAATAAGCAATTTGAAGCATATGTTAATTAACAATTTATTTGTTTTGTTTTTCTCTCTATTAAATATTAAAAAATATAAGTATATGTTTGTAAACATTTTCAAAACTTACCCAATGTTTTGGTACACCATTACGATTTATATCGGTTACATTTCCTCCTCCATTTGCTGTGGCTGCTGATGATGTTACTACCGAACCATTCGCAAGACGTTTCCCGCCATTCATGCTGGTCAAAGCTTCCGTTGCCGTATAATCGATATTCTCTTTTAGGGTTTTCAGTGATTTCGGTGATATCAAATCGTTGGCATTCAGCAAATATTCCGAATAGAAAGGTTCTTGGGTTCTTAGGGATATACCACCAGCCAGAGGTCCAAAGAGTGGTGAACGTTTTTCCGTCAAAACTCCCAAGGCACGGGTATTGCTGGTGTATTCACGAGGTGGAGTAAAGAAATTCCCTACTTCTTCGGTGGTATGTGAAAGGTTTGAACAGCTACTGTCCCTACTGCTGTCGCTACCGCTGCTGCTGGTGGTATTATCCAAATGCGTTGAGGACGAAATATTGGATCTTGAAAATGATCTAACGGTATGAAATTTAAAATCTTCCTTTGGACACTTGCTGCAATTGCACGCTGTACTCGAATATGAGCCGCAAAAGTCTAAAGTTTTGTCGGTTATCGCGGACAAATAACGTTTACGTTTGGCAGTGTTACGCGGCAGAAATAACTGATATGGGGGTGAATCAGTTGTTGACGGTATTGAGGTGTTGCTGCTACTATGACACTCGGAGCAGAGTAAATTTGCCAAGATATGGCGAGTGCGTCGTTGTGTGCTCCTCCGATGTTTAGGAGAGTCTCGTTTCGTTGTTGTTGCTGGTGCTGTTTGTTTCTTTGGAACGATGTTGTTCTCAACTGTTGTAGCTGGGGCTGCGGCTGGCTCAGAGTCGTTGTCACGTATTATTGCACCAGTAGATGCCATACACAAACGGGCGAAAAGTGGGTGGTGAAATGTTGTTAAACTATTTTATTTTACTTTAGTTGATATCGTTGTTGGTGTTGTTGTTGCAATAGCACGTGGTATATAATGAATGATATGATGATATAGTTGTTATTGTTTCGTTTTCTTTTTAGTGTTTTTTTTTCTTTCTTTTGCTCTCTACAACGTTTTCTTGTTTTATCGTTTTTATAGTAATTTTGTTATTGTTGTTTTGTTTTTGTTATTTATTATCATGATTTATTTTACGCATTTTCTTTCTTCTCTTTTCACAAACATTTCTAGATAGTTAATAGTTTCGCTTTCTGTTTATCATCATTGTACCCTACAGCGAGGAGTAATGGTGTTGTAGCTTTGATTTCGGCATGAAATAAATAAAATACTCATTATAAAACCCCTTACTAACAGATATATGTATTTAACAAGGGCCAATTAAATAATTAGTCAAGACTTTTAGTAACTGCTTATTTTTTTTCGATTCAATTCAATTTTATTTAACTTGTAATTCAAAGCCAACCGGCCCATCAGTGTAAATTACAAAATGCATAAGAATTGCTTAACCAAATAAAAAGGATAAACTACTCGAAAACTATTTAACTACCTTTTTAAGTGAACAAAAATATCTATATACTTCGCGTGCCCTTGTTAAAATAATGGGTTAGTAGGGGGTTTTGTAATGAGTATTTTTGGACCATTTTTAAGAGCAACCAAAGATGAGAAAAGACACCGATTTCTTCGAGATTTTTGAGTGCAACCTATGTTCACAATTATCCTGGATGGATCACAACGACTACCAGCTAATTCAATTTCAACATGATCCAAGAAGTGGCAGCAAACGGGATTAAAGCGGATTAGAAATGGGCCGATATAGTCCATACTGGAATTGGATTTAATTTTGGGAGGCATTCCTTTCTACAGTTATGGTGCCAACTAGCTAGATTTGTGGGTCAGCGTAGGATTTTTAGAACTTAGGGGCCATTATGACAGGAAGCATTGACTTTTCCACAAAAAATATGTATTTTGAACAATTTCAAAACAGACTTTAGGACCCCTTAAGCAAAAAATGAACTTTTGTCTATATAGTCCATTTTCGAACCGAATTTAAGTAGGATTTTGGATCATTGTGACAGGTCGCATAGATTTGCCAACTAAAAACATTATATCGATGTAAGCAATACCAAACGGAGTACTTTTGGAAAAAAAATCAAAACGATCCCAAACACACTTATGGTATGTTTCAGAACTGCAAGAATCTACTAATTTTTATTATTTTTTCGATAACATAAAGGAAAAATTGTTATCGAAGTAAAAAATAGTAGTTTATTGCAGGTTCTGGAACGGAGCATTAATTTGAAAATCCAAAAAATTTGGAAGGTTTTGTCAAATATAATATATATTTATACCCTCAGCCTTTAGGCTAAAGAGGGTATTTACACTTTGATACGACCAAAAATGTGCCTCATCGAAATAATGGTTTTAGACCCCAAGTATGTTTGTACGATATCCGTTTCAGACAATTTTGAGTAGATCTAGAAATGTCCGTCCGTCTGTCTGTCTGTCTGGCAGGCTGGTGCGCACGATAACTCTCGAACGGATCAATCGATTCAGTTCAAATTTTGGGTATCGAAATATTTTGTCCAGATTCGATTTAAGTTCGAAGATGGGCCATATAGGTCCACTCCTTCAGGTACCTCCCCCACAAATGTTCAAAAATTGTCGCAAAACTTGTGCGGACGATAACCCTTGTAGGGAATAACCGATTTAGTCCATACTTTGCACATCGTGTAATTTCTACCAAAGTTAGATGAGGTTCCCATATGGACTCAATCGGTCCACTCCTTCGGGTACCTCCCACACACAATTTCGGAAAAGTTCAGTTTAAGACCTGGTCTCGAATCGCTTTGATTTTTGTTTACGCAAGTTGTATTCGCTGTCTTCTATACGACGCTGTAAGTTTCATTAGGGGCAAGTCCATACTTCCTGAGAAAATAGCCTGAAAATTACAAAAACCCCTATGACACCGTGTGTAGTGGTTGGAGCGCAATATAACTCTCGAACGGATCTGCCGATTCGGTCCAAAATTAGGCTTTCGTAATATTTTGTCCAAACTTAGTTCAAGTTCAAAGATGGATTATATAGGTCCACTCCTTCCGGTACCTCCCCCACAAAAGTTCGAAAATGTTCGGAAAATTTGTGCGTACGATAACTCTTGAAGGGAGTAACCGATTTGGTCCATACTTTGCACATTATGAAATTTCTACCAGACTTAGATGAGGTTCCAATATGGACTCAATCGGTAAACTCCTTCGAGTACCTCCCACACAAAATTTCGGAAAAGTTCAGTTTAGGACCTGCTCTCGAATCGCCTTGGTTTTTGTTGTAACATCTTGTATTCACTGTCCCCTATACGAAGGTACAAGTTTCCTCAAGGGCAAGTCCATACTTCCTGAAAAAATAGCCTGAAAGTTGAAAAACAAACCCTATGACACCATGTTTATGGGTGCAAGCGCAAGATAATTCTCGAACGGAAATGCCGATTCCGGCCAAAATTTGGCCTTCGTAATATTGTTTCCAAACTTACTTGAAGTTCGTAGATAAGCCATATCGGTCCACTCCTTCAGGTACCTACCCCACAAAAGTTCAAAAATATTCGGAAAAATTGTGCGCACGATAACTCTTGATAGGAGTGACCGATTTGGTCCATACTTTACACATTCTCATAATATCTACCAGATATACATAAGGTTCGAATATGGACTATATTTGTCCACTCCATCCCGTACCTCCCACACAAAATGTTGGGTAAGTTCACTTTAAGACCTGCTATTGAATCACTTTGATTTTTGTTGAAGCAACTTACATTCGCTGCCTCAATTACGATGGTAAAAGTTGTTTCAGGGGCAAATCCATATTCCTTGAGAAAACAGCTCGAAGGCTGTAAAAACCCCCTATGGCACCCCCATGGTCTATGACGGTCCATTCCTTTAAGTACCTTTTCCGCAAAATTTTTGAACTTTAATCCTAATCAACATTTTTGTCGGTTCATACGACCAAAATTTTGAAACCCCCTAAATACATAAGTTTTTTTGTGAAAAAAGTGTTACAATTTGCACAGGCTGAGGGTATATCTCTGTCGGCAAAGCCGACTGATACTTTTTTACTTTTACGGCCAATATTTTTGCCACGTCCAAAAACATTTCATTTTATCCAAAAGTATTTAATTTATATAATATACAATCACTAGTCGCGTGTTCTAAAAGGGTAAACCTTGGCTTCAGCTATGTTAAATTTTCAAAAATATTGGTGATATACTAATTTTATATATACTTTATTTATATGTTATATACCAAATTTTATTATTTTTATTTTTTATATTTTTTATTTTATATTTTGATATTTTTTTTAAATTTTATATTTTTTTTGATATTTTTTATTTTATATTTTAAATTTTATTTTTAAAATTTTTTATTTTGTATTTTATGGTAACATGGGGCGGCTTCGCCACTGGGGCGCCTTCGCCAGCACCGATTTTCTTGAGAATTATAACTACTACAGAAATGCCGTTAAAGGGAAAATTGTGAGTTTAACGAAGATCTTTCATCTCCCAAAAATTGGCATTTCTATCAAATATATGATTGCTGATGCACGCGGTTTCATGTTTTTGGGGTATTGCGAAAAATATTCATGGTAGGTATATTTTGTGATATCTTGTATACCTTTTGTGATATCAAAACTATATTTTTTACCGTTAATAGACAACTACTGAAGAATATAAATCCAAATAATTTGCATGATAAAAGTAATTATAAATTTCAATATATTCATATTCTGAACTATGTAGGGGGTGTGGCGGCTACGCCATGATAGGGGTGTTGTGGGTTAATGTGAGAAATATGTCAGGTTTAACTTAAATTGTTTATTCTATTGATATACCATGCTATAATGTGAAGTTGAAATCAAATATTGTGCTAAACCTATATAATTTGGCAAAAATTTCATTTTTATGCCTAAATTCAAGGTACTTACTTCAATAAACGGCTAGAATATGTTTTTTTTTTTGTAAATTTTAGAATCATTTTTGATTATTAAATAGAAAACATGTTCCTTTTATGCATAATGTTGATATTTGGGGAGGAAGTATGGTAAATGCCAGTTTTAAAGTCCGTTGATATATGTCCTATGTCGATGGCGAAGCTACCCCATGGGTGGGGAGGCTTCGCCACTTTTTAGACATTTTTTAAATTCTCAAAAATAATATTTTAAAAACAAAATTATAATCATTTATATATCAAAACTTATAGTCAAGACATGCTAATATTCTTACCAAAAATAATATTTGGAAAAACTTTAATGATGTCGATATGAGAACATTTTGAACAAAAACGTGGCGAAGGCGCCCCATGTTACCATATATATATGTTTATATTTTATGTTTTATATATTGATATTTTTTAATTTTATATTTTGTATTTTTTTTTTATTTCTAAATTTTATTTATTTGTCTTATTTTTTATATATTTCATTTTATATGTTATATTCCAAATTTTATTATTTTTACTTTTTTATATTTTTTATTTTATATTTTAAGTTTTATATTTCGATATTTTTTTATTTTATATTTTAAATTTTATATATTGATATTTTTTATTTTATATTTTAAATCTTATATTTTATATTCTATATTTTATACCTTATTTTTTGTTTTATATTTTAAATATAGGCCCCTTAGTCGAACAATTTAATAAGGATGGTGCGATACTCTTTAAAACTTAAATAATTACCCCTATATCACTCATCTAACATATGGTTTAAATCAAAACCTAGTTGAAAAAGTAGTGTATTCAATAGTCGCCCAGAAACGCCAATCCCCAGAGCCTATTGTTTTTATACTATTGATTCTATTTGTATCGTCATTTCCCATGGGAATTTGTATAGGAACTTTCATTGAGAGCTTTATTCTATTAACGCTTTTGGAGCAGAGATCATACAACAAAATATACGAACGTATATAAGGGGAGTATAAACAATAACCTCACTGACATACCAAACACAATAACAAAATTATCAATAGTTTCAAGGCCAGAGAGTCGTTTTTGTTGTTATCTAAAATGTCAAAACATTCGTCGTTGTTGTTTGCTATTGTTTATCGATAAAACTTCTGGTAGCGAAATTGCTTTGAAGAAGCGTTTTATTTGAATGGCAAAAATTCTTTAGAGGGGGAAATTGTATTCCTTATTGTATTTGGTATTTCCCGGCAAACGTTGTGAATATCTGTGGCCATTGAACCAAATATGAATCATATTTAATTTGATATAAACTACAATTCCTAAAGATATGTTAGTTTTGATTTTGTTTAATCATTAGGGTTGCCTTACGGTGCGTCTACGACCCTTGTTTCGATGTGTTACAATCTTTTGAGCTAAATTTAACTTATAATACCCTCTCACATAGAAGTTAGGGTTATAAGAAACTCTAAACTTGACGCCAAAGTCGATTCTGGTCTACTTTGAGTTAAGTCAATAGACCGAAAAGCCAACTTCTAAGTTGACGACACAAATCGAAGACTTATGCTGAAAACACATCCAACGTTTGAGTAAAGTTTTGTGTTGGGCGTTGACACCAAAGTCCAGCGTTGATCTGTTTGCCGGCATATATTTCAAATGAATTTGAATTTTTCGGCATCATTCCCAACAGTGTAAAAACGGCCAACACGACACAAAACTTTACCCAAACGTTGGATGTGTTTTCAGCTTTAAAGTCGACTTTTGCTTTTGAATATGTATCCCTACCGCTGATAAATGTCCATATGATTGTAATATGTTCATCGTTGTCGGCATTTACAGACACAATAGCCTCTTTTGCTGTTATCTGAGAAATTATGAGTCTCGTGGTTTTCTGTCATATGACTAAGGACATTCACTGCTGTTTATTGTCAACGAAGCGGAGAACAATACGACTATGGGATTATACAAAAATAACAACAATATTTTCTATGGATAAGAATGAAGAAATACGCATGGAATTTCCTCCTTATGGAAGTATAATTAGAATGGAACTTAATTTCAATATTATTTTTACATGTTTGGGTAAATTAGGTCATATGATGTAGAAAATAAGTAAACCCACCCTACAGAGAAAAAGTATCAGTCAGCATTACCAGCAGAAATATAACCTCAGCCTAAATGGGCTAAGAATAGATCCTTAGTTTAAACAATAAATAGAAATTGTTGAAATTTATCCTTGTAATGAGAATCACTTGGACTACCTTCGAAGAAATATTCAAAACAATTCTTGAACAGCCGTTAAACTTAAGCAAAGATTCGAAGTTTTGCGTTTGAGGAAATATTACAATTTGCAGAGGTGGGAGGACCAATATCAGTCACCCCTTCCCTTGAGTAGAGTATGAAAAATATTGTGCTTGACCCACAATTGACAATAATTCACAGCGATGCCTAGCTGGTAATTATGGACCGAAATTGGCACTATCACATGCATAGATCTACCCTTTAATTAGCCAAGTGTTTCGATTTAATATTGCATTTTTCTGCATTAAATTCTATAGTTAAAGATAATTAACTCTTAACCATGACACTATAGTCAAAGTATAATACTCATCACTTTGTGCCCACGACCATGTCCCTGCAGTCACTTTGTGTGTTTTGCTAATTAATTCTCGTACGGAAATTATCTAGATAACAATGTAGGTATGTAGTATGGCTTCTGTTGGAGTAGGTATAATTATTTTCTGTATTATGACATTCTCTTTTGTTCATTCATAACATTGTTTTTCTTCGAGTACAATTCGTGTTAATGATGTGGTGATGGAGGAACTGATACAAAATGACATATTCAAATGTAGGTGCGTATGAAAATCGACTTGAAGTGAACTTGTAACGACCATTTGAAGGTGAATTTGTTGGAAACAAATTGCTGAAGTCTCTAGATCACGGAGATCCTCCTTGACAGATAACTTGATAACAGAAGACCTATTGAGGTCATCTATATACCTCTTAGGGCCTTTATTGACCTTTTGAGGTCTTCTATAGACCTCTTGAAGTTTTCTATAGACTTCTTGAGGGGTTTCAAAAGATAACAGAAGACCTCCTGATTTCTTTTATAGAAACATAAGATTTCTGGGACCCTCTATAGACAACGCAACACTCCTTGAAGACAACAGAAGACCTCTTGAGGTCAGTTAAAGACCCTAAGAGGTATATATTAGGGTATTTTACTAACCTCTTGAAGTTTTCTATAGACCTCTTGAGGGTTTCTATAGACTTCTTAAGACCTTCTATAGATAACAGAAGGTATCGTGTGGCGTTCTATAGATAACGGAAGACCTCTTGAAGTATTTTAGAGACAACAAAAGTCATCTTGAGATTTTCTAAAGACAACATCAAACAACAGAAGACCTCTTAAAGTCTTCCATAGACAACATAAGGTATCTTGAGGTTTTCCATACAAAACAGAAGACATCTTAAGGTCTTCTATAAAGAACAGAAGAACTCCTAGAGTCTTCTGTAGGCAAAAGAAAACCTCTTTAGGTATTCTATAAACAACAGTAGAGTTGGGCAGTCTAGTTCCTGGAGCGGATCGATCTTTCTAGTTCCTTTTGGGAAAAGGAACTAGTTCTTTAATATAGTTCCATAGTTCCAAATAGTTCCGAGAGCGATATAGTTCAATGAATACTTCTCTTTCAGCGTTCTTTCTATTTCCTTCGTTCCAAATAGATCCGAGAGTGAAGTAGTTGAACGAATCTTTCTCTTTCTTTGTGTTTTCATCTTTCGGTGGATGAATTGACATAAAAATAAATTGCAGCGATGTAACGAGGATGTGATTTACGTTTATTTAACAATGTGGCCGCATCTGAATGATGAAGGAACCGAGGGTGAAAGATCGATGTGAGTGTTGAATTAAATAAAAAAAAAAAATAATTATACAAGTGAAAAGAATTATATGCACGGCTGGAACTATATGAACTAATGGAACTATATAAATGAAAGAGCCGGATATAGTTCCAATAGTTCCTTGTTCGGAATAGTTTCTTGGAACTAGTTCGTTCAGGAACTACACAACTCTAAAAAACAGGAGACTTGTTGAGGTCTTCTATAGACAACAGAAGACTTCCTACGGTCTTCTATAGAAAACAGAGGACCTCTTGTGGCCTTCTATAGATAACGAAAGACCTCTTATGGACTTATATAGACAGCAGAAGACCTCTTAAAGACTTCTATACACAGCAGAAAAATTTTGTAGGTCTTCTATAGAAAATTTAAGACCTCTTGAGATCTTCTACAGTAGACCTCCTGAGATCTATAGATAACAAAAGACCTCTTGTGGTCTTCCATAGACAATAATATATTGAGGTATTCCATTGACAATAGAAGACCTCTTGAGGTCTTCCATAGGCAACAAAAAACCCGCTAAAATTTTCTTTAGACAACAGAAGACTTCTTGAGGTGTTCTATAGACAACAGAAGATCTTTTAAAGTCTCCTGCAGAAAACAGTAGAGCTCTTAAAGTATTTCTAGCCAACAGAAAACTTCCCCTTGAGATCTTCTATAGGCAACAGAAGACCTCCTGCGATCTTCCATAGACAATAAAAGACCTCTTGAGGTTTTCCATAAGCATCAGAAGACCTACTGAGATCTTCTAAAGACAACAGAAAAATTCTTGAGGTTTTCAATAGACAGCAGAAGACGTCCTGAGGTCTTCCCTAGCCAACAGACAATTTATTGAGGCCTTCTTTAGATAACGAAAGACCTCTTGAAGTATTCTAAAACAAAAGAAGACCTCTTGTGGTCTTCCATTAACAACAGAAGCTTTCTTGAGGTCTTCTATAGACAACAGAAGACTTCTTAAAGTCTTATATACACAACAGAAAATTTCTTGACGTCTTCTATAGAACATAGAATACCTCTTGAGATCTTCTATAGACCACAGAAGACCTCTTGTGGTCTTCCATAGACAATAGAAACCTCTTGAAATCTTCCATAGACAATAGAAGACTCCGTGAGGTTTCCCATAGGTAATAGAAAACAGACAACAGTAGACCTCTTGAGGTCTTGAGCTCTTCTTGAGATAACAGAAGATAGTTGGGGGCAGACGTAGGGGATGGAAGATACCAAGGAACGGTCCTGACCGGTTTTAACATGGCAAAGCCCAGGATTTATCTTGGTCCCTCTTTCATCTCAAGTGGACACTGACCTCCCCGTGGTGTCACCTGGGGAACTGCCTTTAACACCCGTTAAAGGTAGTGAGCTAACATGTGCCGCGCGTTCACCCATAAGAACGTTAAAAACTTGGGTTTGGGCGTCGGGTTAGTAACCCTCCCCTAGAAAAAAACAGCCTACTATGAAAAAACGAAAGAAAAGAAAAACAAACCCCTCTAAAGTTGACGAACCCCGCAAACGTTTTAAGGACCATGATCTGCGAATCTGCACCTGGAATGTTCGCACTCTTTATAGAGAAGGTGCAGTCTTCGCATTGGCAGACGTACTTGGAAAGTACAAAGCCGATATTACTGCCATACAGGAAATACGATGGACTGGGAAAGATGTCACAACAACACCTAAAGGTGACGCACTGTATTATAGCTGCCATGACACAAAGCATGAGTTTGGTTGCGGTTTTGTAGTTGGTCGGAGGTTAAAACATCTGGTCTCCAGCTTCACCCCAGTGAATGAAAGACTTGCTACAATTCGATTTAAAGCAAAATTCTTCAACATCAGCTTTATCTGCGCTCATGCCCCAACCGAAGACAAGGACGAACAGACCAAAGATATATTCTACGAGAGCTTAGAAGAAACATATGACCGTTGTCCTGCCCATGACATTAAAATTGTTCTAGGCGATTTTAATGCCAAAATTGGAAAGGAGAATATCTTTGGACAAACAGTTGGGAAATTCAGTCTACATAGTGAAACATCAGACAATGGAATGAGGCTGATAGACTTCGCAGCGGCAAAAAACATGGTAGTTAGCAGTACCAGATTTAAGCATCTCGATATTCATAAGGGCACTTGGCTGTCTCCAGACCAAAGAACAATAAATCAAATTGATCACGTTGTGATAGATGGAAGACATTCATCGAGCGTGTTGGATGTACGATCGTTCCGAGGAGCAAACATAGATTCGGACCATTACCTCGTTGCAGCAAAGGTACGTACCCGTCTAAACGTTGCAAATAAAGCACGGACAGACACAACACGAAAGTTGGACATCGCCAAGCTGCAAACACAACAGATAGCCACAGCATATTCCACTCAACTGACCCAATTGCTTAATGATAGCGCTTCTCGTCCCGATAACATATCAGCACAATGGCAAAATATTGCCCACTCCATGCAAACAGCCGCAAAATCAGTACTTGGATACCAGAGACCTCCACCAAAGAATCCGTGGTATGACCAGGAGTGCCGTGCTGCTACCGAAGAAAAAAATGCGGCATATAGGGCTACTTTACAATCAGTAGCAACGCGTAGCGCACGAGAGAGGTATCGGGAGAAAAGGAGAGAGGAGAAACGTCTTTTCCGCAGGAAAAAGAGAGAAATGGAAAAGAGGGAGTGTGAACAAATGGAGATGTACAGGAGACAGAACGAAGTCCGAAAATTCTACCAAAGAGTGAAGCATCAAACTGATGGCTTTGGTACAGGAATATCCTCCTGTAGAGATCAACAAGGTAATTTGGTAACTGATACAGATAGTGTGCTCAGGATATGGAAAGAACATTTTTCCAAACTGTTGGTATCCGATAGCAGTGAAGACGGCGAAGATATCACAGATCCAATCCCAGATGATGGTATTGAATGTATACCGCCCAGCCAAGATGAGGTAAGGACAGCAATAAACCGGCTGAAGAATAATAAGGCGGCAGGAGCAGATGGCCTACCAGCCGAGCTGTTCAAAACCGGAGGCGACACGCTGATAAGGTGTATGCATCAGCTAGTTAGCACCATCTGGCAGGAAGAACGCGTACCCGACGATTGGAACGTGAGCATCCTATGTCCAGTCCACAAGAAGGGTGATAAGACTGTGTGCTCCAATTATAGGGGCATAAGTCTGCTCCCTATTGCATATAAGATAGTATCTGGCATATTGTGTGAGAGACTAAAGCCTGTGGTCAATGAAATTATTGGACCCTATCAGTGCGGCTTTAGACCTGGCAAATCCACCATTGACCAGATATTTACCTTGAGACAAATCCTGGAAAAGACCCAAGAAATGCAGATCGACACCTTCCATCTTTTCGTCGATTATAAAGCAGCATTCGACAGCCCTATACGTTCAAAGGTGTTCCAAGCCATGTCTGATTTTGGTATTCCTGCAAAGCTCATTCGACTTTGTAGAATGACATTAACTGAGACGAGATCCTCAGTTAAAATTGGAAAGAACCTCTCCGAAGAGTTTACTACCAAAAGAGGTTTCAGACAAGGAGACGGCCTGTCGTGTGATCTATTTAACATCCTACTGGAAAAGGTCATACGAGACGCGAAGGTCAAAAGAAATGGAACAATATACACGAACAGCCACATGTTACTGGCTTATGCCGACGACATTGACATCATGGGTCGATCGGTAAAGGAAGTAACTGACACCTTTGCAAAAGTCGAAAGAGAATCTGCTAAAGTTGGTCTGGCAGTAAACGGCGTAAAAACCAAGTTGATGGTATCGACGCGTAATATGTCCATAAACACCGCACCATCTGTGAATGTTGGTACCTATAATTTTGAGGTAGTAAAGGACTTCGTCTACCTCGGCACCGCCATAAACACAACAAATAACATCAGTTGTGAAATACGAAGAAGAATAGTGTTGGCTAACAGATGCTACTTTGGGCTGAGTAAGCAGTTTAGGAATAAAGCCACCTCTCGTCAAACAAAAATAACACTGTACAAAACACTGATACTACCCGTGCTAATGTATGGTTCCGAAGCATGGGTACTTGCTCAAGCAGATAAGGCAGTGCTTTGTGTGTTTGAGAGAAAAATTCTACGAAAGATCTATGGGCCAATCTGTGTTGACGGCGAATATCGGCGTCGTATGAACATCGAGCTGTATCAACTATACAATGACATCAATATAGTTGAACGAATCGAGATACAACGATTGCGATGGCTAGGCCATGTTATAAGAATGAGTGATGATGAACCCGCTAAAAAGGCGTATAAATACGGGCCGCATGGAGGTTCTCGCAGATCTGGAAGGCCAAAGCTTCGTTGGAGCGAACAAGTGAAACGAGATATCACAAAGCTACACATCCCAGATTGGGAAAATACAGCAGCAAACAGAGAGGATTGGAGATTTTTTCTTAGTTCGGCTTATGGAACAAATGTTCTGTAAAAGGCCAGCTAAGTAAGTAAAGTAAGTAAGTTGGGGGCCTTCCATATACTAAAGAACATCTCTCGAGGTCATCCACAAACCACGAAAGATCTCTTGAGATATATTCTGTAGGCGTTTTGAGGTCTACGATAGACAACATAATACCTCTAGCGGTCGTCCATAACAACAGAAGGCGTCTTAAAATCTTTTATAGACAAGAAAGACCTCTTGAGGCTTCTAAAGACAACAGAAGACCTCTTGATACAACGGAAGACTTAATGAGGTCTTTTAAAGACAACAGAAGAGATCTTGAGGTATTCTATGGACAACAGACAGTTTCTTGAGGAATTCTGTAGATAATATAAGACCACTTGAGATCTTCTATAGGCAGCAGAATACCTCCTGGGATCTTCTGTACACAACAGAAGACCTCTTGAGATTTTCTATAGAGAACAAAAGACCTTCACCAAAAGACCGTGGACAACAGAAGACTTATTAACATCTTCTTAAGGCCTTCCGTAGACAACATAAGGTCCCTTAAGATCTTCCATTGATAACAGAAGACCTTTTAAGAAGACCTCTTGAGGTATTCTATAACTAACAGAAGAACTTCTGAGGTCTTCTATAACTAAAGAAGATCTCTTGATGTATCATCTAGACAACAAAAGACCTCTTGTGGTCTGCCACAGACAATAGAAGACTCCGTGACGTCTCCCATAGATAATAGAAAACCTCGCCTACAGATAACAGTAGACCTCTTGAGGTCTTCTATAGATAACGAATGACCCCTCGAAGTATTCTGGAAACAAAAGAAGATCTCTTGACAATGGAAGACTTCCTATAGTCTTTTATAGACAACAGGGGACATCTTGAGGCCATATATATAACGGAAGACCTCTAAGGACTTCTATCGACAATATAACCACCTGAGGTCTTCCATAAGCAAAAGAAAACCAGCTGAGATCTTCTTCTTGAAGTATTCTAAGAGATCTTCTATAACTAACAAAAGACCTCTTGAGATCTTCTAAAACTCACAGGAAATATCTTTAGGACTTCTGCAACTAACATAAGACCTCTTGAGGTCTTCTACAGACATCAGGAGACTTCTTGAGGTCTTCCAAAAACAACAGAAGACTTCTTGAGCGTTCCATCATAAACAACAGAAGACCTTTTGAGGTCAGGAGACCTCTTGACTATAACAGAAGACCTCATAGGGTTCTATAGACAATGGAAAATCTCTTAAAGTCTTCTATAGACAACCGAAGACCTCCTGAGATCTTCTATAGACAACATAAGATCTCTTGAGACCTTTTATAGATAACAAAGAACCTCTTGAAGACTTCTGAAGACAACGGAAAATCGCTTGTTGTTTTCCATAGAAAACAGACGGTCTTATAAGAGCTTCTATAGAAAACAGAAGACATGTTTAGGGTCCCATGAACAATAGAAGACTTCTTGAGACCTTCTATAGACAACAAAAGACCTCTTGAGGTCGTCCATAGAAACATAATACCTCCTGAGATCGTCTATAGGCAAAAGAAGACCTTTTGAAGTCTTCCATAGACAACAGAATACCTCCTGAGACAACAAAAGTCTTCTTTAGGAGGGGTGTAAGAGTCAGCTACGCGAACCCAACTTTCTTAAAATTGCAAGATTTCGCGGCTTAACTCTAGTGTAGTAAAAACTCTCCGATTTTTCTGAAATTTTTTCCAGAGGTAGACATTTTTTCGTTGATCACGGAAATGTTTAATTTTCTTGGGGGACGGACCCAATTACCCGGTTATTGGACCCGAAAGTCCGGGTAAGAAACCCGGGTTAGACCCGGCTCTACTGAACCGATTGCTGCAAAATGGGAAAGCTTATGGAAATACCTATCCAACAAGTGGTCATATGATTATTTTCAGGTGGTCAGGTGATATAACCCAAAAACTGATTTTTGGACCCGGATTTTTCCTTAAAACCCTCAAAAAGTCGAAAATGGGTCCATTATGGGCGCCCGCTTAATGTATGTCAGATTATAGCTCGCACTTTAACCTTTCCAAAATGGCGCTATATGTTGTAATATCTTCTCTGGATCCATAGATATGGCTCTTAGAATCTTCAGACTTTCGGGTCCAATAACTGGGTAACCGGGTCCGTCCTCCAAAAAAATTATACATTTCCGTGATCAGCGCAACAATATCTACCTCTGGAAAAAATTTCGGAGTGTTTTTACTAAAATAGAGTTGTTCCGATTTCGCTTAAGACTTTCTCCTAAGGGAAGAGGCAAAGGTACTCTTCATAAGCTTTAAAACTATCCTTACATACCGATATTTCTGGAAATATGGGCATCCGATTGGAAAGTTAAATAAAGTTGTGATCATCATAGCAAGAAATACATATGCTACAATTTCCGTATCATTGGCAGGGGGGGAATTTGGCGCAGAAGGCTTAAGATGAGTTGAAGCATTAAGTTCGGATCGGGACCAATTTTTTTCCACAGGTAGGTCTTGTTACCCTGATCACAAATATATATAACATTTATTGCGGCAGTTCATACTTCCCGAGATATGGGCCTCCGAAGTTCCGAAAATTCCCTTATTAAATGTCGGCTACTTAGAGAAAAATTTTAATTTAAAAGAAAATGTTGTTCCCTTTCCCTAGATTGGCTCCTGTCCATAGGAGAAAGTCTTAAATCCCCTGCCGAAGGCCGTCTATATAGGAAAAAGTATAATTTTATCCGAGCTTAATGCTTCAACTCAACTTGCTCCAAGGGGTGTCCCAAAAAGACCCTTGTTTGGAATTTGGCGCAGAATTCTGACCCAATTTTTTTGAGAATTGTTCCTCTTCACACCTTTGAACCACTGTACATAATGCAATGTAATGATATGGCTAACAAAAACAAACATTCACACAAACTCACTCATCTTTGTTTTGGTAAGAAGAGACAAGACGTCGTACCCCAAGCAAAACAAGTTCAAAGACCTTCAACAGCCGTGGTATGACTCCAATTAGATTGTCTTTTGAATGCCGGTCCGATGTGGACAGCGGATTTGTGTGTGAGTGTGTCAAAAAGAACAATTGTGGCTTAAATAAATCCAAAAAAAGTAAAAAAAATAACAACAAAAGTTGACTGACCACAGCATGAACAAAAGACAACAGAAAAAAAAACGCGGACGTAAAACAATGAAACAACGAAAAAACTGCTAAATAAAGCTTTAATTTTGTTTTAAATTTAAATCGAATGATACAATTTTTTGGTTTTCTTGTTGTAATTTTCTTTTCACTTCACCTTTTATTTAAGCGTCATCTGTTATGGATTTTATTCGAAATTCATTCTATTTTCTCCTCTAACTTCTCTGGTGGTCTCTTGAATGCCCTTTTGTTGGTTTGACACATGAGAAAAAAATCAATCACAAAACACCGTTATTAATGCACTCAACTAATTTGCCACAACACCTTTGAAAAGTTGTCACACTTTTTAGCAAAAACAACACTCGATAATGACGATGATTACCATTGCGACTCTCAATTATGAATTTTCTACTCTCTCGGGGTTTGTTGTTGTTTCTGTGTTTCTTTTATTAAATGTTAAGCCCTTTCAGCAGCGTTGCCAGTATTTTTTAGACTCTTTTCCCCAACTTGTCCAAAACTTTTCCCCAAAATTCCCCAGATTTTATTGAATTTCCTCAAAAAAATCCCCAAAAATTTTTTAACAAATAATTACAAAAAAGCAAATATAGTTTTATTTTACTATTGAAATTCATATCATTAAACTTGTAAAATATTCTATACACTTATATATGAATTAAATTAACGATATTGAAAACTTCACTTTCAAGTGATTCAGAATCATTAGTCTCAATGGATTTATATAAATTTGTATAATGGAAGAGTTGTAACATTTCTTTACGTGGGTCAAAATTTCTACAAAAAATGGAGTTGTTAGAAAATTGATTATTTATTCTAGTAACTCGTACTGCATTTTATTTCTGAATATGGTTCAAAATAGAAGACTCTTTCTACTTAAGAATTACTTGTTGAAACGGAAAGCATATTTAATACCATCTCCAATTTACGAATGATAACTTTCTCCATTGCGATTCGTAAACAATCGTAGATATTTTTGTGTTGACAACTGGTTCTAAAAAGGTTCGTATAGAGATAAAATTGTGTTGACCCAATGAATTGCTGCAAATATTGGGGTAAAATTGCTTGTAAGTTTAAAAATTGCATATTTGTAGGCATCTGTTTCAGCATATATATTAACAGCGTTTAAGATATTCGGCACTGGTCTTTTTAACTTTAATAATTGTTTACTCAAAAAAAGTACACGTCAAAATTAAAGCCTAGGTCTTTTTCAATCGATTCCACAATTTTTTCAATATCTTAATTTTTTTATAAATGGTTTCAATGTTCGAGTGCACAGGGAAAATGCATATTAGCAGTGTGCATCGGTTTGAAAAATTAGATTAAGGCCCGTTCTTACATCTTTTCTTTAAAATCCCTTTTTGTTATACCTTACTTTTAGAAAAATAAGGAATAAAGTTCGCATTACCAGGGATTTGTTATTACACCTTCCATTCCATTTCAAGCAAAACAGTCTGTATACATCAAATTTACTCAAATCGGATTGGTTGATTCAATTTGCTCTCAAATGTTTCTTGTTTTGGGCGCACTTTAAATTTTAAAAGGAACACAAAGGAATAAAAAGCGGGTTATCTGTCCGATATCAGCCAACATTCAACAACAAAAAGGACATAATAATGGGCCTTAGCATATTCATCTCTTTTATAATTGGAGCCATGAATGTTAAATAAAGCCCAGCAAAATTTGACGGAAGGGGTTCTTTGAGATGACGTGATTTCATGTCATCTTTTGCATTGGTTCAAAGGAAGTCGTGGAAGATCCGATCTTTTCATTAGGATTTGAACCAATGCAAAGGAAGTCGTGAAAGATCCGATCTTTTCATCAGCATTTGTACCCATTCCATCGATCCAATAGAGATGATGTTTGTGTTTTTATTTACACACCTGTTTATTTTCATTTTGGTATGTTCCAGTACTGCAAAAATCTACTAATTTTTACTATTTTTTCCGATAACATAAAGGAAAAATTATTACCGTAGTAAAAATAAGTAGATTCTTGCAGTTTCTGGAACAGACCAAAGTTGTTAGAACTGTCGTCGTGATGTTGTCTTACATTTCCTGCATATCAAACAACTAAAACTTCTAAACAATTGGTATTATATGAAGTCCCAACCATCGAGCTAAAAATAAAATCGGACTGCACACATTGCTATTTTAAAAGTTCCCTTGTCTGTTCTAAATCTGACATAGAATGAAATCAATCAAATCTCGCTTCTTGGAATTTGAAAAAAAGTCCGAAACGAAAAGGAACAAGAATCTGAAAATAAAGAAGAAACTACTTTTGGAAAGAAACAATTAAAAATAAATTAATTAAGCATAAATGGTATTTTCCATAAAAAGTCTCTCCTCCCCGTTCGTTACATTTTGTTCTTAGAGATCCCTAAAGCAAGCCGGGTTGTAGATCCCTACATATTTCCGTCACTAAACAAAAGAGTATAAATTACCAAAATGTTGTTATAAAATAACAAAATTATAAAATAAAAGTAATTTACGAAATAAAAATACTTAAAGGAGTGCATTTGGAGTCCATGTCGAAATCTGAACTGGTGATGGGAAGATAATTGAAAAAACCTTTTGTAAGACGAAAGAATATCAGTTGTAGAGAACGGAGGAAGTAATCTTTTGCGTTGCAGCGGTGGTGATTACATTGCAATTTTGGATGTAAACTTTTGAAAAACTAAACTGATAAATTAATTGTAGTTATTTCATGAATTCGTTTGAATTAATAAAGAGTTTTGTTTTTCATGAAAATCATATTTCAATACAGCATTTCCATTTTCCAAACAATACATGCAAATTTCATGCCAAGGGGTTGGTGAAAATGACATGCCAAAGCATTGGTTAAAATGACATGTCAAAGCATGGGTGAAAATGACGTGTCAACGCATTGGTCAAAATGACATGCTTAGGATCCAGAAAAGAACGTCATCTTTTGGGGTCCACGCTCATATAAAATTCATCGATGAAGATGCTAAAAGATGACATGATAGATCACTTGCACCCATGATTGAATGTCATCTTTGGCATCGAACATTTTGCTGGGAAGTTTAATTTCATCATTGCCCATCAATCCAGAAATCATTTCTGCAGTTAAGTCCCCTTCAGCAGTAGAAATGATGGAAAATGTTATTTCAATTCAACCCACTGTTCTATACGCTGTCTGTCGTCGAACCGCATGATAACACTTCAAATCTGTCATAAATTATTACAGCTGCGACCAGCTAGTATATGATGTATGTTATTTGTGCGTCACGCGTGCGCTACTACTATTCAGGTACTGAAATTAAAAAAAGATAAGATAATCTGAAGTAATTAGTTAAAAAAAGAAATTCCCCAAAAATCCCCAAATATTTTTCAGATTTCCTCAACATTTTCCCAATTCCCCAAGTCGAAATTTTTTTCCCCATTTCAAATAAAATTTCCCCAATTTGGGGAAAAATCCCCAATACTGACAACGCTGCCTTTCAGGAAAACGAAAACAAACGGAATTGGCGGAAAATAAAAACAACGAATATGCTACCTTCGATTTACATTTCACGTTTTGGCGAATAATTTTTAGCAATAAAAATATGCAAACAATACACACACACTGTTACACGGAAACCAAATCACGAATTATTCTTTATTATATTATTTTTTGATTTGGCAAAACTTCCACTATGACGTCCGGTCGCAAGTGTCTCAAATTAACAACTAAACTTTTTCCTTGTATAACGTAATATGACTCTCAGTCAGTCTCGGAACACACTCCGTCTGTCGGTCTGGTCTCTGCCATCGGCTACTGTGGCTTAGTTTGTTTGTGTTTTGTTTTCTTATAAAAGTAAAAGCACCAAACCCAACCAGCAGCTACAACAATAACAAGTCACGAAGAATAATTTAAAACGAAACCTTCCTCCTTCTCAAGCCACGCCAGAGCAACTGAGATTAGTTGGTCGCTGTTGTTTTGGTGGGTCTTTTACATGGACCAAACAAACACCCAACATAATATGGTGTGAAAGGAAAACCACCATAACAAACAATTAGCCATGTTAGCTTTTGTATTCCTTTTCCTTTTTGTCTCTCCCACCGACCGTTTTCGTCATTCGCAATAACAAAAGCAATGGACTCATATGGATTCCTTGCTCTCATTTCCTTTTAGCAATGTTTTGCATATCATCCATTCCAAAGGACACTGATGGGCAGAAATGCTCTGCCTCACACACAAAAGTGTAAAAAATACATGAGTCTCTCGCAATTTGCCCATCAGTGCCAAAGGATTACATCAACTCTCTAATGCAAGAGAGCATTAAGAGAGAGAGACAGGTAAACTGAAACAGAAATAGAAATGCACTGCAGAGGTACAATAACTGTCAAAATTATAGCACAATTTTGAATTCTGTTGTCTGTGAAAGACCCGCAGAGTCCTTTTGACTATAGAAAACCTTAAGATGTCTTCTGTTGGCTTTAAAGAACTTCAAGAGGTCTACTGTTATCTTTAGAAGACCTGTGGGGGTTTTCTGTTGCCTTTGGAAGACTTCAAGAAGTCTTCTGTTGCATATGGAAGATAACAAATGTATTCTGTTGTCTTTAGAAGATCTCTAGAGGTCTTCAGTCGCCTATAAAAGACCTCCTGAGAACATATGGACCTTAAATAGACAACAAGAGACTTCTGGCATCTTCTGTAGACTACAGAAGGTCTTCTAAAGATGGTCTCTTGAGGTCTGCTACAGACAACAAAAGACTCCTTCAGGTCTTTTATCGATAACAGAGGGCATTTGGAGCTCTTCTATAAACAACAGAAGACCTCTTGAGACGTTCTACAGACTACAGAAGACCTCTTTAGGGTTTCTCCAGACAACAGATACGCCATGAGGTAATCTATAGACAACAAAATATCATTTGAGGTCTTCTCTAGACAACAGAAGACTTCTTGAGCTCTTCTTGAGATAACAGAAGATAGCTGGGGGCCTTCCATATAGACTAAAGAAGATCTCTCGAGGTCATCCACAGACCACGGAAAATCCCTTGAGATATTCTGTAGACGTTTTGAGGTCTACTACAGACAACATAATACATCTTGCTGTCCTCTATGGCAACGGGAAGTTGAGGGGTGGAAGTCGAGGGGGGGGGGAGTTGATAGGAGGTAGTTGAGTTTTTTTACTCCCACTCTTATTTTTAAACCCCGAGTACTCGCGAATACTCCCAAATAAAACAAAAGAGTGGAGAGTATCTCGCACTCTTCAAGTACTCCCACTCGCGAGTAAAAACGAGCAAATCGGACTTTTTGCTCGCACTCTTCGAGTACTCCCACTCGCGAATACTTTTCACTCGCGAGTAAAAACGAGCAAATCGGAGCACTGTAGACAACAGAAGACGTATTGAGGTCTTCCAAAGACAACAGAAGACCTCTTGAGAGCTTCTAAAGACCAAAGAAGACCTCTTGAGGCCATCTAATGAGAACGGAAGATTTCTTGAGGTCTTCTAAAATCAATAGAAGTCCTCCTGAGACTTCTATAGACAACAGAAGTCCTCTTGAAGTCGTCTAAAGGCAACAGAAGGCTTATTGGGGGTTCCTGAAGACCACAGAAGATCTTGAGGTCATCTAATGAGAAAGGAAGACCTCTTGAAGGCTCCTGAAGACAACAGAAGACTTTTTGGGGTCTTCTAACGTCTACGAAAGACCTCTTGCGACAACAGAAGGCCTCTTGAGTTCTTCTATAGATAACAGAAAACTTCTTGAAGTATTCTGTAGATAACAGATGACGTCTCGAGGTCTCCTTTAGACAACAGAAGACCTTTTGAGATCTTCTATATACAACAGCAGAGATCTTGAGGTCTTCTATTGGCAAAATATGACTTCTTGAGGTCTTCTAAAGTCAACGAAGAACTTCTTTGACAACAAAAGATTTTTTGAGGTCTTCTAAAGACAACAGAAGATATCTTGAGGTTTTCTGAAGAAAACACAAGTCCTCGTGGGGCTTGTAAAGACAACAGAAGACATCTTGAGGTCTTAGAAAGATAACAGAAGATCTCCTGAGGGCTCCCAAATTCCACAGAAGACTTCTTGAGGTTCTCTTAAGACAACAGAAGACTTCTTGATACTACGGAAGACCTCTTAAGGTGTTCTAAAGACAAAAAAAGACTTCGTGAGGTCTTCAAAAGACAACAGCAGACGTCTTGAGGTCTTCTAAAGACGACGGAAGACTTCTTGAGACAACTGAAGACCTCTTGAGATATTCTAAAGACAACAGAAGACTTCTTGAGGTCTTCTAAAGACAAAAGAATACCTCCGGATGCTTCGATGGGTCTTCTATAGGCTTTTTGATAAAGATAACAAATACCTCTTGAAATCGTTCATGGCAACCGAAGACAACTTGAGGTCGTCCATGACAACATAAACCTCTTGAAGTCTTCTAAAGACAACAGAAAACCTCTTGAGGTCTTCTATAGCCAACGGAAGACCTCCTGATGTATTCTATAGAAAACAGCAGACCTCTCGTCGTTTAAAGACAACTGAAAATATCTTAAGGTTTTCTAAAGACAACAGAAGAACTCTTGAAGCCTTCCATGGACAACAACAGACCTCTTGATGTCTTCTATTGACTACAGATGACCTCCAGAAGTCTTCCTTAGACAACATAAGTCATCTTTAAGTCCCCCATAGACAACCGAATACCTCTTGAGATCTTCTATAGCCAACAGAAGATCTCTTGAGGTTGTCTACAGCCAACAGAAGGCCTCTATGTCTTCTATAGCTAACGGAAGCCCTCTTAAGGACTTCTATAGAAAATATAAGACCTCCTGAGTGTCATATAGAAAACATAAGACCTCCTGAGGTATCCTATAGACATCATAAAATCTTTTATAGAATATTTCTGGCATCTTCTGTACGCAACGGAAGGTCCCTTTAAGTCTTCTAAAGACAAAAACAACACATCTTGAGGTCTTCTATAGGTAACAGAAGACCTCTTGAGCTTCGTTATTGACGTCATGTGGTCTGCTATAGACCTCTTAAGATTTTTATAGATAAAAGAAGACCTTCTGATGTCTTCTACAAATAACAAAAACAATCCTGAGATCTATAGGCAATAGAAGACATCATAAAGTCTTCTATAGAAAAGATCAGAAAATCAGGAGCTTCTGAAGACAACAGAAGACCTCTTGAGACATCTTGGTGTCTTCTACAGACATCTTGTTGTCTTCGATAGACCTCTTGTATATTTTACTATAATTATGATCTTAGCTATATGTAAGTACTTCGTAAACAGAAAACCTACGAGGTCCTTTCATTTTTGTCATTTGTACTCTTTTTATTTTAAGGAAAACCCCTAAAAGAGACAAGTTTTGTGTCAGACATGGGAGTAGATAATTAACGAAAAACCGTCATCGTTGATGGCGCAACTTTAAAATGATAAAATCAAGTGTGAAATAGTGGAATTTTGACCGTTAAGAATATCTTTCAGGCCAAACTTGCACATATCTTTAAATAAAAGGACACTCTTTTTTTACATGACAATATTGACCGAGCAAATGCTAACAACTTTTTTGATGGCCTTTAATTGGCTGATACATTGTTTTTAACATTTCTGCTAGAGTTTCAATATTTAAAATTTTGTTAGTTCTGAAAAGTATAATTAACCTGCTATAAACAAATAAAATCAATTATTTCAAATAATTGACTTACATAACATCAAACGAACATAACAATTTGAAATCTAACCCCACTTCCCTATGGACAGACCATAAAATGTTGCCGTTAATTTTATGTTTCTGCAATGTAAAGACCTTGGAATGTAATACCAAACCGCAAAAAAATATTTGCCACAACAACAGAAAGACAACGACGACAGAAAGTAAAAGTATGAGAAACAAGTTTCAAATTTGCATTGGTTGCTCGCTCCATCCGTTTAGTCACGAATCAGTCTTGAACTAAACTAGATTGAACTGAGCGTACTGAGAGTTAGTTGTATGTACGTTATGTTCGACTAACGGATGCTACATTTAAACAAATGCAACAAATGCCTAACTGGCAAATAATTGTTTCAAAAATTGAAATTGTTCACTCCCGCTCAGTCAGAAGAAACAAGGAAAAATATGACGGGGAAGAGATATACATAGATATGTATGTATAGTGCACTGGATACAAAAAAATAGTGGAGTTCCATATACAACAGCAGACATCTTGTCTTCTAAAGACAACAGAATACCTTTTGAAACCTTTCATAAACAACAGAAGACCTCTTGAAGTCTTCCATAGACAACAGAAGATCTCTTGAGGTATTCTAAAGACAAAAGAAAACCTCTTGAAGCCTTCCATAGACAACAGAAGATCTCTAACAGAAGATCTTTTGATGATTCTAAAGACAACAGAAAACCTCTTGAAGCCTTCCATAGACAACGGAAGACCTCCTGAAGCCTTCTATACACAACAGCAGACCTTTCGTCTTCTAAAGACAACAGAAAATACATATCTTAAGATATTCTAGAGACAACAGAAGACCTATGAAAGATTCCATAGACAACGGAAGATCTTTTGAGGTATTCTATAGCCAACAAAACACCTCTTGCGGTCTTATATAACCAACAGACGATCTCTTGGAGTCTTCTAAAGGCAACACAAATCCTTTTGAAGCTTTCCACAAACAGCAAAAGACTTCTAAGGACAACAGAAGACCTATTGAAGTCTTCTAAGGACTACAGAAAACCTCCTGAAGCTTTTCACAGACAGCAGAAGACCTCTAAAGACAACAGAAGACCTCTTGAAACCTTCCATAGACGACGAAGGCATTTGAGGTATACTATAGCCAACAGAGGTGCTCTTGAGGTCTTCTAAGGACAATAGGAAACCTCTTGAAGCCTTCCATAGACAAAAGAAAACCTCTTGAAGCCTTCCATAGACAACAGAAGACCTCTTGAGGTATTCTATAGCGATCTTCTATAGCCAACGGATGACCTCCCCAAGTCTTCTATACACAACAGCAGACCTCTTGTCTTCTAAAGACAAAAGAAGATCTCTTGAGACCTTCCATAGGCAACAGAAAACCTCTTATGTGCACGGATAACACTATGCAACACTGAAAATTCAAACAACTTCTAGTATGCATTTTTTGAAAGTACATATTTAGACTACAAAAACCCTAGTAGGGTTTTGTCCACTCAGATCCAGTTCGGATTTTATGGCCTCATCTAAACCGGGCTAAATCTACACTTTTTTTGCATTTATCAGCCATTATCTCAGAAACGAATAGGAATTTGGCCTTGCTGTCTTTAGCAATATTGTCTAGAATTTCTCTTCTGAAGACCATCTGTTTTAGAAGACCTCTTCTGACTATATTCTATTTAGAGAAGAGCTCTTCTGAAGTTATTCGTTTTTCGAAGACCTTATAGGTGTTAGTAGGGAGCAGCCTCGGGCTGATGCTGTAGGCTCGATAGTGATCGGGTTGATATTATCGTTTTGATCACAATCGGGTATTTTCTGGTGTGGTGGTTCTAAGTGATCGGGTTGATATAATCGGCTCTATGGCGATCGGGTGGTTTATATAATCGGCTCGGTCGTAATCGGGTGTGGGGCTCGGCTTAGTGACTATCAGCTCGGTAGCCGACGGTGGCGTTACTCGGATCTGTGGTAATCATATACTGACGGCTCGTCGGTTAATCGAGTTGTTTTTCGGCTCTGAAGTGTTCGGATGATGCCGACTCTGGGGTAATCGGGCTGTTGTTCGCCTCCAAGGTAATCGGATGTTGTCGGCTCGTTGGGTGGGTTTTTCGGCTCTGTGATAAACGGATGCTGTCGGGAATGTTGCTCGGCTCTAGGTGATCGGATGTTGTCGGCTCATTGGTAATCGTCGGGAGTATCGCTCGACTCTGGGTGATCGGATGCTATCGGCTCGTTGGCAATCGTTGGGAGTGTCGCTCGGGATTGGCTAGGCAACAGAGCGAACGAATCGAAAGGAGCGAACAAATCGACAGGAGCGAACGAATCACGAGGGGAGAACGAGTCGGCAGGAGCGAACGAGTCGAGAGGGTGCTTCAATAGATCCTTTCTGATAGAATGGGTGCTTCTATAGACCCTTTCTGAAAGAAAGGGTGCTTCAATAGTCCCTTTCTAAAATAAAGGGTGCTTCTATAGACTCTTTCTGAAAGAGAGGGTGCTTCAATAGACTCTTTCTGAAAGAGAGGGTGCTTCAATAGACTCTTTCTGAAAGAGAGGGTGCTTCAATAGACGCATTCCGAAAGAAAGACTGCTTCTATATACCCTTTCTGAAAGAAAGGGTGCTTTAATAGACCCTTACTAAAATAAAGGGTGCTATAGATCCTTTCTGAAAGAAAAGGTGCTATAGAGACCCTTGCTGAAACAAAGGGTGCTATAGAGACCCTTGCTGAAAGAAAGGGTGCTTCAATAGACCCTTTCTAAAAGAGAGGGTGCTTCTACAGACCCTTTCTGAAAGAAAGGGTCCTTCTATAGATCCTTTCTGAAGGAAAGGGTGCTTCTATAGACCCATTCTGATAGAAAGGGTGCTTTTATAGGCCCTTTCTGAAAGAAAGGGTGCTTTTATAGGCCCTTTCTAAAAGAAAGGGTGCTTCTATAGACTCTTTCTGAAAGAAAGGGTGCTTCTATAGACTCTTTCTGAAAGAAAGGGTGCTTCTATAGACTCTTTCTGAAAGAAAGGGTGCTTCTATAGACTCTTTCTGAAAGAAAGGGTGCTTCTATAGACTCTTTCTGAAAGAAAGGGTGCTTCTATAGACTCTTTCTGAAAGAAAGGGTGCTTCTATAGACTCTTTCTGAAAGAAAGGGTGCTTCTGTAGACTCTTTCTGAAAGAAAGGGTGCTTCTATAGACTCTTTCTGAAAGAAAGGGTGCTTCTATAGACTCTTTCTGAAAGAAAGGGTGCTTCTATAGACTCTTTCTGAAAGAAAGGGTGCTTCTGTAGACTCTTTCTGAAAGAAAGGGTGCTTCTATAGACTCTTTCTGAAAGAAAGGGTGCTTCTATAGACTCTTTCTGAAAGAAAGGGTGCTTCTATAGACTCTTTCTGAAAGAAAGGGTGCTTCAATAGTCCCTTTATAACATAAAGGGTGCTTCTATAGACTCTCTCTGAAAGAAAGGGTGCTTCAATAGTCGCTTTCTAAAATAAAGGGTGCTTCAATAGTCCCTTTCTAAAATAAAGGGTGCTTCTATAGACTCTTTCTGAAAGAGAGGGTGCTTCAATATTCCCTTTCTGAAATAAAGGGTGCTTCTATAGACCCATTCTGAAATAAAGGGTGCTTCTATAGACCCATTCTGAAATAAAGGGTGCTTCTATAGACCCATTCTGAAATAAAGGGTGCTTCTATAGACCCATTCTTAAAGAAAGGCTGCTTCTATAGACCCTTTCTGAAAGAAAGGGTGCTATAGAGAACCTTGCTGAAAGAAAGGGTGTTTCTATATACCCTTTCTAAAAAGAAGGGGTGCTTCTATATACCCTTTCTAAAAAGAAAGGGTGCTTCTATAGACCCATTCTTATAGAAAGGGTGCTTCTATAGACCCATTCTTATAGAAAGGGTGCTTCTATAGACCCATTCTTATAGAAAGGGTGCTTCTATAGACCCATTCTTATAGAAAGGGTGCTTCTATAGACCCATTCTTATAGAAAGGGTGCTTCTATAGACCCATTCTTATAGAAAGGGTGCTTCTATAGACCCATTCTTATAGAAAGGGTGCTTCTATAGACCCATTCTTATAGAAAGGGTGCTTCTATAGACCCATTCTTATAGAAAGGGTGCTTCTATAGACCCATTCTTATAGAAAGGGTGCTTCTATAGACCCATTATTTTTATAGAAAGGGTGCTTCTATAGACCCATTCTTATAGGAAGGGTGCTTCTATAGACCCATTCTTATAGAAAGGGTGCTTCTACAGACTCTTTCTGAAAGAAATGGTGCTTCTATAGCCCATACTGAAAGAAAGGGTTCTCCTATAGACCCATTCTGAAAGAAATGGTGCTTCTATAGACCCATTCTGAAAGAAAGGGTGCTTCTATAGACCCATTCTGAAAGAAAAGATGCTTCTATAGACCCATACTGAAAGAAAGGGTTCTCCTATAGACCCATTCTTAAAGAAAGGGTGCTTCTATAGACCAGTTTTGAAAGAAAGGGTGCTTCTGTAGACCCATTCTGAAAGAAAGGGTGCTTCTATAGACCAGTTTTGAAAGAAAGGGTGCTTCTGTAGACCCATTCTGAAAGAAAGGGTGCTTCTATAGACTCTTTCTGAAAGAAAGGGTGCTTCTATAGACTCTTTCTGAAAGAAAGGGTGCTTCTATAGACTCTTTCTGAAAGAAAGGGTGCTTCAATAGTCCCTTTATAACATAAAGGGTGCTTCTATAGACTCTCTCTGAAAGAAAGGGTGCTTCAATAGTCCCTTTCTAAAATAAAGGGTGCTTCAATAGTCCCTTTCTAAAATAAAGGGTGCTTCTATAGACTCTTTCTGAAAGAGAGGGTGCTTCAATATTCCCTTTCTGAAATAAAGGGTGCTTCTATAGACCCATTCTGAAATAAAGGGTGCTTCTATAGACCCATTCTGAAATAAAGGGTGCTTCTATAGACCCATTCTTAAAGAAAGGCTGCTTCTATAGACCCTTTCTGAAAGAAATGGTGCTGTAGAGAACCTTGCTGAAAGAAAGGGTGTTTCTATATACCCTTTCTAAAAAGAAGGGGTGCTTCTATATACCCTTTCTAAAAAGAAAGGGTGCTTCTATAGACCCATTCTTATAGAAAGGGTGCTTCTATAGACCCATTCTTATAGAAAGGGTGCTTCTATATACCCTTTCTAAAAAGAAAGGGTGCTTCTATAGACCCATTCTTATAGGAAGGGTGCTTCTATAGACCCATTCTTATAGAAAGGGTGCTTCTACAGACTCTTTCTGAAAGAAATGGTGCTTCTATAGCCCATACTGAAAGAAAGGGTTCTCCTATAGACCCATTCTGAAAGAAATGGTGCTTCTATAGACCCATTCTGAAAGAAAGGGTGCTTCTATAGACCCATTCTGAAAGAAAAGATGCTTCTATAGACCCATACTGAAAGAAAGGGTTCTCCTATAGACCCATTCTTAAAGAAAGGGTGCTTCTATAGACCAGTTTTGAAAGAAAGGGTGCTTCTGTAGACCCATTCTGAAAGAAAGGGTGCTTCTATAGACCCGCTCTGAAGGAAAGTGTGCTTCTATAGATTCTTTTCTGAAGGACAGTGTGCTTCTATAGATCCTTTCTGAAGGAAAGTGTGCTTCTATAGATCCTTTCTGAAGGAAAGTGTGCTTCTATAGACCCATTCTGATAGAAAGGGTGTTTCTATAGACCCTTGCTGAAATGAAGGGTGCTTCTACAGGCCCTTTCTGAAAGAAAGGGTGCTACTATAGACTCTTTCTGAAGGAAAAGGTGCTTCAATATACCCTATCTAAAAGAAAGGGTGCTTCAATATACCCTATCAACAAGATCTCTATATGCCAAAGATGGCATATAGAGATCTTGTTGATCTTCTTGTTGTTGTTGTTTAATTTAAAATACAAAAATATATCAGTCCGGCATGTCACAGATTCCGATCGGAATGGTTGCAATTCCGAAATTTCATTTCGATCGTTTTTGTCTTACCTTCTTTAGATTCCGATCGATTTTGTGAAGTCAAAAAACTTAATTATTTATTTTAAACGCGAAATTAAACGTAAATTTGTTAATAAAACAACATTTTAATCATTTCTAAGTGTTTTTAGAGTGTTTTAAAGTGGCAAATTTAAGCAAAATAAAAATACAATTCCGTTTGCAAAATCAAAAGTGGTTTCATTCCGAAAAATTCTTCGTTTTTCGTTTTCTGAAGAAGTTAAATACGGAATCAATTCCACTTTCGATCGGAATTCGTTTCTGTGACATGCCTGAGTATTTAATTTCTATTAGCCAAAAAAAAAAAACAAAGCTATTACATCAATCTCTTGTATTGCACTTACCATCCAATTTATGTAGTCATCGTTGTATGTACATATGTAAGTATGTATGACAATAAATGTAGTGGTTTTGAAGTAATGCAAGCTTAGAAAATGGTCCGGTCGTTTGTTTACTATCTGCTTATTGTTTACAAGAGGAATGTAAAGCGGTGATAATTTTAACGATTTTATTGTTACGAGCGGCCTTTTAGTTAGCTCCAGTTAGCAACAAGTACATGAACACATAACTATATAAGGTCTCAATCAAAGCTCAATACGAATGGCATCGCAAAATTTGAAGTCAATATAGGAGGTACTACGTCAGAGTTTCATGAAACTTCTATGAGGGTTCAGGATCATATATGTATTTTAGGGGTCGAAGAAGGAGTCCCAATGTTTATACAAATATTATTTTACAAAACAAATCTCATAATGCGTATTAAATGTGAATCTTCTAACATCGATCGGTTGGTTGACCCACATTTTTACCATTTGCAAATGACATGCATAATCTACCGATGCTCTGCTTTTCTTCTTCTTTTTGAAAGCATTAAAAATTGCAAATTTGTTTTGAAAACTTATTTGGAGTAAATCGAGAATACTCGAGCGAGCGCCAATTCATAGAAGAACTTCTTATCGCTGAACAAAGAACAATAAAAAATAAAGAGATCACGCGAAAACAACGTCAACAGACTTTAATGGAGGCGGCAGGCCGGCAGCCAGAAGGCAGGCATTAATGAAAAATATGTACAATTCATTTGTTTTTGTTATTTTTTTAAATGAACAACAAAAACGTACAACAGAATTCATTGACTTTTATAAAATTCATATCACACACAAACAGGTATTTAATGATGGGTTCACAATTAGGTCGGGGTGTTAAGAATTAAAAGATTTCTTTACACAGAATGTACAGATGTGTTTATCGAAGTTTATCACTGACAACTCGAATTTTAAAAATAAATAGGATTTTGGTAGGTGAAAAATAAGTTTTCAAAGATTGCAGCCTTTAATTTTAAGGCGTTTGTGGGGTTATCGAGAAAGTACTACTAAACAGAGGAGTATGAAGGAGTGACCCTACACATTGGAACACACCTCAGGTAGTATTGGTTTTTCCCAGCAAAAAATACTCATGGACACAATTACTACCCGCTTTTAAAATATACATAGGTGTCGATTATGCATTGCAACCCAACTCAAGTTTAGTTACCGACACCAAATTTAATTATAGAAAATTCAATTTCTGCATTGAAATTCATACTTTTTATACCCTCAGCATTTATGCTAACGATGTGCCTCATCTAAATAATGGGTTTGACCTCAAGTATGTATGGACGAAATGTGTTTCAGACAATTTGGAGTCGAATGAGTTATGTCCGTCCGTCTGTCTGGAGCGCACGATAACTCTCGAAAGGATGAACCGATTCTGTTCAAATTTTGGCTTTCGTAATATTTTGCCGAAACTTAGTTTAAGTTTGAAGATGGGCTATATCGGTCCACTCCTTCCGACGGTTCAAGTTTCATTAGGGGCAAGTCCATACTTCCTGAGAAAATAGCATGAAAGATGCAAAAAAAGGTGGTTGGAGCGCAAGATAACTCTAGAACGGATCTGCCGATACGGTCCAACATTTGACCTTAGTAATATTTTGTCCAAACATAGTTAGATAAGCCATATCGGTCAACTCCTTCAGGCACCTACCCCACCAAAGTTCAAAAATTTTCGGAAAAATTGGGCGTACGACAAATCTTGAAGGGAGTGGCCGAATTGGTCCATACTTTACAAATCCTAATATATCTACCAGATGTAGAACAGGTTCAAATATGGACCATATTTGTCCACTCCATCCGGTACCTCCCACACAAAATTTCGGATAAGTTCACTTTAAGACCTGATATCGAATCTGATTTTTGTTGAAGCAACTTGCATTCGATGCCTCAATTACGATGGTAAAAGTTTTTTGTCAGGGGCAAGTCCATACTTCTTGAGCAAACAGCCCGAAGGGTGTAAAAACCCTATAGGCACCATATGTAGTGGCTGGAGATCCACTTCCATAATGGTCAATGTCGATCCATTCCTTTTAGTATATCCTATCCTAAAACCCCGTAAATATTTTTTGTGGGAAAAAATTGTTTCAATATACACAGGCTGAGGGTATATCTCTGTCGGCAAAGACTGATACTTTTTTACTTGTTTACTAGTAAATTAATATCAGAAGGTTCAAAACACTGTTATTGAATGAATTTTTCGTATCACAGATTTTAATTATACGATTTTCTCTTCTGGCAACGAAACTGGAGATGGATTGGAATGCATAAAACCCTTAAACATCATCCACATACCACTTCAAGGTACTTGATCTAATATTGGGAGTCATATCTTTTCCGTAGTTAGGAGCTCTACTATGGAAAGAAGGTCTTCTGTCTACAAAATGACCCCTTTAGGAGGCCTTTTATCAATAGAAAACCTCTTTATTTATTTCTTTATTTTATTTACATATATAAACCTGTAGTGCGATTCTCTAACTCATTTTATGAGTTATCGACAATTGTCGGTAAAATTAAAATGCTTATAATTTCGATAATTACTGATGTTTTTCGGTAAGTTAGCGACGAAAAAAAGTAGTCATAAAGTTCTACCGATAGCAACAGTGTTGTCAACTTTTATCTAAATTTTTTCATTCATAATTTTGCGTTTTATTTACCGATTTTTGTCGGTAACTCAAAAAAGAGTTAGAGAATCGCACTACTGAAATCTTAAATGTAACATGTTGCTATTGTTGGCTCCCCAGCCTTCATTTAGCTCAAGTTACTCGATTAAATATACAATTTGAAGGTCCATTGGCAGAAACATTACCATTAAATATATATTAGGAGGTCTTCTGTCAATAGGAGGACTCTTAAGGAGATCTTCTGTCTACAGAGGACCCCTTTAAGAGCTCTTCTGTCTATAGAATATCCCTTTAGGTGGCCTTCAATCTATAGAATTCACCTTAATGAGTTCTTCTATTGATAGAAGTTATCTTTAGAATGCCTGCCCTCTGTAGAAGATCCCTTTAAATCGCATTCTGTCTGTAGAAGACCTCTATAGAAAACCACATTTTGAGTCCTTTTATCTATGGAAGACCACTTTAGGGGGTTTTTATCTAAAGAAAACGCCTTAAGGAGGTCTTTTATTTCTGATGCACTTAGTCGCACTTCCGAGGAACAATGTATGAGTGTGCAACTGAAATATTTTGACGAAGTTAAAACAATACAAAGCAACTGATGATACGGAAGCCAGCCCTTGCATTCTACGGGAGACCTCTTTAAGAGATCTTTTATCTATAAAATATCCCTTTAGGTGGCATTCAATCTATAGAATCCACCTTTAGGAGTTCTTCCATTGATAGACGTTATATTTAGGATGTCTGCTCTATGTAGATGATCCATTCAAAACGTATTCTGTCTGTAGAAGAGCTCTTTAAAGGGTCTTCTGTCCATAGAAAACCACATTTTCAGTCCTTCTATCTGTGGAAGACCAATTTAGGATTTTTTATCTTTTAATCTAAAGAAAATGCCCCTAAGGAGTTCTATAGATTTCCTCTTAAAAGGTCTAATGTTTATAGAAGACTCTCTTTAAAGCTCTTCTGTCCACAGTGGATTCTGAAAGCTCCAGTTACTATAATTGGGGCTGCTCTTACAACGAGTGATTTTTCCTAGGGCTGAGGTAGGCAGAGTCGACGTAAGGACCCACAAAACGTAGGTGATACACGGGTGCATATAATTTTAATACTTACTATAATACTCTGATGGGTGCCACCGTGGTGCAATGGTATGCACACCCGCCTTGCACGCTAAAGGTCGTGGGTTCGATTCCCAGGCCGTTAACATCAAATTTTCAACGGTGGCAAAATACTCCCCAGTGATGCTGGCTACATTTCCTGAGTATTTCTCAACAAGGGGTGTCTTAGGACACGCCGTTCAGACTCGGCAATAAACAGTAGGTCCCATATCATGGAGCTAATATGAATCTGGGTACACTCATTGATATGAGAGAAGTCTCCCTTGTCCCATCTGGGATGTTGGTGGAACAATTATATATATATATATGTCAATAATACGAATAATATGTGAAGAATATGGATTGATTATGGATATCAAATAGTTTCTATTGCTTCTGTTGACTCGGCAGTTGTCGGGTGTGGCTCGACTTTACACTTGTCGGATTTTCTGTCGGCTCGGGGCAATCTGGTGGCTATGGGCTCAGCAATCGTGTGTGTGACTCGGCTCTGTGATATTCGGGTTCCTATGGGGGAAGGGATCGGTTAATGGGAGCTGACTAAGAGCATTTAGCTAGCTCAGTGCTAGGAGCTTGCTCATGTGCTGTGAATCGTGGCTTACTAGTTTAGTAGAGTGCGGACGAGCCACACGTTTATTCGTACTTTGTCGGCTGGTGATCGACAACTACGTTGAATAAAACTGGAATACACATTTGGGTGGTAACATGAGGTAAATGAGAAATATGGTGGAACACTGATTGTTGTTAAATGCGTTGAAGTTTAATTTGTCCATTATGCCGACCGATGTTTTGCGAAGTTGTAGATAATGGTAATGGACATGACATCTATTAGAAGAAATTTGAGGGACAAGTCGAATCCATTGTAATTGCCATCTGCACTGTAAGATCTGTATTATTAGTAAATTATTTTAGGTTTGAGGCGTATTTTCGATCGCCAAAGGATGCCGTAGTTTACATTGTGGAAACGTTAAAGGATGGCTTTTAAAAGTTTGCGATGCGTTGAGATTTTTTGCGGAGGGAAGTTTCCAAAAGTCCCATGGCAACGATTAGAATTGCATGGCTCAATCTACATTGTCGAACGTATTGAAGGAAGTGGTCCACTTGATAGAGGGAAAATTGTTTCAAAATTGGATCGTTTCGAAATTATCGGAGGAGTAAAAAAGACAAAACAAAAATCATTTTTATTCAAAAACGAATTTCCCTGGTGTTGTCGGCTGTATAGATGGAACCCATGTGTACATTGGATTTGCACTTAATTTATAAATTAATATTTCAAAATGTTGTTTTGTTGTTATTTTCACCATATTTTTGATACACAACATTAATTAATTAGAAAATAATCAACAATTGTTAAGAAAATTGTCCCCTTCAATTTCACTTCTTGTTTCTTCGAAAATATTCACTACAATCAGAAAATTTCGAACGATCGTAATTTATCTTCGAACAAAAACTCACTCGATAGCGGATGCTTTCCAGCATTTCGTTTATCCATTTGATGATACGATTCAAGATTTGATTATTAAAAGCTTATTATATGTCCATAACCCATTCTTCCTCATTACCTCCAACTTCCTTAGTAGACTTGGCCTTTGCTGCAACAACAACGTAGTGATCCGATTCGACATTTGCTACTTCAGTTGATCTATCTTACCGTCTACCAAAGCAATGACACTACAAGCAATATTTCTATATACTATGTCAAATTGTTCAAAAAAATTAATAATTTCTACTTACATTTGGATCGTTGTGAGTGACTTCCACTAGACTTAGTTTTGTACATTTTCCAAATTTAATCTTAATTGGACAAGGATAACTTATTTGGTGCATCCAAAACTTAGAATTAAATGAACATAAATTTGAGGTTCGCCATTGCTGTAAAGTGTCAAGCTGTACCCAATTTAATATCATTAAAGCATTACAAGTACACAAACACAAATCTACTCAGAAAGTAATTCCTAGTGTCCTTTTGCATGTTGCCAACATTTTGAACTTGAATATTTCCGTTGGATTAACTGCATGAAATTTTCACATGACTTTATCGCCGGCTTTGTACTGTGTTTTCGATAACATTTGCCGTTAGTTTAGTTATCGAACAAAAGTGTGTGTAAAATGAAGTCTACCTTAGGGCTGAAAATAAAATAGATTGTATTTTTGAAATATATAACATATGCGAAGGATGTTTATTTAAACAGCTTAAAAGTATGCTACAATTTAAATTACATTTTAACAGCAATACGGAAATTCTTACCTCTGAGAGTATTCAAAGAGAAACTTCCTCAAAGAGTTTGTTTTCAATGAATTAAAACACAGTGAATTTGCGATTTGATCATTGGATGTGGCAAAAAACAACAACAAAGATTTATTTCATAATACTTAATGTTAGTTAGTTAGTATTACTATATAGTAAGTAGTACGTACATATCAGCAAAAATGATATGATAAATAATTTATGGCCTCCAAAATGTAACATGGATGGACATAACTTGATGATTTAGTTTTATGTTTGTGTAAAAGCTAATCTATGGTTCAAATATAAAGCTGTTGACAAAAAACACACTGGTTAAATAATTTACTAAACTAAAGAAGAAGGAACTGGCTGCACACCATTCATGGTTTGGCAATTTGGGCCAGTTTTTTCTCTTTGGAACGTTGCAATAAATAATAGGAAACATTTTCATAAACCACAAAGGTAATCATTGTGGCCGGTACAACTCTGTATAGGCTCGCCTGCAAACCTTTGTAAAAACCACGCGCACCTTCAAAACTGTAATGAAACAATAAAAAGTGAAATTTGTACATTAGCAAAATTTTGGAACCAAAGGCTTACCTCTTCTTACTACTTGGTTTTTTTATGATTTTTTGTTTGTTTGGCTTACTTTATTTTTGGGGACAACAACAAGTGATAACTTTATTTTTTCTCGTTTTGTTATAAAAATTAATTAAAAACAACAGTTAGCAAAAAGAGAGCGAAAAGAATAAAGAGGATAACAACTTGAGCTAAAAAAAATGGGAAGAGCTGATATGGAAAAGATTAATGTTCCAATAAAAAAGAAAACTAAAAAATTAATTCAAAAGTAAAGAACAAATTTCCCCACCTTGGCAGAAGAAACACTTACTTTTCAAGGCCCTTGATTAAGCCATGACAACGACAAAAGAAAAACAAGGTAACCCCAACTTACAGAAGTTGTTTTCTTTTATACATACATACATTGTATATATACATATATCATATATATAGAAGGTATAATTCATTTACACATGATAAATAGGCTCTTTTGCTAATAAGAATGTTCGTTTGATTCTATATAAATAAACAACGATGTTGATTGGATGATATTGTGTTATAAATACTATAATAGTTTCATTCTTACATTGCCATTAGAGTTGTATTTTCTTTTTTAATTTGTTTTGTTTTCTTCTTTTACATTATCTTTTTGCCAAAAGAGTTTTAATTAATTTTTTTGTTTGTCTGTTCTTAGCCTATTAAAGAATGATATTGAAAATTGGCTTATGTGAGAGAAAAAAAGCCATACAAATGCTTAAGAATTAAGAATAGTAAAATTTTACTTTTGTTTTTCTGTTGTGCTTATAGTCTATAGGTTGTATAGAATTTTGCGTATTTGTAGATTTATTTTTTTTTTTTTTTGTTTTTTTTTTTTCTTCTTTTAGATGATGTTTTTAAAATAAATTAATCAAGAGTTTCCTTTTGAACTAAACTATAAACTAAAGCTTAACGACTAGTAGTAGTATTAGAAGTAGTAGAAAAATAAGAAATAATATCTTCAATTTTATTTGAAATTTTACAAAAATCAAATATACAGGCATGTCACAGAAACGAATTCCGATCGAAAGTGGAATTGATTCCGTATTTAGCTTCTTCAGAAAACGAAAAACGAAGAATTTTTCGGAATGAAACCACTTTTGATTTTGCAAACGGAATTGTATTTTTATTTTGTTTAAATCTGCCACTTTAAAACACTCTAAAAACACTTAGAAATAATTAAAATGTTGTTTCGTTAACAAATTTACATTTAATTTCACATTCAAAATAAATAATTAAGTTTTTTGACTTCACAAAATCGATCGGAATCTAAAGAAGCTAAGACAAAAACGATCGAAATGAAATTTCGGAATTGCACCCATTCCGATCGGATTCTGTGACATGCCTGATAAAACTCTATTATTGAAACATGTTTAAGTAGTACAGATTTCGTTTCGTAATGCTTAAAGGGAGTAATTAAAAAAATATTGCCTGCATGGATACATAACAAAGAGCAACACGTTGTCGTTTTGAAATACTAAAAGTGAAGTTTAGCAACAATAAAAGTGTTCTTGTCTCACATTACAATTGACCAAGACTTCAACATTTATTTATTGCATCTAACAACACAATCTATGTCTTTTTCCCCTTTTCTTTTCGTTTCTAAAAACATTTCGTTATGAATTCTTCTTACAGCACTCCACATTTTGTCAAATCTAATCTACTAAGTCATCCATACACACATTCTAACATTTCAATAAAGAATAAATTCAAGGCGGTCATTACCGACAATTTTGTGACCTACAACACTTAATTGGGGGGAGAGGGTTTCAAATGTAATGGCAAATGATATTCTCTTTCAAAAATTACAGCAAATGAGTAAACAAAGAACAAGTACAAATAATTTATCGGCTATGTCGACAGCTATGACTGTATGAACAAAAAAGTAACAGAGGTGGAGAACCTGAATGTACATTAAACAGGTTTCAACTGACGAAAAGGTTGACCCATTATAGTCTCCATTGCATGGTGAAGGTTATAAACTAATATATTACTGCAATTTTTTCAATGCTTCTAAACATGATTCCCACACAATGAAGTCTAACCCAAATTTTTAATACTATAAACTTTAATAATTATGGACGAGGAATCAGTCACTCTTCCACAAAGCAGAGAATAAACCTCACAGAAAGTAGTGTAATGACATCCCTTGACCTTTTAGAACAAAGGTGATTTGTTGGCAACGGACAGACGCATTGAAGGGACAGTTTCAAAATGTAACATTTAAGTGTTGTAGGTTTAAATTAAAAGAAAAATATCTATCACATATATTCAAGGTGAATCATTTGTAAATTGTTCACACATAAATTCAAATGAATGAAAAAAAAAAAAAAAACTAAATCCAATTTCCTTCATTTCCTCAAAAAAACCAAAATTCTCCACACTATTCACTTACAAACTAGAACAATCTGCGGGGGAAAATTAAGTATTTCATTTTTTTTATAGAGTGAAGAAATTCAGACGCTTAGCATCCATTTTCTTCGTGGAATATTAAAATAGAAAAATTATTAAACTAATTAATTAACTACTTAAATTAAACATACAAAAAGTAAATCTTAAATATTAAAAAATGGGAGAGATTTAAAACAGAAATTAAATAAAATAGAAAAAATACGTTTTTTGTAACATAAAAAAAAATAAAACTATTTTGTAATACATAACGAATTGTTGAATTTCAATTCTGAATTTGTGGTTAGGTTACATTTTTAAATGAATAAAAAATGAAACAAAAACTGAGAGAGATTTAAAAAAAAAATATGAGCATTTTTTGTCATTCCTTGTGCTGTTTCTTTTTTTGCTTTGCTTTACGCTTTGTTTTACTCGCTAAGCACACAAACTGATTTTCTTTTGTTTTTCTTTGAATATTTATAGCAAGAAAAAGTTTATATTTTGTTTTTGTTTTATAGATTCATGATGATTTTTAATGGGGGATGTTGGTCTTTTGTGGGGGCGGTACTCTAGGTTTTTTATTTTCTAATATTGGAAATTGCCATGGTTTTTTGTGTTTAATTGGTCAATTTCTCCCATATTAGCATAACCATACATATATTTGGTGTAACATGCACTAAATATGGCACTAGACCTTTATAAAAACCACGCATACGTTCGTACCTCCATGTTTGTTTTATACAATCCCATGTTCCCTGATAACTGTGATGATGATCCTGAAGACGGGCACGCACAACTTGATAGGGATATGTGGCGGCAGCTGCAATTAATTTCGATATAGCTGCAAATGCTAAATATTCCGATGTTGCCTGCAAAAAATTGAAAAAAAAGAAAGACAATTTAGAAATGCATTCATTTAAGGCAGGGGAGAGAAGTCTCCCCTGTCCCGTCTGGGATGTTTCTGGAACAATTATTATTATATATTATTCATTTAAGGCAAATAAAAAATTAAAAAGAAATTTGGCGAGTAAAAATGAACCTAAATTCTTTAAGACCCAAATGTCAATATAACTAACCTAACAAAGGAGCTGTGCCATTGCATGGAGAGCTTAAAAAAATGTCATTCTACTTTCATTATTTTTTATATGCTATTTGTTAATGCTCTTTAAAGAACGCTATACTACGTAAATGCCTACATAAATATTAACCAGTAAGGAAAGGATCAAAGTCGGGCGGGGCCGACTATATGATACCCTACAACACTGTGAATATGTAAAATATAAATCGGAGTTATATCCAGATCTGAACCGATTTCGATATAATATGGCACATTTATTTCTAGACTGAATTCAGTCACACATTCCAAATTTCATCAAAATCGGAAATATATAGCGTGTTTGGTACAGAAAATACGTGAAATCGGCCGAAAATATATATGGGAGCTATATCCAAATCTGAACCGATTTCTATATAAGTTGGCACACTTATTTCTAGACCAAGTTCAGTCACACATTCCAAATTTCATTGAAATCGGACATATATAGCGTGTGTGGTACAGAAAATACGTGAAATCGACCGAAAATATATATGGGAGCTATATCCAAATCCGAACCGATTTTGATATAATTTGGCACACTTATTTGTAGACCGAATTCAGTCACACTTTCAAAATTTCATCAAAATTGGACGTATGTATATAGCGTGTTTGGTGCAGCAAATACGTGAAATCGGGCGAAAATATATATGGGAGCTATATCCAAATCTGAAGCGATTTTCACCAAAAGCAATAGCGTTCTTGCTATGGCTAAAAAAAATGTAGTCCCCAATTTTCAGCTGAATCGAACAAAAAATGCGACCTGTACGTTGCGAACAAAAATACATGGACAGAAGGACAGACGGACGGACATGCATAAATCGACTCAGAAAGTTATTATATATATCCCCAAAAGGAACTATGTGTCTATTTCGTTTCCTTTTGTATGTTAGGTAGGGTATAAAAACCTCTACCTCAATTCGGGCAGTACCATTACATGAGTTATATTCAAAAATATGGACCCATATTTCAAGCAAAAAGTATTAGTATTAATTGGACTTTAACAGAAATAATAAAACGTCATTTCCCCGAGACGTTAACAAGTAAACTTAAATATTATCTAAAACAATTTGTCATCACTTCCCATATTATCACATACTAATAATAAAAAACATTTGATAATCGCGTGTAACAGCACTACTAAAAAAACAAAAAATATTGAATTCAATTGTAGACAACACACCACTGGCCGGTCATATTTGTTACCTCACAGTTAGGGTGAGGCGACACAACAATTGTAAATTTCCACTTACAAACAACAAATCAACGACAATAAAAAGGTTTACTGTACTTGTACTATAACAGGAGATGTAAGCTGTGAAGTAAAACTGATACACGTGCCCCATGTGTGACACAACAACTAGAAAATTGAATGTAAAAAGATAATTAGTAATATCAGTTGTGATCACTAAAGGTGGTGGTTGTCGGTACATAAGTATTGAGTTGACAACTAAACGGAAAATGTCAATTTTTGTTCGGAACTGCAAACAAATATTTGCATGCCTATATTGTTGGCTAAGTGCCAGCGGTTTATTAACCGTGGGAAAATATATACATATGTTTAAGAAACACAATCGCCAGAGATAAAAAAATAAGATATACAATTTATTATTCCATTTCGTTATTTAAAAAAATCACGAGTGTATAGAAGAATCATATGATGATGAAATCAAAAAGAGGCATTGCGTCGCAAAAAAAGAACATTTTTGGCACAAAGACAAAGGTTTGAACGATTTATTTAAAATGAAAATGTTAATATTAATGGAGGCCAAACTAATGTAGATGGGTCCAAAGATTTAGAAATTCATTAAATAGGAATAAAATATGTGACACAAAATTTGGATAGAGCATAGTTACAGAAGTACAAAGTACTTATAGATTGATTACCTGTAGGTCTTCCTATAGAAGACACGAGAGTCTTCTTAGAGAATACCAAAAGATCGTCTTATATAATACCAAAAGGTATTCATATTGAAGACCTGAAGGTTTGTAGATGAGCAGAAAGTCTATATATAAAAGATCAATAGGTTTTCATGCAGAAGACCAGAAGGTTGTGATGTAAACAGGGCCATAAGGGGCACTTTCACTTATAAATTACAAACGATAAACTATACTTAAAAGGACAATTTTGAAGTTTCGTGAGGAAGGCATCAGAATGCATTGTCCGATATAGACCTGCCTGTTTCAAACTCAAATCGGACATTTAATTCGTAAGGCAGGGATTTTAAAGCCTTTGGGACATAATCTTAGGAAGTGTGGACTTGCCCGCTAAAAAAAGGATTCCACCGTTAAAGGAAAATCACATTCATACGGGCAAAATGTGCCTCATCGAAATAATGGTTTTAGACCCCAAGTATGTTTGGACGAAATGTGTTTCAGACAATTTGGAGTCGATTTAGCAATGTCCGTCCGTCTGTCTGTCTGGCTGGTGGGCACGATATCTCTCGAACGGATGAGCCGGTTGGGTCCAAAACTTGGCTTTCGTAATATATTGTCCAAACTTAGCTTAAGTTCGAAGATGGGTTATATCGGTCCATTCCTTCCGGTAACTCCCCCACAAAAGTTCGAAAATGTTCGGAAAATTTGTGCACACGATAACTCTTGAAGCGAGTAACCGATGTGGTCCATACTTTGCACATCGTGAAATTTCTACCAGACTTATGGGCCGATTCCGTACAGCGAGGCGAGTCATGTCGCGTCGTCTATCGTCTCTGCGACAAAATTTAAAAAATGCACTACGTACAGCGATAGAAAATAATCGTCGATAACAAGTTATTTTTATTTTTTTTTTATTTTATTTTATTTTTATTCGTTAGTAAAAATGAACGGCGACAGCTAATTTGTTGTCGCCGGAAAATGAACATTACGGCGACAAAATTTGACGTCGTCGTGCGACTTTTGCCATACGTAATGGAAAAATTGCAACTGGCAACGCGACCCGACTCGCCTCGCTGTACGGAATCGGCTCATTAGATGAGGTTCTAATCAGGACTCAATCGGTCCACTCCTTCGGGTAAGTTTCGGAAAAGTTCAGTTTAGGACCAGCTCTCGAATCGCTTCGGTTTTTATTGTATCATCTTGTATTCACCGCCCCCATACGACGGTACAAGTTTTATCTGGGGCAAGTTCATACTTCCTGAGAAAATGGCCTGAAAGATGCAAAAAACCCCTATAACACCGGGTGTAGTGGTTGGAGCTCGAGATAACTCTCGAAAACATTTGCCGATACGGTCCAATGTTTGGCCTTCGTAATATTTTGTCCGAACATAGTTTAAATTCGAAGATAAGCCATATCGGTCCACTCCTTCCGGTACCTCCCCCACAAAACTTCAAAAATGTTCGGAAAATTTGTACCCACGATAACTCTTGAAGGGAGTGACCGATGTAGTCCATACTTTGCACATCCTAATATATCTACTAGATATAGATCAGGTTCGAATATGGACTATGTGTGTCCACTCCTTCGGTTACGTATCATACAAAATTTCGGATAAGTTCACTTTAAGACCTGCTCTCGAATCACTTTGATTTTTGTTGAAACGATTTGCATTCGCTACCTTCATTACGACGGTAAAAGTTTTTCAGGGGCAAGTCCATATTTCTTGGGAAAACAGCCCGAAAGGCGTAAAAAACCCCTATGTCACCGTATGTGGCGGTCGGAGAGCACGATAACTCTTGAACTGTTCAACCGATTTGGTCCAACATTTGGTCTTCGTCATATTATATCCAAACTTAGTTACATGGGCATTACCGGTCGGTCCACAACTTCCGATACTTCTCCCCAATATTTAAAAATGTCACTAAAATGCTAGGACGATATCACCTGAATGGGGCAACCAATTTGGTCCAAACTTTGGATCTCCTAATATTTTGTCAAAATTTAGTTTAACTTCTAAAATGGCCCACATCCGTCCTCCCTAAGGGTACCTCCCACACAAAAGTTCAACATTAGTGCAGTTAATTCCTAATACACATTTTTGTCGGCAAGTTCAATTGTCCAAAATGGTCCACAAAATTCTGAAGAGACCTTAAATACATTCGATCTGTCCGTAGGTGAAACTATCACTTCACATTGGCTGAGGGTATATATCTGTCGGCAAAGCCGACTGACACTTTTTTACTTGTTCGCTATATTTCTAATTAGCTGCGAGTCTGTAAACAAGAAGGAGCGCCGTCGCTGATTGGCTGACATATACCTGAGCGAGCGAGCCGAAAAAATCGGTCGGCTTTGTTGTCTGCCGCCGTGCACCGCAAATGACTGGCAAGACCCGAAACCATAGTACTTCGGGCAGCGACTCCAACCTAGTACGAAAACTGCGCTTCTACAGCATGAATTCTACGCTGCTACAACAACAACAAAACCACCACATTACATATTCAAAGATGGTGTAATTCCTCTCCCCAATGTTGGCTTTCATTCGTGAGTATGACTTCTTGTACTTCTGATCGGTACTTGTTACTATAAAAAAGCATCCCCTTGATCTTTAGAAAGTTTTTTTTTTGCACTCACCAGTTTCGTATCGATTGGTAATTTTCGATATTCATTGTAGCAATTTTTCATTTCTTCATATGTCATAAATTGAATGGCACCATGAGAAACGCCCAGCATGCCAGGAACAAAACCCTAATTGGAAGAGAAAATAATACAATCATTCAAAAAATGTTCCATATTATACCTAGTTCCGGTTGTTTTTCTTACCTTATATAAGCCTCTAATGCCCTCTTCTTTGTATATTTGCGCCAGCGCATGTACCATACCACGATATTCTAATGATTTGGCATCACCTCCATATTGTAAGCATAAACGTGTCTTGACCACCCAAATCGGATTCGTCAGGACTAAGGTTAATGCACCCGATTGGGCAGCAGCCAACATATGCATAGATGGACCCAATGGTAGGGTGGCATTACCGCCTTGGATAAAAGTCTTAATTGTATTGTAACTGAAAAAAAACAAAAACGCACACAATATTTGAATTTATTTGTTTAAAAAGTTATAAATCATTTATCTTTTACTTACAACATAAAGTAAAGACCCCATGATGAACCGGAACCCCAAACATTGGGTGTTACACCCTTGTATAGACCACGAAAACCTTCTTGACGGAAAATGGTAGCAAACGCACTACCCAAACCACGATATTGTGGTACGGCTGCAGTGCGTCCATCATTAACTGCAAAAACAAAGAAAGAAAAGGGGAGGTAAATTAATATTTTGCAGATAAATAACGGTATGGTGACAATTGATAATAATAACAAGGTGACGTCAATCTGTTTGTTGTCATGCGACTGCAAGTGATAAATTGTTGAATGTGAAATGAATGTTAAGGCAAAGTTAGTCATGATACAGCAAAAAAAAAAAAAAAAACGAACGGAATGTATGGGTATATAAATTTAAAAAGATGTTAGAAGGTATCAAGTGAAATTGGATAAAAATCTGTTCTTTGTCTGGCAAGAAAATTTCCAGATTTTACGAGAAAAACATTTTTAAGAGGGTTTATAAACAAAGTTATCTATAAATTCTTATTTGCCATATTAAAAAGCTAATTATGATGATACAAATCTCCAGACGCATGATACAACAAGTTTGCATATATCAACAAAATATTTCTTGAGAAAAATACAACAATTTGCAAAGAGGGCGTGCCTGTGGTTATCCAAATTTAAGTTTTGCGTAAATTAACATTTTTAGTGGGATCGATATGGTGCTGGCGGTTGCCAACACAAATGTCATCATGTTTGCAAAGTTTCTTGATAAACAAACAACAAGAAACGTGAAATAAAGTGTGTTGGTCGATAATGAACACACGCGCCTCCTTTACCCTCTCCGCCTCCTCACTTGCAGACACCAAGAGAAAAATACCAGTTTATTTTTCGCAAAAAATACACACTTGCAAAAGAAACGACAACAACACCAACATCTTTTTTGGGGGCTCGTCTTACGGCGACGATGTTGTTCACAAAATCATGTGATGTTTTGGACATTGATCTACTAGCTAGTCAGCTAACTTTAGCGGGGGACGAATTTTTAATGTCGTCGCCAAACGACGATGAAGATTATCTTCTTCATGATGATGTTGTTCTAAAATAAAATAACCTTAACACAAAAAATATCTAATACACAGCATATTGTGATTTTTAACACAAAATTCTTGATACTGTGAGAATTTTGAAAGGTCGTATGGCATGAACATTTGAAAATTATGCTAAAAATATAAAGTACGGGACTGAAATGGGACTTGTATTGGTATTTCATGTTTCATATTCCCCCACATGAAAAAATCATGATGCACCTTGAACCTGAAGCACATTTTTGATGGGAAATCCGTTTTTGTTAATACTGGGACTATCTATTTAGACCCGGGATGCACAAAGAGAATCGAACACATTTCCTCTTAAATATTTCACACTGCATTACTGTTGGCTTTTCTTAACTTTTTTATGTTTTAAAACTTTAATTGTATTCTAAAAAAGTAAAAGTTGCTTATTGTTTAAAAATATTTATAAAACAATGTGTATATTTTTGATTGTACTTGTGTCAATTATGGCTGACATTAAGAGTAATCGACGCTAGAGTACTGTTTTGTTCCCCATTAATTTAGACTTGTCCGTCCGTCTGACTGACTGTCTGCCTGGCCGATTTGATCCAAACCTTGAAAATCATTATATTCTGTCCAAACTTTGAAAATCATAATATTCGAGAACGTCCCTCACAAAAGTTGCTTTTTCCGCTAATATCGTTCGCATTGTTTTGCAAAAGTACAGTTTAGTGACAAGTCTCAGATCATTTCGAATTATTTTTTATTAGCGGTACAATTGTACAACGGTAAAATGTTTGCATGGTTGCAAGTCCATACTTTCTGAGATAATTGTCCAAAATCTATAGAAATATAGTAAGGAAATATCAGTCAGCTGTGCCGACAGAGATTTACCCTCAGTCTCGGACCTGGAGGTATGGAATTGCCTTCCGAGAAAATTATAGCGTCGTAAAAACGATCCCAGATGAGGGGACTGCACTCTTACCAAACTTTGTGTGAAAGAAAGAGTGGTTCGATGTAGTCAATATTCGGACATAATTTGATTCTTTAAGGAATAATACGATGTACAACGTCTTGATCAAATCGGTTCCTCCCCAGTTTAGACCATTATCTTAGGAAGTATGGACTTATCCCCGAAAACAAATTACGCCGTCGTAAAAGTGCCCAAAACAAGAATATGTAAAAAAATTCAAAACGATCCGGGATGAGCTATTAAACTGTACCTTTTCGATATTTAGAGTAGGAGGACAAGGGAGACTTATCTCATATCAATGAGTGCACCCCGATTCATATTAGCTTAATTATATGTTGTTGTTGTAACAGTGTTTGTTATTATGTTTGTATGTTCGTTCTTCTGTTCAATCTGGCTCTGGGTCTATCTACAGTTCCAGGAAAGTGGCTGCTTCGATGGGATGTAACCACAGATCCACTGGAGTTAGATGAGTAGGTTTGGCTGGGCAGTTGAAAATGTGTTTTGTGTCGTGCGGGCCCATGCCACATACTGGGCAGATGTCTTGCACGGCGCGGTCGATTTCCGACCAATAAGAATTTAGGCGACGGCAATATCCCGAGCGTAGTTGAGCCAAAACTACTCTAGTTTGTCGTGACAGCTGACGCTCCTCAGCTGCAATATATGGAGGATGTATTTCGAGGACTTTATTCACACTATAATTGCTTAAGACCTTGGCAACTGCATCCGTGTGAATACTATTTAAACCTGCTTGATACGCTTGTTAATCTAGGGGTTCTCTCCTGTATCGTAGGACCTCTCCCTCTAGAGCATGGATATCCTTCCTGATCTGCCTGTATGTGTCGGGCCTACCTACAAGATGGTGATTAGGATGGCTTAATTATATGGGACCTACTGTTTATTGCCGAGTCCGAACGGCGTGTCTTAAGATACCACTTGTAGAGAAGTTTTACATGGCTGAAATACTCAGAAAATGTACTACGTTACATTCCACATCTCACACCAAAGTTCACAATTTTCGTTGAAGTGCAGTTCATGGGCTGTTCGAGGATTGTTTTGAAATTTTCACCGAAGGTATTCTTTGTGGTCCCGTTTTCAGCGAAACAATGTGTTTCGTGGGCAAGTCAATGATTCCTGCCAATGACATAAAAGCTCTAAAAAAATCATACGGTGACCAACTGAAATGACTGGTGGGCACTATAACTATTAAAAGGAGTGACCCCCCACTATAAGATCAAGTTCCAAGGTGTCTCTCTCCAAAGGGGAAGACTCATATTGAGACCGTATTGAAATTTTAATAGCAGGTAGATATTGTGGTCATGACTACGACATTATAATTTTATTTTTTCCAAGGGAAAGTCAATTTACACTATGCAACACGAAAATTATAAACCACATTCTGACACCGCAGCTTTATAGAAGAACAAAAAAGAGAAGAGACGGGCTTAAATGTCGTTTAGGGGCACCTCTCGAATTTTTTACAGCAGATAGCCCTTGGCATCCTGAATATAACGATAAATATCCGGGGGGAAGTCCATACTTCCCGAGATATGGGTCTTGACATTTTACAATTGTAACGCGGGCAATATGGGCATCGTTTTAAAGCATATGAAGAGTACTTTTATGCACGCGACCTATTTTTACATCTGTTTATATTAGAATGTATTAAATTCCTGGCCAAAGCCGGCTACTTAGGAAACTTTAAATTTAAAAGAAAAATTTGTCCCTGTCCATAGGAGAAAGTCTTCAATCCCCTGCCAAACGCCGGCTACATAATAACACTTTCAATTTAAAAGAAAGTTTTGATCGCGTAGCCCATTTTTCTCCCTGTCCATAGGAGAAAGTATTAATTCCCCGGCCTAAGGTCGGCTACTTAAGAACACTTTCAATTTAAAAGAAAGTTTTGATCGCGTTGCCCGTTTTTGTCCCTGTCCATAGGAGAAAGTATTAAATCCCCGGCCTAAGGCCGGCTACTTAAGAACACTTTCAATTTAAAAGAAAGTTTTGATCGCGTAGCCCACTTTTGTCCCTGTCCATAGGATAAAGTCTAGGGCTATCTACTGTAAAAATTTCAGCCCAATCCCAGAGGTGCCCATAAACAACAAGTACGAAATTTCAGAAATGTCAAGATCCATATCTCAGGAATTATGGACTTCCCCCCGGAAAATTATATATCATTGTGTTCCGCACCCCAAGGACTACCTATGCTAAAAATTTCAACCCGATCCGAGAGGTGCCCATAAACAACCTAAAGGTGTTGCAAGTACAAATTTCCGAAATGTTAAGACCCATATCCCGGGAAGTATGGACTTCCCCCCGGAAAATTATATATCGTTGTGTTCAGGGTCCCAAGGGCTACCTATGGTAAAAATTTCAGCCCGATCCGAGAGGTGCCCATAAACAACCTAAAGGTGTTACAAGTGCGAAATTTCCGAAGTGTCAAGACCCATATCTCGGGAACTTCCCCCTGGAAAGTTATATATCGTTGGAATCAGGGTCCCAAGGGCTACCTATGGTAAAAATTTAAGCCCGATCCGAGAGGTGCCCATAAACAACCTAAAGGTGTTACAAGTGCGAAATTTCCGAAATGTCAAGACTCATATCTCGGGAAGTATGGACTTCCCCCCAGAAAATTATATATCGTAGTGTCCGGGGTCCCAAGGACTACCTATGGTAGAAATTTCAGCCCGATCCGAGAGGTGCCCATAAACAACATAAAGATGTTACAAGTACGAAATTTCCGAAGTGTCAAGACCCATATCTCGGGAACTTCCCCCTGGAAAGTTATATATCGTTGGAATCAGGGTCCCAAGGGCTACGTATGGTAAAAATTTCGGACCGATCCGAGAGGTGCCCCTAAACGACACTTGTTCCAAGACGCGTGTCTCGCTGTTTTGGTTTGAGGCTTTGGTGTTAAAAGAGGTCATTTTATTCAGGGCTATATCTTTCTAACAGTAAAGAAATTTGGTTTACTCTCAGAGGCAAAGTTGTAGCGCTTGTCTTAAAGAACAAAAATTGTAAACACATAAAATCCATAAAACTATCTGCAAGGTCATAATCGCCAAGGTCAAATTTCTTTTAATTTTTTTTCTCAGATTGTTGTCTACAGATATCAAACCGATCGCACAAAAGTTTTTTGTAGTTTTTGTGGTCTTTGTAACAACGCTGAAATTTTTTCTCTCTCCATAATAGTGTGTTGATTGGGACTGTCTGAAAAATTAGGCCCGAACGGCTACAAATTTAAGTTTGAAACTTTCAAAACTTATTTTGCCAAGTACGCGAAATTGCTATTTATTTTTTAAATTATGGATATATTTATAGTACATTTAGGTCCACTTCTCCTGTTATTGTTTCTTGTTTCGCTGAGAATTAAACTGTGGGCAAAACAGACTGATTCTTTTTTAATTCGGTTTTGTTTTTAATATCCTACTCCTCGTACATAGATGAGGCCAAAATAATTCGATTAAATTTTGCGTGACGAAAGAATTGCAAACAAAAAGAAAACGTTGAAATCATTCTATGATTGATAAGAAAAACAAAATAATACAATTTCATTTTAGCTCTCTAAAAGCAAATGTACGATAATGGCATGATAAGAAAGAAATTTTGACGTGCCCCTTGCAAAAAAGCCAACATTAATAATTATATAGCCAAAATTTAAATTATTTTAGGCATCTCTCGTGTGCCTTTCATTTTGGCAATATTCTAGAATATTTTCTTGGAAGTGTATATAAATTGTGATAAGGTTTCCTACTATATGTTAGAAATCAACGATAACGTATTTAAACTTTAAGGAGATTGTAAGAAATTTAAGCAAATTGTCAAAACTGAATAGATTTGCTTATTTATTGTCAAAAATTGCCGACAAACAGTCCTGATAATCTTTACATGGATAACATTAGTCCCAATTTACATTGGGCGAGTTTACTTGCGGCAATTGTCATTTTGTAGGAGAGAGGGGTGAGGCATATGGTAACCCTTTGCCTCTCAGCACCCTCTCTCACCTACAAACTGACAATTGCCGCAAGTAAAAAAACAACGTGTAATAATTTCTCTTTAACTGGAGTGCACTGTAATTGGCAGAATACTTTCAATATTAAGTATTTCTTTGGTTACCTTAAACATCCGTTAACAATACAAAAAAACAACCTTGATAAATAATTGAATTGAACACGTTGGAACCCAAGATCAGGTTTATGGTATTTAAGAGTTTGGGGGTAGGGGGAAAGAAAAAGTTCAAGTAACTGGTATGCCAAAGAAATAAACAAAAAAACAAAGAGCTTTAAACTTTAAGAATGATTCATGAACAGAAAGTTAAATATTCATTTGTATTGAACACAAAAACATAAACGAAAAAACATCATATCACGCTTGTAGTACAGTCTAGTCACGTGAAATTTGAACAACATATGTAGCTATCAGAGAAACGTTTTGTATGTTCATAAGAATATGCTTTGTATGCTGTTTTTATATTGAGCTTTAAGTTTAAAGACATTGTCAAAGGTTCCATCATTTTGCTGAAACCGCAAAAACAAAATTTTTGTTAAATGGACATTGTTTGTTGTTTTGGTTTTAACAAAAAATGGCATAAACAAATATGGGTTTTTAACAAATATGTATGTTTTCAAAACATTTGTTTTGTTTTCAATTATTCACCCACCTTACAGTTTGTGCGTAATCACAACAAATACAGTTTTTTTTTTTTGCAAAAACAAAGTTATTATTTCCGTATGGCAGAATTCAAAACATCATGGCCATTCGTATAGGAAACAAACAACTTTTAATGAATTCAATCGTAATAAGTACTTCCAGAACAGAACATTTTACAGGTTTTTTAAAGTAAATTGAACTCATCAGCGAGCAATTGTCTCAATACAAGAAAAATGAGGTTGATGAAAATATTTTCCATCTTTCGATAACAACGTTTTAAATAAAATGCCTGTTCCAGAGCCTGCAAAAATCTGGAATTTTTTACTACGATAACAATTTTTCCGTTATGATATCGAAAAAAAAATAGTACAAATTAGTAAATTCTTGCAGTTTTGGAACAGACCGTTTCTATAGAAAATCTTGTCGATAACAATATTTTCTATAGAAAATTTTGTCCATGGCAATATTTTCGTTAGAAATCCCTGTCGATAACCTTATTTTCTATAAAAAATCTTGTCTGTTTTAATATTTTCTATAGATAACATTTCATTTAGAAAATATTGTCGATAACAATACTTGATACAGAAAACCTTTACAATCTGCAGACAATCTTATCGATAGCAATATTTTCTTTAGAAAACCCTGCCGATAACAACATTTTCTATTGAAAACCAAGTCGATAAGAATATTTTCTATAGAAAACAATATTTTCTATAAAAATCTAGCTTCTATACAAAATCTTTACGCTAATTTCTATAGAAAACCCTATCGATAACAATAATTTCTATAGAAAGCCCTATCGAGAACAATATTTTCTATAAAAATTTACAATATTTCAATATTTTCTTTTCGATAACAATATTTGATACAGAAAATCTTTACGATAACAATATTTTCTATAGAAAGTCAAGTCGGTAACAATAATTTATATAGAAAACCTTGTCGATAACAATTTTTCTATAGAAAATCTTGTCGATAACAATATCTATCTGTAAAAAATTTTATCGATAACAACATTTTCTATTGAAAACAAAGTCGATAACAATATTTTCTATAGAAAACCTGTAGCAAGAAATCCAAGCCCCGTGGAGTGAAACAGGGAGATCCCCAAGGAGGGGTGATATATCCGGAACTGTTTAACCTCTACCTTTCCTGTATTCCGCCCCTCCAGACGGCATTGTGCGAACCTGGCGTCAGGTACCTACCCTGATGACATCTGTGAGAGACTGAACTCCTATTTAACCGATCTTACCAACTTTTTTCCACGCGAGGAATATGCAGATATCCGCCACTAAATCGACGGACACTCTGTTCACCACATGGACGGCGCAAAATTCTAGGGGTCACATTCGACACCACTTTCACGTCGACCGCGCATGCCACAGCTATCTGCGATAAACGGAAATGTAGGAACAAGGTCCTCAAGACCCTAGCCGGCAGCACTTGGGGTGCAGATAAAGATACCTTGTTGACCACGTTTAAAGCGATAGGTCGGTAGGTGGTAAGCTATGCGGCGCCAGTTTGGTCCCCGAATTTATGTGATACGCAGTGGGATAAGATTCAAATTTGTCAGAATGCCGCTCTGAGAACAGCAACAGGGTGCCTCCTCAAATCTACAGTGGACCATCTACATGAGGAGGCAAAGATTCTTCCAGTACGACAACATAATGAGATGCTATCGTTGCAATACTTGCTCGGGTGTTACCGTGAGACCCATCCCAATCACCATCTGCTGGCCACCGATACACCCAGGCATATCAAGAAGGATATTCATGCTCTAGAAACGACGGTCCAACAATATAGGAGAGAACCTCGAGAACAACAGGCGGACACATTTGCTAAGACCATAAGCAATTATTGTGTGAATGCAGTCAACGGAGCACATTCCCCATCTATCGCAGCTGAAGAGCGTCAGCTGCCACGACAAACCAGAGTAGTTTTGGCTCAATTACGCTCAGGATATTGCAGTCGCCTAAATTCCTATTGGGCGGGAATCAATCGCACCGTGCAAGACATCTGCCCAGTATGCGGCACGATACTAAGCACCTATTCAACTGCATCGCCAAGCCTACTCATCTGACTCCAGTGGATCTGTGGTTACATCCCATCGAAGTGGCCAACTTCCTGGAACTGGAGATAGACCCAGAGCCACATTGAACAGGAGAACGAACATACAAACATAATAATAAAACACTGTCACAACAACAACAATGTTTTATATAGATAATCTTGTCGATACCAACATTTTCTATAGTAAATAGGGTTTATAAGAAAATTTTCTGTGCAAAAATTTCTATCTAAAATTTTGTAGATTAAAAATATTTCCTTTATTCAAATGAAAATGTTTCTATAGAAAATATTGATTACAACAATATGGAATATTTTCTGAATAACAAAATTGTCTCATCTTGATCTATTTTTATATCGACACAAGTTAATATAATGCATTCAAATACCAGAAATTTCTTTCAGTCCGAAATAGAGCCACCCATCTATTAAAAATGCAGATTCAACAATAATAAAAATAAGCTTTTGCTTTTTTAAAGGCAGATTTGTTGCTAGGATGGTAATAAAGTCAACAAAATTCACCATATTCAGCGTAAACAAGTTAATAAAAATAGCAAATAGAGCAACAAAAACAATTGGAGACAAAACAAATATATTCCAAAAACACGTCACACGTGGTGTTTACAAAAAACAACATGACGACAATAATAAGAAAAACAGGTAAACGGTAGATGTTGTTTTGAGATTGTTGTAATCAGTTGCTGCAGAAAGAATTTTTGCAAAATTAAACTGTTAATTGTTGTTATAAATAAGTAAATATTATTGTTTTTGGTGCTACCAAGCTTAACAATAATAATTAGAAAGGAAAACAAATGGAGTGTCAAAGCAGATTATGGCGTTAATTGTTTTCATGGACGGACGTTATAACAAAAATAGCCTATGCATCTTCTTGAAGAAGATGGAACTTTACATTAAAAAAAAAAACATTCACATTGAGTACATATAATATCGCAAAGAGACCTTGTAATAATTCATGATCCGGCTACATTTCAAACATCATGTCAACTGTAATGGCATTACAATGAACAAGTTACGTTTTTACGTCTTTATAATAGTGAAATTGAAATTGAAAAAACACACAAATCTAGGCAACTAAAACCAGTTGAATTATTGAAAACAGACCAGTCGATTGTTAACTGCTGTTACACGTGATGGAAGCGTGTTATTCTATATGTATTGTCTACATTGCCGCTTTCATTTCCAGGCCATTATAAAAAAGGAAGTTAACCAACACAGTATCTTATGATGGAGTGAACACACAAGTGTTTTTTCATGACACTAAAAGCTGTGATATCAATATTGAAATTTATATATGATATCATTTGTTGATAAAATATGTCAACAAATAAATTAATATAGTTTTTATATGAACTGTTATTGTTTTTGGGCCATTAACGAGTGTGATATGAAATCTTCATCGATAACACTGTTGTAAAACAACAACATTTTCAAAGCCATCAACACACTATTATGTCATCTGAAATCCACGACGACATTGACTATATTGATTAGTATAAGATTTCATTAAGTAAATATTTTTATTAGTATTTGATTAGTTATAATGAAGGGCTAAAAAATGATTATCATTTTCAAAAACTTCCATTCACTGTTTACTTCGGGAAGTTACAAGCGGTTGGGAAATATTAGCGGTATTCACTCATTGTGGTTACCAGGGTTTTTTACAACGAAGTGTGAATGTCTTTTTTGTGAATATCGTGAACAAATCAAAGCATCTTAACGTCTTCGTAAGTCTATCTTTTAGTTTCAGTTTTATTACACTTTTTTCATAAAAAATTGTTTTTTTCTTGACTCCATTCTTTTATTCTTTTTATTTTTCCCATTTTTCTACCAAAAAACAAAACTATAAATAAAATAAAACTCACAACAATCAGCTGTTCTAACCCTTGTAAAAGTACAATGGAATGTTTACAATACTTTTAGGTCGAGTAAATTAACAACCCTGTGGTAAATTAAACTTTCATGTATTTTGTTGTTGTGGTATTGTAAACACTTGTAGATCTACAATATTAATAAGATGTACAAGATCTACAATGCCACATTACCAACAAGAGTGAACCTTTCAAAAATGGATTAAAAAGGAATGGGAAAAAGATCACCTAAGCAACAGCAATAGCCTCCATTAAATGTTTTCTTAATTTTTTTTATCGATAACAACATTTGCCATTAACAATTTTGTCGATAAAAATATTTTGTATAAAAAATTTTGCCGATAACAATATTTCCTAAGGAAAATTGTCGTCGATAACAATATTTCTTAAAGAATATGTTGTCGATAACAAAATTTTCTTCACAAAACATTTTCCATAACAATATTTTCTATGGAAAATGTGGTCGATAACAATATTTTCTATAGAAAATGTCGTTCGATAACAATATATTCTATAGAAAATGTTGTCGATAACAATATTTCCTAAAGAAAATTGTTGTCGATAACAATATTTTCTATAGAAAAAGTTGTTCGATAACAATATATTCTGTAGAAAATGTTGTCGATAACAATATTTTCTATAGAAAATGTTGTCGATAACATTATTTTCTAGAGAATATGTTGTTTTCTTCAGAAAATGTTTTCGATAGCAATATTTTCTATATAAAATGTGGTCGATAATAACATTTTTTTTCAGAAAATGTTTTAGATAACAATATTTTCTATAGAAAATTTTGTTCGATAAAAATATTTTTTATAAAAAATGTTGCGAATAACAATATTTCCTAAGGAAAATTGTCGTCGATAACAATATTTCTTAAAGAATATGTTGTCGATAACAAAATTTTCTTCACAAAATATTTTCCATAACAATATTTTCTATGGAAAATGTGGTCGATAACAATATTTTCTATAGAAAATGTCGTTCGATAACAATATATTCTATAGAAAATGTTGTCGATAACAATATTTCCTAAAGAAAATTGTTGTCGATAACAATATTTTCTATAGAAAATGTTGTTCGATAACAATATATTCTGTAGAAAATGTTGTCGATAACAATATTTTCTATAGAAAATGTTGTCGATAACTTTATTTTCTAGAGAATATGTTGTTTTCTTCAGAAAATGTTGTCGATAACAATATTTTCTATAGAAAATAGAATATAGAAAATATATTCTATAGAAAATGTTGTCGATAACAATAATTCCTAAAGAATATGCCGTCGATAACAAAATTTTGTTCAGAAATTTGTTTCGATAATAATATTTTCTATAGAGAATGTTGTCGATAACAAAGTTTTATAGAAAATATTCTCGATAACAAAATTTTCTTCCCAAATGTTTTTGATAACAATATTTTCTATAGAAAATGTGTTCGATAAAAAAATTTTCTTCAGAAAATGTCTTCGATAACAATATTTTCTATAGAAAATTTTGTTCGATAAAAATATTTTTTATAACAAATTTTGCCGATAAAAATATTTTTATAACAAATTTTGCCGATAACAATATTTCCTAAGGAAAATTGTCGTCGATAACAATATTTCCTAAAGAATGCGTTGTCGATAACAAAATTTTCGTCAGAAAAGGTTTTCGATAACAATATTTTCTATAGAAAACTTTGTCGATAACAATATTTTTATAGAAAATATTGCCGATAACAAAATTTTCTTCAGAAAATGTTTTCGATAACAGTATTTTCTATAGAAAATGTTGTCGATAACAAAATTTTCTTCAGAAAATGTTTTCGATAACAATATTTTTTATAGAAAAAGTTGTCGATAACAATCTTATTTATAGAAAATATTGTCGAGAACATTTCCATAGAAAATGTTGTATTTTCTTTAAAAAATGTTGCCGATAACAATATTTTTCTATAGAAAATGTTGTCGAAAGCAATATTTTTTATAGAAAATCCCGTCGATATTAGTAATTTCTTCTATAGAAAACTTTGTCCATAACTATATATTTCCATATCCCTTACCCGGCCGGCTCTCCTTCAAACCGTTAATTCAAATCCAAATGATTTTTCTAAATGCCTTTCACCCCTTTACGTAAACAGAAAATATAATTAAGCGTTATTTTTTAGTTTTCTATAAATGGTCTATTGGACCCCAAGCATGTTATCAATTTAAAAAAATAAATAAAAATCTCTAATCAGTGCTAAGCGTCATAATTTTTACCCCCCAAGGGATTTTATAATACAACTTACGGATAGAATGCAATTTGCCACTCTATAATATAATAACAATAATATTTGTATTTTTAATAAGAAATGGAAACAGAAATTGAAGGTTATCTCCATTCGGATTGACAAGTTAGGTGGCAACAAATATTGAAATAATCTTCTTCTTATGTTCATTATATAAAAAAAATATTGAAATAATTTTCTGTTAGATTATTCTCACACCATCATTGTGGACAGCATCCCGTGAATTTAAATCACTTCACACTAAGTCAACATTCGAATTCTTATCACATGCAGACGCCTCTTCGAAATTCAGCAACCCAATTCGAAACCCGATCTTATTATTTTATTATAATAATAACAAAAGAAAAATACCAATTCAACGATACAATTACTCGTTGTGAGCGCGGAAGAAATAAACAATTCTGTTGTAAAGAAAAGGAAAAAACCAAAACCTCTACAATGGAAAATACCCATGGCTTGACTAATCTGCAGATGTTTGTATGCTGCCGCTGATGTATGGCTGACACAAGCAACGGATAATCTGTTATTCATGTACATGTTATACACGAAAGCATGACGATACGACGATACTGTCTTAGTTTAATAATGTGTCTTGTAGTGACAGTTGTAGGTAGGTAACGTCCTTGTTTTCTTACATTGACATATGTTGATTTGAGTTAGAGAAAGAAAAACTGTATTGACTATGGTTATAAATGTCATCCTCGGAATACATGATCTACCTATTGCAACAAAGGAACATGAGATTGTTTAGACATCTTTTGGCTAAACACGTTCTGGATGTGCAGACAATTCAGTTTCTAAGGATGCCGCTATGAGAACTAAGCATTATTAAAGGCAAAATGAAATCTCGATTATATAATATACTACAACAACAATAATGAGGAAACCCCTCTTATTGAAGAGAGAGAGGGGGTAAGAACCCCCTTCATAAAAATAAATTGAATTGAAAGATTGTGTTACGATATAAAAAGTTTTTGAAATTTTGGAAATTCTTGTCCTTAACATGGAAATTTCAGCTGTACCATACTGAAATGTAGGAGGAATGGCACCTCCGAGATATGGATTCTAAAAGGTACCCGGTATCCACAGTTAAAATTTTGAAGCTTCAATTAGGATTGAATCTAAAGGGAAAGTGTCCCAATGTTCGGCAACCTCAGCAATGCACCTGTCATAAAGAGAATGTTTAAATGTCGAATTAGCAATTTACAATGTTTGAGTTTGTTACCTGTACTATCTGCCCCTAGGATATTGTGTTGAAACTCTGGTCGATGGCCAGCTACTTTGACTACTTGACATTCGGCTATTACAAAACATAAATCTCGTTTTGGGGCCTTAAAGGAATCTATATTTAATTTCCACTGTATGTAGTAATTGCTTCACTGCTCATACACTTGCGGTTGGAGTATTATACCCTAGACAGACGGCAGCGTTAATTTGCATTAACTGCCTTAATTCAAATTAATTCGTGCATTATCCACATTCTTAATGCACAAAATCGAAGGAAATTTAAACTGAATTTAGCAATTTTAATATGGCAATGCTGTTGAAAATCAATTGTCTTTTGTCAAATTTCCATGTTTAAGAAAATAAAAAAGGAAAGCAAATCAGCAATTTTCGCGTTTCTTCAAAATAAGTAGTGGTCTTTCGCGAGTAGAATAGCAGCTAATCGTTTTTCACGCCTTCTAACAAATCTCTTTTAAAAATTTGTATTTTCCCAAAAAATGTCATTACCCACCATACCAATTCTATCGAAAATTATATCTTCTTCAAATGTTTTTTAAAGTTTTGCAATATTTTTATAATATTAAAAAGACTCAAAAATATCGCGAATAAATTAAGTTTATTTTTGCTTCATCATGGTGAAAAGGTCAATGGTAGAAAGTGTATTTGTTTCGCATATTTTGGCGAACTTTTGTAAAGCTTTATGAAATGGTCTGCTGGGTACAAACAAACAACACAAACAGCTGTTTCATAAATGCAGAAACTATCGTCTGTCAGGGTGAAAAATTAATTCAAATTATGAAATTTTTAATGCAAATTAACTCTGCCGTCTGTCTAGGGTATTAGAATCTGCCTTTTGAATAAACTAGAACATCTATATATTCAGAAACAACATAGTTTTCGTTCAAATTCTCAATTTTTACTTAACAAGGGCTGACAATTGGGAATATTTCTGTACAGTCCGAGTGGAGCATTGAAATCACAAATTCCTTTTCTTTTGAAACCCTACCCTATATTACTTTACAACATATAAAAAGCCTTTGTTATCGACATTTGAGTTTGTGTTTATATGAAAATTCTATAGTAAACTCACCTGCAAAACGAATTTTGATCAAATCCAAGGGATGTAATATTAATGTTGAGGTAACGCCACCCGATATACCAGCTACTAAATGCTCATATTTAACATGGTTTGACAGTTTAAATTTGCCATTCGTTGTTGAGGCAGCCGCGGCAGCGATTGCTCCATTTGAAGGCTTTGCAGGACTCATGGCGGACATTATAGATTGTACTACTACTTTGTTGTTCGTTGCCGTTGTTGAAGTTAAAAATAGGAACTTTCAATGAATAAATAAAATTATGAAATTTTCCAAAAAGAAGAATTCAAGCAAAAATTCTGTTAGCAACACTGCTTATAAACTTTTTATTGATGGCTGTTGTTATATTTTATGATGCTTCTCCTCTTCCTTCTTCCTTCCTTGCTACGTCTTGTTGCAGTCTCTTTAATTTTCTAGATTTTAGATACGTATGTTTCTTCTCTCTTTTTCCTCCTTCTGCCTCTTTGTACTGTGTTAAATGGTGTGCTGGCTGTTTTGTGGATGTTTTTTTTTGTTGTTCTTTCTGGGGATTTTGCAAGTTGTTGCTATATGTGGTGTGGTATTTATTTTTGCTTCTCTTCGTATATTCTTCTGTTACTATGCCCACTTTGTCTGCTGCGCCTTTGTTGTATACTCGTTTTCGTTTGTTTGCAAATGAAAAACTGTATCACGTTTTTTTTTTGTTGAATTTGCTTAGAAATCAATTGTGCTAAATTTTGTTTTCGACTTTTTTAAATCACTCACTTTGCTGCTTCGTATTTTGTTCTAGTAGTAGTAGTGTGTGGAGATATAATATTGTTGATAATTTAGGATGGGGTCATTGGATTTATTTGTTCTAAGATGTTGTTGTTGCTAAATTATATATAAATCTTTGGTATTTGATTTTTTACTTTTGTCTGTGTACAAATCAAAGATTGTCTCTTTTTGTTGATGTATTTAGTAGACTCAACTGGGCGAGTAGAGTGCGACTGAATTTGTTAGATTCAATAGTCCTATTGTTTCTAACTAAATCTATATTTGCTTGGAAGCTATTGAAGCACATCTTCTTGTGGGAATTTGATTAGTCACTGTTTTTCTTTCGTAAACTACAGCTGTTTTCTCTATACTCAAACACAAATCTGTAAAATGTGTCTGTCGTTAGTTTTTTATGCTGGCTTGGGTCTCGAAATAACAAGATGATGAAATTTTTTTCCACTGACAAAATGTATCACGTTTTTGCTCCAAATTATAGTTTTTGGTTTTGATATACTTTTAAAAGACACTTCTCTTTGTTACGCTCCAACCAATTGTAATTGTGTAACTATTTACTCTGTTACAGCATATTTAATCGTGCTATTCCTTATATAATTTATTCGTTTTTGTATCGACGATGTTTAGCATTTATTTCTTTATATAAAAATCACTTTTGTTTAGACTTTGTAACAATTTAAATATGTTTCTTTTTTTATTTCATTGGAGTGGGACTGTGAAAAAAATCAGAGTATCGTCGCGAAAAAACTGCGTCAATGCACGTTGTTGAGAGTTTCAGAGTTTCAAAGAGAATGAACAATCAGGAGAACCGAGCTGCCGACTTAAATTAACGGCAAATGAGTACCGAATACATGATTACTGACATGTGTTATCAATCATTTGAGAATGAATTGTTACTTCAGGCCAAAACCTAAAACTTTGCGTAAAAAAACAATGGATTAATTTCATGAAATTTTGCTCTCTTATACCCCGTTTATATATAACCGGATTTAACTAACCGACTGGGTTTTAAATGTCAATTCCATTGCTTATATATCAAACAAATCCTCATAAAGAAGGTTAACCCTGCACAAAGATCTAATATAAACAGCATATTATGGGTACTTTACACGATATGTTTTTTACATATGAGTTATCACTTCTCCCATACAAAATGTACATATATGCAAAGTGACAACTCATATGTAAAAAACATATGGTGTAAAGAAGCCATTAGTCACGGTCCACAATAGAGCTATTTTATCGGGGCTTAGATCGATTTCTCCATAATTAATTTCATAAAATTATTTTAGTATGGAACTTGATCTTAGAACGCATAATATCATGGATTTTTTTTCAATGAAATCACTCTGGTGTGGATCGGTGCTAAAGAAGGTTAACCCGGCAAAAAGCTCAAATGCAAACGCCATTTGAGTCCCGGACCACACTAGAGTAATTTGAATGAAATTTTGACATGAAATTTTTATTTTTTGCAAAAAACACATAAGCTTCGTTCCAGGACTAAAAAGTTTTTACACATTTAACACATTTTGCACATTTTTGCCCATAATGCGTTCCCGTACACCAAAAAATGCAAAATGTTCACTTCTCTTTCAACGAAAATGGCGCTGAATAGCTTTCTCTTTAGAAACTTTTTACACGACAAATTTGAGCGAGCAAAAATGTGCCACATGTTTGCCGGCTTCTGATTGGCTGACATGCCGACTTTGACATTTGTTCCAGTTTTTTTGTCGTTTCTGCCATTTTTCCGTTCCCGCACATTTTGGAAAAATGTGTATGTTGGACTCATTTTCGACAGTTTGCTCTTTTGACACTTTTATCATTAAAAAAGTACTGGAACGAAGCTATAGTTTCAAGAAACTAGTGTACACGCTTACATGTGTTCGGCAATTTTGTCCTATCCCGGTCCAAACTAGAGCGATTTCATTGAAAAAAATTTCATGAAATTAGGCGTTCTTAGATCGAGTTCCCCACTACGGCAATTTGATGATATTACTCTAATATGGACCTCGATCTAGTGACGCATACTTTCATGCAAATTTTTTCAATGAAATCGGTTTAGTGTGGACCGGGACTTTGTTGAAATAATCGTATGAAACAAACAGGCCGTTTTATTTTATATTTTCGTTTACTTTTATGTCAAAATTTCATTCAAAATTTCATGACAAAATTTTAGTTGGACTGGGAATAAGGAGGAATAGGGACCTTTATGAAATTATTTCAATGAAATCACTCTATTGTGGACCGAGACTTTTTTCTATGTCTTTGATTAGTTCCATGATACAAGGTAACCTCACGCTCACAACTCACAGCGTTGTATTCGCTTTGCCGTCCCTTGATTGACAAATTATTTTGACAAACTTTGTATATGTGTATGTAAATAAACATATAAGCTTTGTTCCTTTACTTTTTTAATGGTAAGAGTGGTAAAAGAGAAAAGTGTCAAAATTGTTCAAAATTGCTCTCTCATGAACATTTTTACCAGAAAAGTAAAGGAACGGAAAAATGGTAGATCCGGCAGCAATGTCAGAAAAAGCATAAAAAATCAATTTTCGTCTTTTATTTCACAGTTTTTAATTTAGTGTTGTCAGTGTTCGACTTTATCTTCGGTTTTTCGTCCATTTTGTGAAATAATGATTTTATCGTTGAGACATCATAATAATAAATTTTGGTAGATAAAAGTTGTGCTCAGAAACTGCACAATATTAGTGCTTGCAGTAGTTTTCCCGTTTAGTGCTAAAAATGCGTCCCCGTACTCCGAAATCTAGCAAGACTAGAACTTCTCTTTAAACAAAAATAGCGCCGAATAACACCCTCTTCTCCTGTTTTCTAGCATACAACTTTGGCCTAGTAAAAACTAGCAGCAAGCTGTTCATATATTCATTGGTATGTAATATTATAGCTGATACGTTGATTTTGACATTTCTGCTGGGGTTTTGCAATTTCCGTCATTTTTCCGTTCCCGTATTTTTTAAGAAATTTGTATGGGGAAGCAATTTTTGACAATTCGCTCTTTTTTCTAACATTACCATTAAAAAAGTACGGGAACACAATGAAAAATAGCATTGCAACAAAGTAATCATGGTACAATAATTCTTAGGTAGGCCACAGCTAACAGCTGATTACAATTTTTTTTTGTTATGGCTTAATCTGTCAAAACCGTGTTGACATGCAGAGTTGATATTTATTATTGATCAAAAAATTCAACTCTGTTTTGTTTTCATTTCAACATTTCGTTCTTCTTCTTCTTTGTTTACTCATCCGTTATCATTCATCGAAACAATTTTGACGTTTTAAGCCATAGCGACAGGGTTGTATTTTTGAATTATATAACTATGAATTATTGTACCATGAAAGTAATTTAATATTTTTTCACATTGTTTACAAATTTTGATACTAAAATTTTTTGTTGCAGCAATTGACCATCTACCTTGTTTATTGTGATACGTGAAAAGTGTTGCAACTTTTGGTACTTTTTTAGGCAAAAACAGGGTTGTATATCATGTGTACTGTGATTTCGATGTTGATTTCGCTGAAATCACGAAATGAGATGATTTCATTTTTGTATGCGAAATCATGATAAATTTTGCTTGATTCCGCGCGAAATCACGAAACGCCTTCGAAATTACGAAACGACGCCAAATGTAAACTAAGCATAAGACCTAGTCTTATTTGATCTATGTCTTTGAAATAACTAGGCGTTTACACCAGACAGCATGGTACAATAATACAGGTAGCATTATCATGCCAGCTGATGGTAACATAATGTGTCAATTGCATTGAATTGATGTCAAATTTTGACATCTTATGTTGCCAACAATTGCAGATGCGGCTACCTGTGTATTTGTACCATGCCAGACAGTTTGTCTTCAAATACAACTCTGATTTTCTAACACATACATACATTTGTCTCCCAGCTGTCCATAATTTTTTCACAGACAGTAAGGAAGACAAATTTTTGGCATTTTTGTAAAAATAAGTGAGATAATAATTGAAATGTGTTGAAAACAAAAAAAAAAAACATGAACAAAAACAAAATATGTGAACGGAAAACAAAAATATGTGGATGATTTTCATTCAAAATTTTACAACTATTTTTGCAATTGTCGGGACGCCTACATCACACAGGCAAGTTGTGGGATTTTGACAATCAATACATGAGGTCAACTGTCCTGTCATTTGTAAACGCAGGGTAACCAAAGACATAGAACAAAGTCTCGGTCCACAATAGAGTGATTTCATTGAAATAATTTATTCCCAGGTCAACTAAAGTTTTGACATGAAATTTTGAATACAATTTTGACATAAAAGTAAACGAAAATATTGTTACGAATGTAACTGATAGGTTTAAGTTAATTTAGTTTAATTTCCGTTAATTTAAAAATTTGAATTGTAACGTAACGTTTTATTACGCAGTTATTTCATTTAAGCAACAACAACTACCATGTAGAACTCTCTTCATCATTCTAGTCGTTACATTACCTTTTGTTAATGTTCTTTTGTTTGTTTTGCCAAAATCATGTAATTATCGTTTAGTTTGTTACTTCTTTTCTTGCATTTATTTGTTGTTGTAATTACGTCATTGATCATCCCCCATGTATGTGAGTCTGGTTGTTCGCTTAGTGCGAATGTGCGTCTGTGTGTTCGTTGTACATATTCGAGGAGTTGCCAGACATTTTCTAGAGGACTCTCGAACAGGGAGACTTTGGGATATAAATACAGGGGAACTGGCAATGACGAGTGAGTTGTGTTTTAAGCGTTGAACTGAACAGATCGGTTAAATAAGAGCTGCGTGCTTTGTAATTAAAGTCGGTTCTGAATAAGTGTAATAAAGTAAATAAAGCATTGTAGAAACGTAATCTAAAACGAACCCTGTTTTATTTGGTACAAATCGTATCGGGGAATAAAACAACGTCTACACGGAGATTAGTTAAATCTAATTCCGTAACAATATAAAATAAAACAGTCTGTTTGTTTCATACGAATATTGAAACAAAGTCCCGGTCAACACTAATCCGATTTCATTGAAAAAATTAGCATTAAAGTATGCGTCACTAGATCGAGTTCAATATTGGAGTAATGCTAAGTTTACATTTACGAAATCCACTCGATTTCATCTGTCAATTCCATAGCTCAAACGTCAAATGAAATCTCATCTGAAATCCATTGGATTTCATTTGACGTTTAACCTATGGCATAATTTTAGCATAATATAATCAATCTTAGAACGCCTAATTTCATTAAAATTTTTTCAATGAAATCGCTCTATTGTGGACCGGGATAAGGCAAAATTGCCGAACACATGAAAGCTTGTACACTAGTTTTTTGAAACTATGTGTTTTTTTTGCAAAAAATAAAAATGTCATGTCAAAATTTCATTGAAATTACTCTAGTGTGGTCCGGGACTCATACGGCGTTTGCATTTGAGCTTTTTGCCGGGTTAAGATTCTTTAGCACCGATCCACATCAGAGTGATTTCATTGAAAAAATCCATGAAATTATGCGTTTTAAGATCGAGTTCGATACTAAAATAATTTTATGAAATTGCTGTAGTGGAGAAATCGATCTAAGTCCCGTCTCTAGATCGAGGGCCATAGCAGAGTAAAATCATAAAATTTATGTAGTGGGGAGCTCGATAAAATCGCTCTACTGTGGACCGTGACTAAGAGAGCACAATTTCAAGAAATTAATCCATTGGTCCCGGTACACTCTAAAACGCCGTACACATTAGAGCCTTTTTGCCGGGTTAACCTTCTTTGTGAGGATTTATTTGACATATAACCAATGGAATTGACATTTAAAACCCAGTGGGTTTGTTAAATCCGGTTATATATAAATTTACTATAAAGTCATTTCAATGAAAAAATTTCATGAAATTAGGCGTTCTTACATCGAGTTCCATACTAAAGTAATTTAATGAAATTGCTGTAGTGGGTAACTCGATCTACGAACGCCTAATTTTATGAATATATTTCATTGTAATCACTCTAGTGTGGACCGGGACTTGTTTTTTTTGCGCAAAGTTTTAGGTTTTGGCCTAAAGTAACAATTCATTCTCAAATGATTGATAACACATGTCAGTAATCATGTATTCGGTACTCAACGGCCAAAAATCCGTGGTTGTGTAAAAACACATTTGCATTTGAAAAACCAAAAGTTCTAGGACAGAGAAGCCGTCCCACAGTCGATACGTCTGAAGAGCTGCTCAACTAACAGCAAAAACAGGTCACGAAATTAGGTGACTGTGTGAGTTCGAGTCCTTGGCTTTACTTTTTCACTTGCAAAAAATTTTCGATCATCAAGCTTAACTCTAAACGAGAAAATTAATAAAAATTTTAAACCTATGTTATAACGGAAGTACAAAATAACGCAATTATTTAAGGTTGAACTCATTAAGTAACCATTACCCAATCAACAATACAACATAAAACAAACATAGAATAAAAAATAAACTGAATTTGATAATAAAATATAAATTAAATACACATACATAAATATGTTGGGAACCAAAACGATCCGTCACAGATCAGCACCCATCAGAAAATGGCAAAAATATGAAGAACGTACCTTAGTGGATTTTTTGTTAAACAATGCAAAGGATTTTGAGGTAAATGAATATTTTAACTGTCCCATATTTTAGTTAAAAATAAGCAATGGCCCCGGTTTCGGATATTGATAATATATCAGAGATATATAACGGTATAAATTTTGTCTTGCACAAGTCCATATTTCCCGAGATATGTTCCTTTAAAGTTCTGTAAATAATAATGATATTTCTCATATTTTAACTGCTGACCAAGGCAATATGGGTATCATTGTAAAGCTCTGGAGGTTTTGATTGGAACTAGCGGGTGTTGGATAAACTTTCCGGCCGAAGGCCGTCCATCCACTTAAACTTCTAATTGTTGGAACAAGACGAGATTACACGCGAACTCTCTACCACAGGTAGGTCTCGTTGTCCTGAACACAAAAATATATATCATCTCGGGGAAGTCCATACTTCCCGAGATATAGGCATTTAAATTTCCAAAAATATGTAGCCGAAGGCCGGATAATTTGAGAAAAATTAATAATATAAAATAAAGTTTTGTTTCCGTTCCCTAGATTTGCTTTGGTTGTAAAATATGAGAAATATCATTGGTAATTGTGAAAATTTGAAGGCCCATATCTCGGGAAGTATGAACTTGTGCAAAAAAAAAATATTTTATTTTTATTGTTTTTATTATGTATTATTTATTTAGAATTATACTTATAGCTTATATAAGGATAATTACAAAAGGAGTAAAAGAGCATTAGCTACAACGGCCATCACCTCATGCTTGTTCAAAATTAATTTTTTTATGTGTCATTATAGAAACCAACTGCCCAGATGTATTATCGCAAATTCATGTATGAAAGTCAAATGAAAAATATTGAATGGAAATTAATACGGGCAAAAGTACGAAATATGAGAACCGTTTATATTAAGGCCAAACGTTGGAAAAATACCGCTGAAGCAGGTGAATTGAATGAAGCCAGTGTAAAAGGTAGGTTAATAAAGATATTTAATACATACCTACCTACACCTACCTGTTACGGACAGTCAATATGACAGACTGACATCTTTCTGGTACACCTAACACACAAGCTGACTATTTTTCCCCTAAACGCTAATTTTTACAGAAGCAAATCTTGTGATCCTTATTACAATGATGTATTTTCTTCCATTTTGAATTCTGTACCTATTAGATAATGAAACAAAAGCTCTTAAGCCCCCTTCAGTCACCAACTAATATATTTGGTAAGCACTAAAGCTTTGAGGTCGACGTCGTAGTAATTAGTAATTACTACAAATATCGGCAGTCCATGGGCTACTCACTGATCGGTTTGACACTTTTTATGAAGTTAATAATTCCAAACATACATAAAATTGGAAGGAGGACTATATATCAGTTCAATTCGTTCTGGTACAGAAAGGTAAACAATTGTACTTAGATGCAGTTTAAGGCCTGTTATTGGATCGCTCTGAAATTTTATTGCTTGCATTTTTTAAACAATGGCATACATATAGGCGGTTACCATGAATGAAATTTTCCCGTGAGTTTTGTCTTTCCGCCCCATAGTTTTTGGGTAGAGAAGGCATGCTTCCCGAAATAGGAGAAGTTACAATTCCGGAAAAAACTCAATTGAATGAATTTTTTGGAAGTGAATTTTGTTCGAATCCATATGCCAAAGTCAGGAAATTCGATTTCAATTTCAGAAAAATCTTGGACTTAAATTCCCAAAATCTTTTGGAACTCTACAATTTCCATTAGTAGGAGTAATAATTTAAATTTGTTTGAAATTTTTTTATACATTTTCAGAAAACCTTCTAAAAATATTTTACTTTTATGAAGAGTTTGATAAAATTTTTGATGATAAAAGGAAAACTGATGTTTCTATATCTGCCGAAGATTCGATAAACAGTGATTTTATTAAAGAAGAACTTTCCATAGATAACTCCGATCATGATCATCAGCATGAAGAAACCTATTCTTCAAGAGATGACAACATAATGCCTGATGCGACAGATAACTACTATATAAATCACGAAGATTCCAATACAGAAGATGAACAGGCTACAAATTTAAAACCATCAGCAAGTAATGTACTTTCATTTAAAGCTCATACTGGAGAAACCGATAGCTGTAAGATGATCTCACAATTGACATATGCACACACGCTAAAGGAGGCCGAACTGAAATTACAACGTGATCGACTAGAATTTGAGAAAGAAAAACTAAGACAGGAGCTGACTGTGCGAAAAAAAGAAATCGAAAGTCAAGAAAGATTGAAGATATTGGAATTGGAAATGAAGGAGAGAATTGCTATGTCGGAGCTGAAAATGAAAGAGAATGTTGCATTGAAGGCTTTGGAAAGGAAATTCGATTTTAATGAACTATGAAGTATTGCCCTAAAATCTGGAGGGCAAGAGTACCTTTTAATGTGGTAAATTAATTTATGTATCTGTATGTTACATCAACGGCAAATAAACATCGGTGAGATGTAATAAGGGTAAGGTGGATATCAAAGATTGCTCCATAAAATGTTGCATCATATTGCGCCAACAGAGTATAGATTTGGCCAACATCCAGTTTGGCAGTAGCAGCATCTCATGTCACTTGTTGCTGTGTCAATCTCTGACAATGCATCCTTCTTTCAATGGACTGCAATGCAAAATCGAAAAAATTGGATTAGAGGAGTCAGAAGAACATCTGCATCCGAATAATAACTGCAGAATACATCGAAGCTCGTTGGTAATATGATTTTTAAGAATGAAGGCATCAGAAAGTGCTGATGAAGACTAGCTTTCCTATTGCTTATGCTAGATTGACAAATACCTGGAATATTAGGGTTTAGCATAAAATGATTTACTCGGTAAAGCACAAATTCGTAACTTTTTTATTTAAATGATCTTCAAAATGTTGTATTACAAAAATTGTAGATAAATGTACATATTTTTAAATATATCATGTTAGTGTAATTATTATTTTGAACTATAAAATATGTTTGTTTAGTTATAACAGTTGCTTCTGATTATTGTAAATTGCATAAATTTTAAATAAACAAGTTGAAATACAATTTATTCTAGTCTTCAGTCACAAGGATTTGTTGTTAGTATCCAATTAAATGTAGGTATATTAATCGTGTTATTTATTTTAGTTAGATATATAAAAGTACTAAATAGTATAAAGCTTACAAAATCCACAGTGTAAAAACGGCAACCAGTGAAAAATGGGCAGATATATGGCAAAATAATAACAAGGCGAAAGGAGGTATATAGCTTTTATAGTTTATATTTGTTGACATGATGATGGTGGATTATATGGGCAAGTTATTTATTATTTGTGGTCTGTTGGTCTGTTACAGAATGTAAAACTTTTAAAATTTTTTTCTTTATTACTTTAAAATGCCCCTAAAAAATGCTTTAAACAGAAAGAATTTTAAAGCATATTTTTAGGCGAAATATTTCACCTCAATTATAATACAAAATATGTTTCTTTGTATTAAATTTAATTTAAAATTCGGTTATGAACTTCTAAAAAATACAGATCAATATGTTATATACAATCATGTGAAGTAGATTTAAAATGGCGTGCTTGAGGGTACATGTTGTAAACTAATTATTTGCAAACATCCCCCCATACCAAGTGCGGATATTATTCGAAAGTTCGCCACAAAACTTCGAAAGTGATATTATTTTCGAGCAGAATTCAAGGGTTTTTTCGATAGTGTAGGCCAAATATAAAATCCCCCCATACCAAGTGCGGATATTATTCGAAAGTTCGCCACAAAACTTCGAAAGTGATATTATTTTCGAGCAGAATTCAAGGGTTTTTTCGATAGTGTAGGCCAAATATAAAATATTTGGAATTGTTGTCAAATTTTATTTTTTCAAATTAAAATCAGTTTGTAAAAAGTTTCATGTGAATTCGTTTATTTAGTTGAATTAAAAGAATTTGGTTTATTTATAAGTTGTGTAAATAACAATCGCGAAATTTTATTGTGTTATATGTTTTTTATAAAAGAAAAGTTGAAAATATTTTTGTGAAACCTGTAATCGAAAGCCTAGGAGCTGAGCAAATATACCAGATGAAGGGACTTTTGAATAAGATGAGAAAATTATGCCCCTGGAAGAAGTGGATACATATTGCATGAAGAATCCATTGAAGGTGAGACTCGTGACGTTGAAGAACGTTTGACGCGGGTTTGCGTCCCTGGAAGAAGTGGACACATAGTGTCAGAAGATTCAATCGATGTCGAAAATATTCTCCGATTACCTGGCCGAAAAGGTTTCTTGGCGTGTGAACAGCAACTAAAAATTGCAATTCGGAGTATGTATATTTATATTAAGTCTATTTTAAATATTAATTTTTGACATATATCTTTTCTATCGTTTTAAATATACCCGGGTGACATGGTTGCTGACCTGGGATTTTCCCTGGATGACAGAGTTGTAAAACGCTCATGACAGGGTTGTAAAAGCCGCGAAATGACATATGAAAAGCAAAAGTTCGATGAATCTAAAAAAGAAAATGAAGAAATTTATATCTATATAGTCTTAGTTTTCCCTGCCATTTAATACTTTGAATTAATTGTTATGTTTTCTATTTATTTTGCAATTCTTGCATTGAATTATATTATTTTAGTTTTTGCAATACACTTTCCTAACTCAATAAAAATATATGTATTAAAATTTACCTAAAATAACCTTTAATTATTGGGGAACGAATGGAAAATGAAACACCAAAACTATCGATAATAATAACATTAAAGAGCTTCTAGCGATATCTAAAATGAATCGTTAAAGTATCGCTAAATTATATGTTTCCGTATTGTTTTTGATTCGAAAATAATATTATTATCGATACTTCGAAAACGAAAGTTTTACTGCCACAAACTGAGCGACCAGTGAATCGTTTTTGATTCGTTTTCGTGTGTCGTTCTCGAACAAAATATCCGCAAAACTATCGCAAAACATTCGAAAACGATATCGTTTGCGATAGCAATGGTATGGGGGGATAGAACACATGGTAGAACAAATACAAGGTAAAGTTAATACTACAACAAATACAACTCGAACAACAACCACAAAGGAATTTGTTTTTGTTGGTAACGTTACTGCCAGTTGTATTTGTAAACAAAACAAGGAAATGTCTATAAATTATTGGAATTTAAAAAACTAATAATTTTTCACATTTGGTTGAATATTTTGGAAAACATGAATGAAAATTCGTTACATTTTCAATTTTCATGTTTCCACATCATTCCACTAAATGCATAAATTCTCGCAGAAAGTAGAATTCTTGCAGAAAAGTTTGGGGTCGCTGGAAATTCATAGAAAAAGGAGGAGCTGTTTCAATGATTTGTTTTAGAAATCAAAGAAGCACATATTTATTAGTGCTTTATTTTTTTAAATTTTAACAAAATACCTCACATATTAACTAACTTTGTATCGCCTCTACAAGCGGGGATTTATGCTTACGGCTTATCGTTCGAACTTGGAGGAGGTTACATATCATTGATATGAAGAAGTCTTTCTGGGAAATGGTTTTTTCCGAATGATATATTTTTTTTTCAAAAAATATATGTCCCTAATGTACATCGAAATAGAAATAAATGTATAAAATGTCATATGAAATTTGACACTAACGTTACAACCCAGTTCAGTCAGCTGTGTATTGCTGCTACCTTTTCTTATTCTACCATGCATAGAACATTTAAATTAAATTATTTATATATTTGATCAATAACTTTTAACAACTGTCGGTATTGTTTTCTTTTGTTTTTGTAACAACAATAAAACAAACAAATGAAATTTTATACAACAATGAGTAAATTTGTTAAAAAGTTACATAAAATAAATATAAACTTATCTATTCTATATCCGTGTTTAAATTTCAAGCTTTTTTTCCTAAAAAATCTGAAAATTCATTACATCGTTTATAAATCGACCACAAAAATATGACCGTTTTCAAAACGAGAAAAATAAACGATTATCGGATTGCATCACACGTTGTTTTGATCAAGTTGTCCATAGAACACAACGGAATATGAAACCGATATCGAAAACAATTCGAAATCGGAAAATGTACATGTATCAAATCTATACTCGTTTTTGTCTCGATTTTCGCTCGAAATCGATTTCCATCACATACTTGACTAATGACTTTTTTATATAAAATGATTAAAAAATAGACAAAAAGGGGCTGTTTGTTAAAAATTAAGAATATATTTTCCAATTCCAGAATGCGATTTTTATATTTTTATATAGTGGAATTTATTCCGGGTCACTGGGTATTAATTTTATTTTTCACAATTTTCTATTATTTTATACAATTTTCATTTCATTTTAAGTGGGTACACACGATCAGTGCTGACTGTCAGTTTTGCTCAAATCGATTACTTGCCAGTGTGGCCGTTCATTTTTGTCAGTCATCAGGCAACCACAAAATATTTTGTGGTTGCTGAACAGTTTGACATTTATCGATATTTCCGAAAAATTGAGTCAAAACGGATCGTGTGTACCTGGCTTAAGAGAATCCAAAAATTTCGAACGTTCGTAATTTTTCTTCGAACGAAAACTCGCTCGATTGTATGGATACAGTTTAATATAAACACACCCACACATACCCAGCAAAAAGTTTGCCTCTAAAATTATGCATTTTTCACTCATTCGTTTTACAAGAGCATGACCCCGGAAAGAGGCACTCCATAGCAGTACATTTTAACTAACCCTTTGGCACTGCATTTTAACTGACTCTTTGGCACTGCATTTTAACTAACCCTTTTGCATTGCATTTTAACCAACCCTTTGGGGTAGAATAGGATGCAGTCCAAAGCACGTGTTTTGATACATGCATTCTGCAGAATGTGTGCAAGGCAATATTAATAATAATAATAATTGTTCCACAAACATCCCAGGCGGGACAGGGGAAACTTCCCTCATATCAATGAGTGCACCCCGATTCATATTAGCTCAATGATATGGGACCTACTGTTTATCGCCCAGTCCGACCGGCGTGTCTAAGACTTGTAGAGAAGTTGTACAAGGCTGAAATATTCAGAAAATGTCGCCAACATTACTGAACGGATTTTTGCCACCGTTCAAAAGTGTTTGATGTTGACTGGCCGGGAAACCGAACCCTCGACCTTCAGCGTGCAAGGCGGGTGTGCATACCATTGCACCACGGTGGCATCCCAAAACAAAAATATTAAGAACTTTATTACATTAACATAAATTATGAAAATTCTCTATTCAATCGCATCCTCCGATCTCCGCTTTATCTGCAAAATGGGTTTGATATTGTCTTCCTATCACCAGCTAAGATTTCGACATATACTCCAAGAGCACTCCATTGGGAAATTTTCTTATCGTGAGTTACCGGAAAAATGTTCGCATTAATTTCATTTTATAACAAAATGGATGTAATTCTTTGGATTGCATCCAAATGCGGTTAAAATGTGAGGAATGGAGTGCTTTTTTCACGACTCCGTTTGAACTGAATCAAAACTGCCGTGAAAGAACTAGTTCACAATGCACTATTTCCAATTTATTTTGCTGGGTAAGAATACCGCTACTACACCAAAGTTTACAAAATTTTTCCTCTATTGACTGCAACACTTCACGAATACCACTGACAATGTTGATTGAGCCATACCGAGGTAAGAGTCATTGCCATGGGATCTTTGAAAACTTCCTTATGAAAAAAACGCCATTTATTAAACTACCCATTTATCATTTCTTCCAAAAAATTGAAGCGTTCTCTAACGAAAGAGCCAGTGAATTGTGGCATAATGAACCTAGGTGCATTGTGGCTAGATCCATATGGCCGTCTCTGTCAGTCAAAAGAACGAACTCCCTGTTGAAACTGAGTAAAGCTGAAGTTAGAGTAAAGACGGGAGTCATCACTGGACATTGCTATATCAGGGCCTTTACCATCAAATGGGATGAGGATGTTACTGACTACTGCAGACTCTGTGAGGATGAGGAGGAGTTCGAGACGATCGAGCACCTCCTGTGTCGTTGTCCAGCCCTGGCTCGAAGACGACATAGATTAATAGGTGTTCACTTTCCACCGTGTCTAACTTTCTACTCAACTGTGGAAACCGCTGTGATCTACAACATCATCAAAAATCTGAAGTGGCTGGGACTGCGCAACCTGAACGCGCAAATGATGTTTCTAATATTCCTACCTACTAATTGCCTACCATCAAAAATAAAACTTCCTCCCTTCTCTATCACTATTCCTTTTTTATTATTTTTTTTTTTTACTTTTTAATAACTTCTTTTTTTTTTTCTTCCCTCTATCCTCTCTTTCCCACCTCCTCTTTTCTTTACAGTATTTTACTCTTTTTTCTAATGGATGATCACAAAGGACCGGAAGTTCTCCGAGTGACGCAGTCACAAGTTAGTGACTGCACATCCCCAAACCTAACCTACCAAAATGGAGTCCTAAAGTTCTGGACTCTAATGGGTTTGTCGTATATGCAATTTGGACATTAATTGCAGCTCGGATTCAGTTTTGGGAAGAAGAAAAAGTCAGCCGGGCCCAAGTCCGCTTAACACGGTGGTTGAGGAATGATAACGGTTTTGTTTTAACATTTTGATGCAGAGTACAACTATATAAGTATGTAATGCATTCTTGAGAAAGTATATACATACATACTTCCTGAAATAAAAGGAAAGTTAAAAAAATGTTGCTATCACTGACGCAAGAAGAAATTGTCATCGTCCAATCGTTGAATATCTTAATATTTCTCCCAAACTTTGATTAAGATCGAGGATGGACAACATCATTACATTGCTTTGGGTACTTCCCACACCACATGGCGGGTAAAATTCAGTTTAAGGCAAGAGATCCTCGGTTTACAACGGTATATTTGTTTTGCAGGTGAAGTCCATACTTCGCTTCACTGAATATTCCTAAAACCCAACAGTCACCCACATAAATTAATGGGTGTATTGCGATGCGAGTAGTGTCGCGTTGCCAGTTGCAATTTTTCCATTAGGTATGGCAAAAGTCGTCCGACGACGTCAAATTCTGTCGCCATAAAGTTAATTTTCCGGCGACAACAAATTAGCTGTCGCCGTGCACTTTACAAACGAATAAAACATTTTCATTAATTTTAAGTGAATTTATTTTATTTTTGGTGTTTCAGTACTTATATTGGTAAAAATGACTACAAAACAGCAATTTGAAATGCTGATTGAAAAAAATGGAAGTCCACCCAAACGTAGCTAACGCAAGATATTTGCATTAACGCACGATTTTGACATACGCTTTTGTATTAAGATTAGGGCGATGCCAGAAAGGAAAAAGGAACAAAAATAGTTGCGAAAGGACATACGAAAACGAATTAGAGACGCATTTAATTTCCGTACGCATCGCATTTTTCTTACTCATCGCAATAGAGAGTAACCCCCCAGACTTTTTGGCGAAACTAAAGCCACTTTTGATGAGGTGTGGAAGGATGTTGCGGAGCAATTAAATAGTTGTGTGCGTATACCAGATCAATGGCACAGAGTATGGACTCATTTTAAATCAAAACTAAAGAAAAAATGTCTCAAAATAAGAAAATTACAGCTACAGGAGGTGGAACATCACAAGAAATATCTTTGTTCTCCAAGGGTGCAAGCGGGTGCGATCTACGGAATTGAAGAGACATAGGATGATAATAACAGTGAAATTGGACAATCTGCTGCTGCATACGACAACGCCCGGGAAATTTGTTTTTGAATAAAAATAGTGTACGAATTGTTCTGATATTTTTTCTGATTTATTCAAATCAAAAAACGCTCCGCTACATCACCGATAACTTGTTATCGACGATTATTTTCTATCGCTTTACGTAGTACAATTTTTAAATTTTGTCGCAGAGACGATTTACGGTCAAAAATATTTACGGTCACTTCTTTCTAGGATATTTACGTATCATGCTTTGTGTAAGAACAGCTAAAACGTATGTACATACATATATCAATTCTGTTTTAGACCTGTTTAATTCTTCATTGACCAGATCTACACCTTATGTGAGATTCCGGAATGGAATTGGGAGAAGAAGATCGATACTTACCATCTGTCTATAGAAGCCATGTCTGATTGTAGTATATATCGGGATGTACCGTTATAGGAGGGATGTACCAAAACATAAAATTTTTGCCATATAAGTGTTGTTACCACTGGAAATCTCAGATGTCAAATTACTGTTACTTCCGAAAAAATAATGCAGCTAAAATCTTCAAAATACCTAAAATTCGAAGGTGCTGTTATATGGGTGCAAAGTTTTGTCAGCATTCGGAACCTTAAATTACAGCAAAATAGACCACAAATGCAACTAAAGACATCAAAATACCTTAAATCCGGAGGTACCGTTATGTGGGGGCTATACCAAAACGTAGACCGATATAACCTTCGAACTTGACCTGCTTATGGAAAAAATACACTCGGGTGCTTAATTTTGGCAATTGAAACAGAATGCAAACTTATGGGCCGATTCCGTACAGCGAGGCGAGTCGTGTCGCGTTGCCAGTAGCAATTTTTCCCTTACGTATGGCAAAAGACGCACGACGACGTCAAATTTTGTCGCCGTAATGTTCATTTTCCGGCGACAACAAATTAGCTGTTGCCGTTCATTTTTACTAAAGAATAAAAAAAAAAATAAAAAAAAAAAAAATAAAAATAACTTGTTATCGACGATTATTTTCTATCGCTGTACGTAGTGCAATTTTAAATTTTGTCGCAGAGACGATAGACGACGCGACATGACTCGCCTCGCTGTACGGAATCGGCCCATTAATATACCCTCCATAAATCTGTTCGGAAAATCCAAACTATAACAAAAGGAAACTCATGGCCTGTTTCACTAACCCCAATTATTATAAGTATTCTTTTGTTATATTTTTTATTGCTGCCACATAAAGATCGACCAGGGGGATGTTGTGAGTTTATGGAAGATCTGTAACTTTCCCTTTGACGATCATTATTTAGCCACGAGGGGCGAAGTTACCTCGTGTTATCCTATTTCACGTTTTCGGCATTTACAAATTGTTGACATTAGAAACCATAAAAATAGCCATACTGGGAATTGAAGTATGTTTGATGATGTTTCGTATAAAAATGCGTTTGAATGCTGAAATGGAATTCCCAAACTTTGATTGAAAGCTTAAAGGCCTCTGCACATACAGCGCGTTGAGCGTCGCGTTACAACAACCACATGAAAACTTCAAGAACAAACTTGGCAACACTTACACATTTTTCATATGGTTGTTGTTTTCAACGCGCAACGCGTTACACAACAGGCCGTATGTGCCGCGGCCTGAAGTGAGGTATTCGAAACATCGTGTAACAAAGTAAATTGTATAAACTGTTTATCCCCTTTCCCACAACCAAAATTCCCCATAGTGAAATAACAAATCAAGAAATAAAAATAAAATGTTTTTGTTGGTTTTTGTGATTAACATTTAGGTTTTCTTTGTTGTTGTTGGTTTTTTGCTTTCTTGCTGTTGTTTTGTTTTTAATAATTAAAATTAATTTATAGAATTAATTAAAAAAGAATACAAAGACGAGAACTACAATTAAAAAAATAAACAATTTTTTTTATAGAAAAAAATTTTAAAATTACATTGCTGAGAAGAAGGGGAGAAATATAGTAGGCGGCGGCAGATTAGGTTAAGATTTATTTGTGGTAATAGAATAAATATTTATATAAAGTAAATTATAGGAAAATAAAAAAAGATTTAAAATAATACGAAATATCAATATGAAATTACAATAAAAAAAGAAAATAATACAAAAACAAATTAATTATAAGAAATAAAAGAATACTAAAAAACATCAAATTAAAAAATAATGCAAAATTATAATACGTTAAAAATTAAAATAATAATAATTTTTTGTTGTTTTATTCTTTGTTTTTGCGTGACATTGTTGTTGTTGTGATTGATTTTATAATAACTATAATTATATGTATATAAAAGAGAGAGAGGGGCGGGCGGGTGGTTAGTTGTTTGGTGGTAAATGGGCACGAATGATCACGCGTGCATTTCGTTTAATGAAGTAGTTGTTGTTTGTGTTGTGATTTTTTTCTTTTCTTCGTTTGAAAACAAATAGCATATTGTTTCTGATTGATTGACTGACTGATTGATAGATCGATAGGTAGATAGATAGAGAGAGACAGTGAGTATAAGGAAAATTAGAATAAGGATGTAATTATTATATTGTCCTGCTGTCGTTCAGTTGTTGTTTCTTTTTTACACATCGTCTGACGCTGCTGCTGTTGTTGTGCCAGCCGAGCCATTGGCATCCTCTTTAGTGCTATTGCTATCGGCGGCATTGGCTTTGGTGTCATTGCTGCTGCTGGTGTTATTCGACTTTGCCGCAACACTATCGGTATTATCCTCTTGTTCTCGTATCGTTGCCTCCAAGGCACGTATGCGATTTTCATGCTTGACAATAATAGCCTTTAGTTTGCGTATTTCATCGGTTATGTCACGTAAGTCCTTTTCCTGGAAATTAAAAAACAAAACATTAGAATTGGTTTTCATTCATTTAAAGATAATCGATCTACTTACAGTTATACCACTAACCGGCGCCGATCCACCAGAGTTATTGTTGGCCGCACTACTGCCGCCACTGGATCCCAGTGTCGCACTGCTGGCACTCTTTGAGGTTCCCACGGCTGCTTTATTCAAGATATTGGCCTTCTTGGACACCGACAGCGATTTGTTCGCCGATTGTGAGACATAGCCGCCCTGTACAATAGAAACACGATCCTTTTTAGATTGTTTAGTAATTCTGTTCCTAAAGGCGTTGCAGAACAAGCAAGCAACACAAAACACAACTAGCAATGAAGTAGACACGGCGCGTTTTCACAACACCACAGCACAGCACAAAACATCACGACGTGACGCGTCACATTACAACAATGGTTGGTAGTTTAGTTTTATTAATATATTTTTTTAAATATTATTACCGGGTGGGGTGTTTGAATGAATATTGGAAGGTGATCAGATCATGAGATATTGATGAAGATGTTGGTGGGGAATGGAATGAATTGATTCGAGTAGTAATGTTTGTGAAGAATCAGTATAAGCAATGTTGTGTTTTCTTTTTTGATGATTATAATGTGCAAAAAATGATATGCCGTGAAAGATCGCAAAGCCTGCCAGCCAATAATGAGGAGCTCAAATCAAAATCATTTCCAAAAAAACAAGAAACTCATCAAAGCCATTTCATTCGTAAAATGGTAATAACACGAACATTGGTGATATTTGGTTTTAGTTTTTATTTTCTGTGGTTAATCAAATGGATTGTTGCAGGACAAGAACAAAAGAACAACATTGCCAAAAAATCGCAAGCATTTAATGCAAAAGAGAAACTTTTTTTTTGAAATATTGGAATACATTGAAAAAGCAGCCCTATAGGTTACCAAAGTACTTTCTTTGGTAATAAATAATCTGGTGAAAGTGGATCGGGGGTCTGACTGATTACAGACTTTTGCGGGGATTTCGCAGACTTTTTACACACTGTTTCCCACGAAAACATGAGTACCTCCCGATTGTGAAGCTGATTCTATCACCAGCGTCCACAGTTTGCAAATATTGGAAATGTCAATAGGTATATTGGGTAGCTGCCAATGAGTCGTAATAAATCTCCTTTGACCACAATACAACGTCCTCAATTAGGATTGGATATCGGGTTAGTAACCCACCCTAGTAAAAATGATACTGCGATGAAACGACCCCTAACTGATGCCCCAATAATAATGATGATGATGCCTGCATAATAATAGATTTGTACTTTTTATACCAGCCGTATGCAGCTGCATTTCGCTTGCCAGGGCTAACAATATTGACGCTATGCAAGGGCTTTAAAAATCAAAAAAGATAAATTTTCCACAAATACTGGCCCTTAAAAAAATATTTAATTTTTTTTTTGTAAAAATTCTCGTCTTGAAAAATATTTTAAAAAATGTAAAAATTCACGTCCTTGAAAAAATATTAAAAAAAAACAATATTTCAAAAATCCACGACCTTGAAAAAATATTAAAAAATTTTTTTTTCCAAAAATCCTTGAAAAATATTTTAAAAAATAAATTTCAAACTTCCACGACCTTGGAAAAATAAATTTGTAAAAGCCCACGTCCTTGAAAAATATTTTAAAAAATAATTACCCAAAAATTAACGTCCTTGCAAAAATATTTAAAAAAATAATTTTGTAAAATTTAAGTCATTGAAAAATATTAAAAAATGTGTCCTTGCAAAAATATTTAAAAAAAATTATATTTCAAAAATCCACGTCCTTAAAAAAATTCCAAAAATTCACGTACTTTAAAAAGTATCTAAAAACTTTCCAAAAATCCACGTCTTGAAAAAATATTTAAAAAAAAAATCCAAAAATTCAAGTCCATAAAAATAATTTTTAAAAATCCTCCACTTTGAAAAGATATTAAAAAAAAAATTGAAACAATCAACGTCCTTAAAAAAATATTTAAAATAATTGCATTAATTCACATTATTAAAAAAATCTGAAAAAAATCCACTTTATTGAAAATTTTAAAAAATTCACGTCCTTAAAAAAACATTTTTAAAAGATCCATCTTCTTGAAAAAAATGTTTTTAAATAATTTACGTCCTTGAAAAATATTTAAATAATAATTTCCAAAAATTTACGCCCTTGAATTTTTTTTAATAATTTTCCAAAAATCCCCATCCTTGAAAAACTGTTGAATACATTAATTTCCAAAAACGTCCTTGACAAAATAAAAATCCACGTCCTCGCATAAATATTTTGAGAAAATTTAAATCATTGAAAATTATTAAAAAATATGTAAAAAATGCACGTCCTTGCAAAAATATTTACAAAATTTTTGTGAAAATCCAAGTCCTTGAATGTATTTTGAGACAATTTAAGTCATTGAAAAATATTAAAAAAATATGTAAACAAATTCACGTACTTTATTTATTTTTAAATATTTAAAAATGATATTTCAAAAATCCACGTCCTTAAAAAATTTCAAAAATCCACGTACTCTAAAAAGTATCTAATTTTTTTTTCAAAAATCCACGTCTTGAAAAATATTTTAAAAAAATTACAAAAATCCACGTCCATAAAAAAATTTTAAAAAATCCTCCTCTTTGAAAAAAATATTAAAAAAAATCATAAAATCAACGTCCTTTATTCCAATATTTAAAAAATTGCATAAATCCACGTTATTACAAAATTCTCAAAAATCCACGTCATTTTTCAAATATTTACGCCCTTGATTTTTTTTTAAATAATTTTCCAAAAATCCCCTTCCTTGAAAAACTATTGAATAAATTAATTTCCAAAAACGTCCTAGACAAAATATTTTAAAAAATACATTTCTTTGAAAAATATTTTGAAAAAATCCACATCCTTGAAAAGATATTTTGAAAAAAAATCCAATTCCTTGAAGCAATATTTTGAAAAAATCCACTTCATTGAAACAATATTTTGAAAAAATCCACGTCCTTGAAAAAATTCACGTCCCTAAAAAATATTTTTAAATAATTCAAGTCCTTGAAAAAATATTTTCAAAAAATTTACATCCTGCAAAAATATTTTGAAAAAATCCAGGCCCTGGAAAAATATTTTGAAGAAATCCACGTCCTGGAAAAAATATTTAAAAAAAATCCACGTCCTGAAAAAATATTTTGAAAAATCCACGTCCTTCAAAAAATATATTAAAAAAATCCTTGAATAAATAATTTTCCAAAAATCCCCTTCCTTGAAAAACTATTGAATAAATTAATTTCCAAAAACGTCCTAGACAAAATATTTTTAAAAATACATTTCCTTGAAGAATATTTTGAAAAAATCGACATCCTTGAAAAAATATTTTGAAAAAAATCCACTTCCTTGAAACAATATTTTGAAAAAAATCCTCGTCCTTGAAAAAATTATTTTGAAAAAATTAACGTCCTTGAAAAAATTATTTTGAAAAAATCCACGTCCTGGAAAAAATATTTAAAAAAAATCCACGTCCTGCAAAAATATTTTGAAAAAATCCATAAAAATATAAATTTTCCAAATATCTACGCCCTTGATTTTTTTTTAAATAATTTTCCAAAAAAAACTACTGAATAAATTAATTTCCAAAAACGTCCTAGACAAAATATTTTAAAAAATACATTTCTTTGAAAAATATTTTGAAAAAAACCACATCCTTCAAAAAATATTTGAAAAAAAAATTCCTTGAAACAATATTTTGAAAAAATTCACTTCCTTGAAATAATATTTTGAAAAAATCCTCGTCCTTGAAAAAATTATTTTGAAAAAATTCACGTCCTTAAAAAATATTTTTAAATAATTCAAGTCCTTAAAAAATATTTTGAAGAAATCCAAGTCCTTGAAAAAATATTTAAAAAAAATCCACGTCCTGAAAAAATATTTTGAAAAAATCCACGTCCTTGAAAAAATATTTTCCTTAAAAAAATCGACGTCCTTGAAAAAATATTTTCCTCGAAAAAATCTACGTCCCTGAAAAAATATCTTAAAAAAATCCACGTCCTGGAAAATATATTTTCCTAGAAAAAATATTTGGAAAAATCCACATCCTTGAAAAAATATTCTCCTTAAAAAAATGGGCGTCCTTGAAAAAATATTTTCCTTGAAAAAATCTACGTCCATGAAAATATATTTTGAAAAATCTACGTCCTTGAAAAAATATCTTAAAAAAATCCACGTCCTGGAAAATATATTTTCCTAGAAAAAATATTTGGAAAAATCCCCGTTCCGGAAAAAATATTTTGAAAACATATCAAAGTCCTGAAAAGAATACTTTCTTTGAAAAAATCCAGGCCCTGGAAAAATATTTTCTTTGAAAAAATCCAGGCCCTGGAAAAATATTTTCTTTGAAAAAATCCAGGCCCTGGAAAAATATTTTGAAGAAATCCACGTCCTGGAAAAAAATATTTAAAAAAAATCCACGTCCATGAAAAAATATTTTCCTTAAAAAAATGGACGCCCTTGGAAACATCTACATCCTTGAAAAAATATTTTGAAAAATCCACGTCCTTGAAAAAATATCTTAAAAAAATCCACGTCCTGGAAAATATATTTTCCTAAAAAATTTTTTTTTGGAAAAATCCCCGTTCCGGAAATAATATTTTGAAAACAAATCAAACCCATGAAAAGAATATTTTCATTGAAAAAATATTTTGAAAAAAAATCCACGTCCTTAAAAGAATTTTTTCCTTGATTCAACCTTTGAACACCGTAATATTTCTATCAAAACTTTAGTCAAGTTCGAAGATGGACTATTTGGGGCAACTACTCCCGACACATCCCTCACGAAAGTTTAAAATTTTCGTTTAAAAACAGTTAAAATGTTATTTGATCGTTTTTATATAATTTTATATAATTTTTTCCTGGACAAGTTCATACTTCCTGATATAATGATTCTAAAAATTCTAAGATGACCAACTAAAATGACTGATGAGCGCGATAACTCAGTATATCCGACTTTTAAAGTTTAATATGTCTCCTTAAGGGATCTTTTATAGACAGAAAGGGGTCCTCTGTGGACAGAAGATCTTCTAATGGGGGTCGGCAGGGTTTTTAAGGCTTTCAGATAGTTATCTCAGAAAGCAGGGATTTGCCCACTAGCAAGTGGCAGTGGCAATGGAAAACTCCTTCAAATGATGGGTATTGAAACCACGAAACTATATTCTGCAGCAATATCAGAAACTCTAGGTGTTTTGTAGAAGTCATTCTGACTGGTAGAATATCAATTAATCGGATAAATAACAATAAGGTAACAGAAGCTGAACCTGAGGCAAAATCTTTTGACGAAATGCTGATAAGGAGTATGCATCAGAAGCACCCCCAATGATTGCAATCTTAGTTTGATGTACAAAAAATATAGGGTCAATGAATAATTGTGGCATAATGGTTTTTTGACCTCGCAATTGCATCATCGACGACGATGACCTTACTTTACGATAAATTCTAGAACTTTTAATTCAATGGATAATGTTTCAGGAATGACAAAAAAGTAAAAACATCTCCTCGACATAAGTTGAAATCAGTTTACACAAATAAAGTTTAAAAAACTTTCAAAGTTTAAAGTTTAAAAAAAAAAACTTTCGAGTAGTGATGTAATGGAACTTTAAAAATGATAAATTCGTTTCCCGTTTACATCGACCTCCGGAAGATATTGTGGTGTTCATTTTCAAAAAATACGTACGATATACTTTCATCTCTGGAATTCTCTCTTTTTGTCAATAATCAAAGAGAAAAGTCATCTTTAAAATAAAAGAGATGTCATCGGGTATATCTCATATACGATTGCTTCATGTGTACTCGAGACGGCCTGTGGCGTTCATGGTCATACATAATAATTTACCAATTAATGTGATGCCACCATGACACGACAAATACGCCTAGAGTACTGTATTCCAATATTTTTGGGTAGCAATCCATGGCGACATGGGACATTGGTAAACTTACTTTAAGCGAAAATGTTATGGGATCGGCATCTTCACCCATAATCCATTTTTCGGCAGTAATGGCAGCATCTTCGGCTAATGTGTCGGGATACAAATCCTCTTGGAAGAGATCCGATTTGCGGGGTACTGTCATTGAAATGACTTGGCACAGGCCATTATTGTTGAGACGATAAAATTTGGCAATTTCACAGGTTGTGACATCGCAGCCACGTTTTGGCATCATACCAATACCACGTTGTGGATCGGGTGTTTGGAAGGTATTAATATAATGGACAAATGGTGGCTCGGGAGTTACCTAAAATACAAGGAAAATAATTATTAGAAAATCTGTAAATGGATTTGATTTTGGAACATACTTCAAAATATCTGATCACAGAATCACCTTTACCACACAGGTAAATTAAATTCGTATCGGGATCATAGAGTGGGAACATTACACCGTTTGATGTATCCAATTCAACCATAACAATAGGATCGCTTAGGGCATCTGGGGCCCTCAGCGAGTATTGACGTTCGGAGGAACGATTGAAACCGGTGGTAAAGATTAAACCATGACGCAGGAATATAGCTCTTGTGGCCTTTGAACCCTCATGACACACCGCCTCACTTTCCACCTCACCTGTGCGTGGATCATAGATACGAATCTTTTTATCTTTGCAGGTGGTAACCAATTTGCTGCCATCCCAGTTGAAGCAGGCACTGTAAACTATGTCAGGGTGGGAGTCGATGTGTACCAAAATTTCACCGGTACCAACGTTCCAAATGACAACCTAAGAAGGCAAAGAAAACCGTTAGTGGGATATTGTTTAAATGTGTGTTTTGTGTAATACTTCCTTACCTGATTATCGGAACCTGCTGTCAGCAGAACATTTAAGGCGGATGGATGCCACACCACTAGACCAACACGACGCTGATGGAATACCAAATCTACAACGGGTTCAGTTAGGGTTCTTGATAAGCCTCCATCGGGAATTTGCCATACTTTGACAACACAATCTTCAGAGCCGGAAGCAATAACATTGTCGTTGTGTGGACACCACGCAATATCTAAGACGGGACCTTTGTGACCACCTACCAGGGGGTGATCGGCAGCAATACGTCCCACCTAAAAAAAAAAACAAAAACAAACAAAAATAAACATTATTATAATAAACACAACAATTAAATTTATTGTGCAAACAAAAAAGAATTGGAACACACGCGAAATCCCAACACCCACATAGATGATGCTGATGATGATGCGGCGGGACTAATGCCAAATTTATGACATACATTTTATTTTCGAGGATATTTTTATCACCTCTAATCTAATGGAGGCGTTAGAAACATTGAGGCTGACTGACACATTAACACAATCATAAATTTCGAATTTTCAAAGCATTGCAAATAATTAAAAATAATTATTTTAGCAATTTTAAAAGTCATCACAAGGAGGTTTTAATGTTTGCCGACTGACTTGGTGGTGGCTGGCCATGCCAGTCAGAGTATGCATGTTAATGACCAAATTTGAAAAAATATGTATATTTGTATATCAATTCAATTGATCTGCCTATTATTTCATCTCATTTCATTTGACATTAAATTGAAAATGACATTCAACGGTTTTTATTTAAATACTTTTTTCCTTTTGAGATAATTTATGTCATACGCTTAGCAATATAGAAGATATATGTATGTATGTACATACTGGCTAACTCAAACGTGTATATGCACTTCACATATATCCGCCGGATGTTTCAAAACATTTGATCACAAAGTATTCTACCAGCCGTTGTGGTGCGGCGGTGTGTAGCAGGAACAGGTGTTAGACCAAATAAAATAATAAAATTTGACAGCTTTCTGCTGCTTGGCCATAGATTTTCAATTTTCGTCATGCATACGAGAAAATACTTGTTTGAATGGCGTTTGTTTGGGAAATGACGCAAAATGGTAAAAAATTTAAATTATTCTGATTGCAAGAGATGGATTGATTAGGTTTGATATCCTAAATTACACTCGAGACATTCTAAATTACATAAAAATAAAATAAATAAAGCTAAGTAAAAATGTGAGTATGTGAAATTGAAAATGATCCGTTATGTGGCCGTTGATCTGTTGGTCTTCTAAAGGGGAAAATTGGAAATTTTAGGGCGCCTTATGTCGGCAGCATAGTCTTCCAAAATAACAAATTTATGTCCTTCTACCTGTTGCAAAAATTCAAAACGATCGACCGAATGGCCTAAGCTGCATTTTAGGGCAACGTTGTTGGCTATTTAGAGGGAGAAGGATAATTTGATATGAAACTGGGAAGAGGTAACAGAGGGAGTGGGTCTAAACAGGGACGTAGACAGAAATGCATCTCGAGACCATTTCCAATGGTCATTTACTCAAAGAGTGACGCATCTCAAAAATCAAATCAAATTGAAATTTGACTTCCACCTTAAGGTTATTACACAAAAAATAAACTATGTACATCTAGACCATCTAGCTAGATACCAGTGCTAAATTTCTTTGCAAAGATCAAGCGTGATTTGAAGTGTTTTAGTGCTTCATACCCTCAAAAAACTTTTTTTCATCATTTATGCCAAACTCCTAGAAAATAAGCTGTAACTCGTTGAGTTTTAGAGATATCGAAATGAAAATTTGAAACAAGATAAAGTAGAAATCGTATAAAAAATTTAAAAGACAATTTTTGAATTATGCCACTCTTTGAATAAATGAGCGATATGTTGAGACCCCCACCTTTGAATATGCTAATATCACTGTGCAACATTTTTAAGGTGATCTTGTGCAAACAATTCGAACTAAGGATTTTTTGAAAGTACAGACCCAAAAGACAAGAAACTCTAGTTGGGTTTTGTTGTGTCAGATCCAGCTCGGATTTTATGGTCCCATGGTTAAATATTGAGTTTTTAAAAAAATTTTGTACTATATCTCTGAAACCAATTCGAATCTTCTTCTGACCTCTGAAGCAAATTTGTAGTATAGCACAACAATAAAATATTTGGAGAAATAATGAACTCGAAAAACTAATTTATTGCCTCAAATTTGAAAATATATGCAAAAATGCCAAAATTTTTATACACTTCACTGTAAAATTTTCTATATTTTATAGATTTTGATGCCCTAGATGGAGTTTTTCTTATATGGTTTTTTCAAAAGATAAGTTCTACTAGTTTAGGGTTACAATATTGCTAACGACATCAAGGCCAAATTCCTATTCGTTTCTGAGATGAGGCCATAAAATCCGAACTGGATCTGACAGGACAAAACCCTACTCGAATTTTTGTAGTCTAAATATGTACATTCAAAAAATCACACTACATCTTTTTCAGATCTAATTCGAATTATTTTAATTGTAATTCGAGAATTCTATTTGCAATCCGTAACATTTCATTTGTAATTCGAGAACTCCATTTGTAATTCGAATCATTCCATTTGTAATTCGAAATATTCCATTTGTAATTCGAATTATTCCAATTGAAATTTCAATTATTCCATTTGTAATTCGAATTATTCAATTTGTAATTCGAATCATTCCATTTGTAATTCGAATTATTCTATTTGGGGAGAATAAGGGGTTAATGGCCATTTGCAAATTTTACAAAATCGTAATGTTAAATATTCTGTGACATTTCCAAACATTCCGCTCTATAAAAAAAGTTTTTACCTTTTTTAAATACATGAAAGGCTGGCTCAATCAACTGTTCGAGTATCCTGTTACTTCAGTCGGTCGTGGACCTCATAAGCTTTCCATTAGTACCCATGTTATTCTGGCAGAATTATCCTTGAGGACGTTGCAATTTCGCCTTGGCCTTTGGGTTTCCCCCATATTGACATCTCCACCCATTTTTCTTATTCCGTTCCATTCCTGAAGGTTACTTATGATCATTCAGGTGCACCTTTCATTCAGAAAGGGTCTATTGACGCACCCTTACTTTCAGAAAGAGTGTACAGAATCACCCCTTCTTTCAGAAATAATGTACAGAATCACCCCTTCTTTCAGAAATAATGTACAGAAGCACCCTTTCTTTCAGAGAGAATGTACAGAAGCACCCTTTCTTTCAGAAAGAATGTACAGAAGCACCCTTTCTTTCAGAGAGAATGTACAGAAGCACCCTTTCTTTCAGAAAGAATGTACAGAAGCACCCTTTCTTTCAGAAAGAATGTACAGAAGCACCCTTTCTTTCAGAGAGAATGTACAGAAGCAACCTTTCTTTCAGAAAGAATGTACAGAAGCACCCTTTCTTTCAGAAAGAATGTACAGAAGCACCCTTTCTTTCAGAGAGAATGTACAGAAGCACCCTTTCTTTCAGAAAGAATGTACAGAAGCACCCTTTCTTTCAGAAAGAATGTACAGAAGCACCCTTTCTTTCAGAAAGAATGTACAGAAGCACCCTTTCTTTCAGAGAGAATGTACAGAAGCAACCTTTCTTTCAGAAAGAATGTACAGAAGCACCCTTTCTTTCAGAAAGAATGTACAGAAGCACCCTTTCTTTCTGAAAGGGTCTATAGAAGCACCTTTACTTTCAGAAAGAGTGTAAAGAAGCACCCTTTCTTTTAGAAAGGGTCTAAAGAAGCACTCTTTTTTTAGAAAGGGTATATAGTAGCACTCCTTCTTTTAGGAAGAGTTTATAGACGCACCCTTTCTTTCAGAAAGAGTGTGCAGAAGCACCCCTACTTTCAGAAAGAATGTACAGAAGCACCCTTTCTTTCAGAAAGAATGTACAGAAGCACCCTTTCTTTCTGAAAGTGTCTATAGAAGCACCTTTACTTTCAGAAAGAGTGTAAAGAAGCACCCTTTCTTTTAGAAAGGGTCTAAAGAAGCACTCTTTTTTAGAAAGGGTATATAGTAGCACTCCTTCTTTTAGGAAGAGTTTATAGACGCACCCTTTCTTTCAGAAAGAGTGTGCAGAAGCACCCCTACTTTCAGAAAGAATGTACAGAAGCACCCCTACTTTCAGAAAGAATGTACAGAAGCACCCCTACTTACAGAAAGAATGTGCAGAAGCACCCCTACTTTCAGAAAGAATGTACAGAAGCACCCCTACTTTCAGAAAGAATGTACAGGAGCACCCCTACTTTCAGAAAGAATGTACAGAAGCACCCCTACTTTCAGAAAGAATGGACAGAAGCACCCCTACTTTCAGAAAGAATGTACAGAAGCACCCCTACTTTCAGAAAGTATGTACAGAAGCACCCCTACTTTCATAAAGAATGTACAGAAGCACCCCTACTTTCATAAAGAATGTACAGAAAGAAGCACCCTTTCTTTCTGAAAGGGTCTATAGAAGCACCCCTACTTTCAGAAAGAATGTACAGAAGCATCCCTACTATCAGAAAGAATGTACAGGAGCACCCCTACTTTCAGAAAGAATGTACAGAAGCACCCTTACTTTCAGAAAGAATGGACAGAAGCACCCCTACTTTCAGAAAGAATGTACAGAAGCACCCCTACTTTCAGAAAGAATGTACAGAAGCACCCCTACTTTCATAAAGAATGTACAGAAGCACCCCTACTTTCATAAAGAATGTACAGAAAGAAGCACCCTTTCTTTCTGAAAGGGTCTATAGAAGCACCCTTTCTTTCTGAAAGAATGTACAGAAGCATCCCTACTATCAGAAAGAATGTACAGAAGCACCCCTACTTTCATAAAGAATGTACAGAAGCACCCCTACTTTCAGAAAGAATGGACAGAAGCACCCCTACTTTCAGAAAGAATGTACAGAAGCACCCCTACTTTCAGAAAGAATGTACAGAAGCACCCCTACTTTCATAAAGAATGTACAGAAGCACCCCTACTTTCATAAAGAATGTACAGAAAGAAGCACCCTTTCTTTCTGAAAGGGTCTATAGAAGCACCCTTTCTTTCTGAAAGGGTCTATAGAAGCACCCTTTCTTTCTGAAAGGGTCTATAGAAGCACCCTTTCTTTCTGAAAGGGTCTATAGAAGCACCCTTTCTTTCTGAAAGGGTCTATAGAAGCACCCTTTCTTTCTGAAAGGGTCTATAGAAGCACCCTTTCTTTCTGAAAGGGTCTATAGAAGCACCCTTTCTTTCTGAAAGGGTCTATAGAAGCACCCTTTCTTTCAGAAAGGGTCTATAGAAGCACCCTTACTTTCAGAAAGAGTGTAAAGAAGCACCCTTACTTTCAGAAAGAGTGTAAAGAAGCACCCTTTCTTTTAAAAAGGGTATATAGTAGCACTCTTTCTTTTAGGAAGAGTCTACAGACGCACCCTTTCTTTTAGGAAGAGTCTACAGACGCACCCTTTCTTTTAGGAAGAGTCTACAGACGCACCCTTTCTTTTAGGAAGAGTCTACAGACGCACCCTTTCTTTTAGGAAGAGTCTACAGACGCACCCTTTCTTTTAGGAAGAGTCTACAGACGCACCCTTTCTTTCAGAAAGGGTCTAAAGAAGCACCCTTTTTTTCTGAAAGGGTCTAAAGAAGCACCCTTTTTTTCTGAAAGGGTCTATAGAAGCACCCTGTCTTTCTGAAAGGGTCTATAGAAGCACCCTTTCTTTCTGAAAGGGTCTATAGAAGCACCCTTTCTTTCTGAAAGGGTCTATAGAAGCACCCTTTCCTAAAGGTCCTAAAGAAGCAACCATTCATTCAGAACGGGTCTAAAAAGAAGCACCCTTTCTTTCAGAACGGGTCTAAAAAGAAGCACCCTTTCTTTCAGAACGGGTCTAAAAAGAAGCACCCTTTCTTTCAAAACGGGTCTAAAAAGAAGCACCCTTTCTTTCAGAACGGGTCTAAAGAAGCACCCTTTCTTTCAGAACGGGTCTAAAGAAGCACCCTTTTCTTTCTGAAAGGGTCTATAGAAGCACCCTTTCTTTCTGAAAGGGTCTATAGAAGCACCCTTTCTTTCTGAAAGGGTCTATAGAAGCACCCTTTCTTTCTGAAAGGGTCTATAGAAGCACCCTTTCTTTCTGAAAGGGTCTATAGAAGCACCCTTTCTTTCTGAAAGGGTCTATAGAAGCACCCTTTCTTTCTGAAAGGGTCTATAGAAGCACCCTTTCTTTCTGAAAGGGTCTATAGAAGCACCCTTTCTTTCTGAAAGGGTCTATAGAAGCACCCTTTCTTTCTGAAAGGGTCTATAGAAGCACCCTTTCTTTCTGAAAGGGTCTATAGAAGCACCCTTTCTTTCTGAAAGGGTCTATAGAAGCACCCTTTCTTTCTGAAAGGGTCTATAGAAGCACCATTTCTTTCTGAAAGGGTCTATAGAAGCACCCTTTCTTTCTGAAAGGGTCTATAGAAGCACCCTTTCTTTCTGAAAGGGTCTATAGAAGCACCCTTTCTTTCTGAAAGGGTCTATAGAAGCACCCTTTCTTTCTGAAAGGGTCTATAGAAGCACCCTTTCTTTCTGAAAGGGTCTATAGAAGCACCCTTTCTTTCTGAAAGGGTCTATAGAAGCACCCTTTCTTTCTGAAAGGGTCTATAGAAGCACCCTTTCTTTCTGAAAGGGTCTATAGAAGCACCCTTTCTTTCTGAAAGGGTCTATAGAAGCACCCTTTCTTTCTGAAAGGGTCTATAGAAGCACCCTTTCTTTCTGAAAGGGTCTATAGAAGCACCCTTTCTTTCTGAAAGGGTCTATAGAAGCACCCTTTCTTTCTTTCTGAAAGGGTCTATAGAAGCACCCTTTCTTTCTTTCTGAAAGGGTCTATAGAAGCACCCTTTCTTTCTGAAAGGGTCTATAGAAGCACCCTTTCTTTCTGAAAGGGTCTATAGAAGCACCCTTTCTTTCTGAAAGGGTCTATAGAAGCACCCTTTCTTTCTGAAAGGGTCTATAGAAGCACCCTTTCTTTCTGAAAGGGTCTATAGAAGCACCCTTTCTTTCTGAAAGGGTCTATAGAAGCACCCTTTCTTTCTGAAAGGGTCTATAGAAGCACCCTTTCTTTCTGAAAGGGTCTATAGAAGCACCCTTTCTTTCTGAAAGGGTCTATAGAAGCACCCTTTCTTTCTGAAAGGGTCTATAGAAGCACCCTTTCTTTCTGAAAGGGTCTATAGAAGCACCCTTTCTTTCTGAAAGGGTCTATAGAAGCACCCTTTCTTTCTGAAAGGGTCTATAGAAGCACCCTTTCTTTCTGAAAGGGTCTATAGAAGCACCCTTTCTTTCTGAAAGGGTCTATAGAAGCACCCTTTCTTTCTGAAAGGGTCTATAGAAGCACCCTTTCTTTCTGAAAGGGTCTATAGAAGCACCCTTTCTTTCTGAAAGGGTCTATAGAAGCACCCTTTCTTTCTGAAAGGGTCTATAGAAGCACCCTTTCTTTCTGAAAGGGTCTATAGAAGCACCCTTTCTTTCTGAAAGGGTCTATAGAAGCACCCTTTCTTTCTGAAAGGGTCTATAGAAGCACCCTTTCTTTCTGAAAGGGTCTATAGAAGCACCCTTTCTTTCTGAAAGGGTCTATAGAAGCACCCTTTCTTTCTGAAAGGGTCTATAGAAGCACCCTTTCTTTCTGAAAGGGTCTATAGAAGCACCCTTTCTTTCTGAAAGGGTCTATAGAAGCACCCTTTCTTTCTGAAAGGGTCTATAGAAGCACCCTTTCTTTCTGAAAGGGTCTATAGAAGCACCCTTTCTTTCTGAAAGGGTCTATAGAAGCACCCTTTCTTTCTGAAAGGGTCTATAGAAGCACCCTTTCTTTCTGAAAGGGTCTATAGAAGCACCCTTTCTTTCTGAAAGGGTCTATAGAAGCACCCTTTCTTTCTGAAAGGGTCTATAGAAGCACCCTTTCTTTCTGAAAGGGTCTATAGAAGCACCCTTTCTTTCTGAAAGGGTCTATAGAAGCACCCTTTCTTTCTGAAAGGGTCTATAGAAGCACCCTTTCTTTCTGAAAGGGTCTATAGAAGCACCCTTTCTTTCTGAAAGGGTCTATAGAAGCACCCTTTCTTTCTGAAAGGGTCTATAGAAGCACCCTTTCTTTCTGAAAGGGTCTATAGAAGCACCCTTTCTTTCTGAAAGGGTCTATAGAAGCACCCTTGCTTTCTGAAAGGGTCTATAGAAGCACCCTTTCTTTCTGAAAGGGTCTATAGAAGCACCCTTTCTTTCTGAAAGGGTCTATAGAAGCACCCTTTCTTTCTGAAAGGGTCTATAGAAGCACCCTTTCTTTCTGAAGCACCCTTTCTTTCTGAAGCACCCTTTCTTTCAGAAAGAGTGTACAGAAGTACCCTTTCTTTCAGAAAGAGTGTACAGAAGCACCCTTTCTTTCAGAAAGAGTGTACAGAAGCACCCTTTCTTTCAGAAAGAGTGTACAGAAGCACCCTTTCTTTCAGAAAGAGTGTACAGAAGCACCCTTTCTTTCAGAAAGAGTGTACAGAAGCACCCTTTCTTTCAGAAAGAGTGTACAGAAGCACCATTTCTTTCAGAAACGGTCTATAGAAGCACCCTTTCTGTCAGAAAGAGAGTACAGAAGGACCCTTTCTTTCAGAAAGAGTGTACAGAAGCACCCTTTCTTTCAGAAAGAGTGTACAGAAGCACCCTTTCTTTCAGAAACGGTCTATAGAAGCACCATTTCTTTCAGAAACGGTCTATAGAAGCACCCTTTCTGTCAGCAAGGTTCTCTAGAAGCACTCTTTCCTTCAGAAAGAGTGTACAGAAGCACCCTTTCTTTCAGAAAGAGAGTACAGAAGGACCCTTTCTTTCAGAAAGAGTGTACAGAAGCACCCTTTCTTTCAGATATGGTCTATAGAAGCACCCTTTCTTTTAGAAAGGGTCTATAGGAGCACCCTTTCTTTTAGAAAGGGTCTATAGAAGCACACTTTCTTTCAGATAGGGTCTATAGAAGCACCCTTTCTTTTAGAAAGGGTCTATAGAAGGAAGATTTCTTTCAGAAAGGGTCTATAGAAGGACGATTTCTTTTAGAAAGGGTCTGTAGAAGGACGATTTCTTTCAGAAGGGGGTACAGAAGGACGATTTCTTCCAGAAAGTTTCTATAGAAGCACCCTTTATATCAGAAAGGTTCTATAGAAGCACCCTTTCTGTTAGAAAGGATCTGTAGAAGCACCCTTTCTTTCACCTTCAATAGTTGAACTTTGAATTTAACGACCCATTGATTGTCGTGCGGACCATCATCATATCTCGCTATAATAGTCTTTATATATGATCGGTCTTACCTAATTTTAATTTTTTCATCTTTCCAATGCGCATTTAGCGGTTTTTTTCTTGCAAATCAATCAACAATTATAAATAATAAATTTGTAAAAATACATGTTTACATAAATATATTTTTATACACCGAAAAATATTATACAAATGTTTACATTGTAAATTTTATCTCTCATGTGCCTGCCTGCCTATTCCACAAAATTTGGATAAACATTGTGCAAAAAACAAACAAATTTCAGTTATAATTTTTCCTTTGCATTTTTTTCTGCTATCTTCCACTTGTGATCTCAACTAGAAAAAGAAGTGTGAAATAAATGTTCGCTCATTTTCATTTTTCGTATGTGCGGTTTTTCTTTTTTTTTGCGCGCGTTACCCCATTTCATTGGCCATTTGCCAAAAAGAAGAACACAGCAGCAGCAGCGATCTCAAAACACACAAAAATGTATCCTCAAAAAAGAAAATATATTTTATAACAAACGTATAAAACAATCACAAAGTTTTTGGCTCTTCTTGTTCTTCTTTAACATAGGACTATTTTTAGATGATTTCTGTTTCATTTCCCAAAATAGTCACAAACACGATTTGAATTTTTTTCTTTTTTGTTTTTTTGAAAGAGAAAAGTTGTAATTTTTGATATATTTTGGGAGGGGGTCTGTCTATTTTTGTCATGGAGGTGGTGTGGTTGGTGGTGGTGTTGGATTGCTGTGGACTGATTGACTGTAAGATTTGAAAATGTTTTCCTTATATAGCAATATTTGGAACATCATTATTTATTTATGTTTGTATTTCAAATTTGCTTTTATAGAACTGGTAAATTCCGGGCCCATATCTTAGGAAGCATTGGATTGCCCTAGCAAAAAAAGTGTATATAACCAGGATCCCAAAAAATACATTCGGTAAAAATTTCAAAACGAACAGCCCCATAAACTGCCCTTAAGCGAAAATTTTGAACTTTTGTGGGGGAGGTACCCACCTGAAAGGGTCCGATAAAGACATTATTGAAACTTGATGTAGGTTTGGAATAAATTTTGCTATGTGCATTGTGTCGGCCAAATCGGATACTCGATTCGTAAATTATCATGTCCATCAGTCATTTCAGTTGTCAGGGTTGGTAGTAGGCAAGGATTTTTAGAGTTTTTGTGTCACAAGAGGAATGGACTCGTACCAGAAAAAATTGTACTGTGATATTAGAAAAACTTCCTGCAAAATATCAATACCACTCGGAACAAATCCCTAACAGGTACTTTTGCAATTTTTTGTGGGAGGTGGTTGGTTTCGAAAGTAATCTTTGGGTGGAAGAAATTTTTAAATTTGCAAATTTAAAAACAAAAATAAAAACAGTTACTACCTCCAAGACTTATCATGCGCACCATTTGGAACCAATTTTAAACTTTTTTGGGGAGGTACCCAAAGGATTGCTGCTGTAGCAGCACAAACATATTTGTTCTGGTATCGTCTTCAGTTATCTGCATTTGGTTTCTCTGTTTCCAGATTCACAAATTCTGCAACTTGAGCTGGCTGCGTTCGTAAAGAATCGGGAGACAGTTAAATAGATAAAGTAGACTATTTTGCTGTCAATTTGGGCCCAATACGAATTAAGGCGGCTGCACCATCCGGATCTTAATTGGACTAAAACTACGCGTGTTTGCCTTAGCAGCTAGCGTTTTCTGCTATACCTTTGAGCTCCATGTGCAACTGCATCAGTGTGAATGAAGCCTGCCTGATATTATTGATCTAGAGATTCTTAATTCTTTCTCTCTAGGACATGAAGATCTCTCCTGATGTGCCTGGGTGGGGGAAAGATTGTGCCAGGGATGCTGACGGCAATAACACCCAAACAAGTATCGTGTCGACAATATCTTGGTGTTCTGATTCCTCGGTAAAAGCCTCGTTAAGATGGTCGGTCCAGTGGTGTCATGGGGGCACCTTGTTGCAATCATCAGGTCGGCATTCTGCCAGATATAGGCTACAAACGAACCAAGTTACAGAGTTTTGCCCAGGAAAAAACGATTCTGAACCACTGTGCAACGTAGTTAGGGGCTGCCCAAGGGGTCTGTTATGGTGTCGAGATATATTTCTGGTTATGGCCCCCTACCTGTCTCAATAGTTTTTGTTATTTCATTATTTTTTAGCATTTCTTTCAGGAAGGGTCAATAGACGCACCCTTTCTTTCAGGAAGGGTCAATGGACGCACCCTTTCTTTCAGGAAGGATCAAAAGACGCACCGTTTCTTTCAGGAAGGGTCAAGAGACGCACCCTTTCTTTCATGAAGGGTCAATAGACGCAGCCTTTCTTTTAGGAAGGGTCAATAGACGCAACCTTTCTTTCAGGAGGGGTCAATAGACGCACCCTTTCTTTCAGGAAGGGTCAATAGACGCACCCTTTCTTTCAGGAAGGATCAATAGACGGACCCTTTCTTTCAGGAAGGATCAATAGACGCACCCTTTCTTTCAGGAAGGGTCAATAGACTAGACGCACCCTTTCTTTCAGGAAGGGTCAATAGACTAGACGCACCCTTTCTTTCAGGAAGGGTCAATAGATGCACCCTTTCTTTCAGGAAGGGTCAATAGACGCACCCTTTCTTTCAGGAAGGATCAATAGACGCACCCTTTCTTTCAGGAAGGGTCAATAGACGCACCCTTTCTTTCAGGAAGGGTCAATAGATGCACCCTTTCTTTCAGGAAGGGTCAATAGACGCACCCTTTCTTTCAGGAAGGGTCAATAGACGCACCCTTTCTTTCAGGAAGGCTCAATGGACGCACCCTTTCTTTCAGGAAGGGTCAATAGACGCACCCTTTCTTTCAGGAAGGGTCAATAGACGCACCCTTTCTTTCAGCAAGGATCAATATACGGACCCTTTCTTTCAGGAAGGATCAATAGACGCAGCCTTTCTTTCAGGAAGGGTCAATAGACGCACCCTTTCTTTCAGGAAGGGTCAATAGACGCACCCTTTCTTTCAGGAAGGGTCAATAGACGCACCCTTTCTTTCAGGAAGGGTCAATAGATGCACCCTTTCTTTCAGGAAGGGTCAATAGACGCACCCTTTCTTTCAGGAAGGGTCAATAGACGCACCCTTTCTTTCAGGAAGGGTCAATAGACGCATCCTTTCTTTCAGGAAGGGTCAATAGACGCACCCATTCATTCAGGAAGGGTCAATAGACGCACCCTTTCATTCAGGAAGGGTCAATAGACGCACCCTTTCTTTCAGGAAGGGTCAATAGACGCAAGGTTTCTTTCAGGAAGGATCAATAGACACACCCTTTCTTTCAGGAAGGGTCAATAGACGCACCCTTTCTTTCAGGAAGGGTCAATAGACGCACCCTTTCTTTCAGGAAGGGTCAATAGACGCACCCTTTCTTTCAGGAAGGGTCAATAGATGCACCCTTTCTTTCAGGAAGGGTCAATAGACGCACCCTTTCTTTCAGGAAGGGTCAATAGACGCACCCTTTCTTTCAGGAAGGGTCAATAGACGCATCCTTTCTTTCAGGAAGGGTCAATAGACTCACCCATTCATTCAGGAAGGGTCAATAGACGCACCCTTTCATTCAGGAAGGGTCAATAGACGCACCCTTTCTTTCAGGAAGGGTCAATAGACGCATGGTTTCTTTCAGGAAGGATCAATAGACACACCCTTTCTTTCAGGAAGGGTCAATAGACACACCCTTTCTTTCAGGAAGGGTCAATAGACGCAGCCTTTCTTTCAGGAAGGGTCAATAGACGCATCCTTTCTTTCAGGAAGGGTCTATAGAAGCACCCACTCTTTCAGAAAGGGTCTATAGAGGCACCCTCTTTTTCAGAAAGGGTCTATAGAAGCACCCTCTCTTTCAGAAAGGGTCTATAGAAGCACCCTCTCTTTCAGAAAGAGTCTATAGAAGCACCCTCTCTTTCAGAAAGGGTCTGTAGAAGCACCCTCTCTTTCAGAAAGGGTCTATAGAAGCTCCCTCTTTTTCAGAAAGGGTGTATAGATGCACCCTCTCTTTCAGAAAGGGTCTTTAGAAGAAGAACTCTTTCAGAAAGGGTCTATAGAAGCACCCTCTCTTTCAGAAAGGGTCTATAGAAGCACCCTCTCTTTCAGAAAGGGTCTATAGAAGCACCCTCTCTTTCAGAAAGGGTCTATAGAAGCACCCTCTCTTTCAGAAAGGGTCTATAGAAGCACCCTCTCTTTCAGAAAGGGTCTATAGAAGCACCCTCTCTTTCAGAAAGGGTCTATAGAAGCACCCTCTTTTTCAGAAAGGGTCTATAGAAGCACCCTCTCTTTCAGAAAGGGTCTATAGAAGCACCCTCTCTTTCAGAAAGGGTCTATAGAAGCACCCTCTCTTTCAGAAAGGGTCTATAGAAGCACCCTCACTTTCAGAAAGGGTCTATAGAAGCACCCTCTTTTTCAGAAAGGATCTATAGAAGCACCCTCTCTTTCAGAAAGGGTCTATAGAAGCACCCTCTTTTTCAGAAAGGGTCTATAGAAGCACCCTCTCTTTCAGAAAGGGTCTATAGAGGCACCCTCTCTTTCAGAAAGGGTCTTTAAAAGCACCCTTTTCCTTCAGAAAGAGTGTAGAGAAGAACTCTTTCTTTCAGAACGGGTCTATAGATGCACCCCTTACTTTCAGGAAGGGTCTATAGACGCACCTTTTCTTACAGAAAGTGTCTATACAAGGAACCATTCATTCAGAAAGGTTCTATAGAAGTACCCTTTCTTTCAGAAAGGTTCTATAGAAGCAACCTTTCTTTCAGAAAGGTTCTATAAAAGCTCCCTTTCTTTCAGAAAGGACTTATAGAAGCACCCTTTCTTTCAGACAGGTTCTAAAGAAAGGATTTATAGAACCAAGTTACAGAGTTTTGCCCAGGAAAAAACGATTCTAAACCACTGTGCAACGTAGTTAAGGACTGCCCAAGGGGTCTTTTATGGTGTCGAGATGTATTTCTGGTTATAGCCCTACCTGTCCCAATAGTTTTTGTCATTTCATTATTTTTTAGCATTTGGGCTAAATTTTTACCACAACAATGCCCATATTTTTCAATGTTTTTTTTTCATAGGAGGAGTTGTTTATATCCGTTGTTTATTCTAAACACAACTCCCTAGTTTGATATTTTTTATTTTTGTCTAGTAGAATTTATACTCCAACTTGGTCATAACTCTTTTCAATCAAATGGGAAAAAAGAAAAAAAAAACCAACAAACAACCGGCAACACCAACCTCAGTGATAATGTATCCAAGAACAATAAATATCCGTTAACTTAAAATAGAGAAAAAGACAAATACAATTGCGTTCGTCTAGGCCAAAATAGAATTAGAAAAATGTGTCTTGAATAATTAATTCGAAAATAGAAAAAATCTTTGAAATTAATTAAAAGAAAGAATTGTAAAGAAAGAAAGGAACTTTTTCCAAAACAAATGCTGGTGACATTTGTTTGGTCGGACTGACAACTTACCTTACTGTGTGGCAAAACTATGAAGGCACCGCCACCTGCTGACTCCACAATGATGGCCAAAAATTTGGGATTCACCGCACAGAAAGTGGAATCCCAACTGCTCTTTGATACACGTATATTGTCGTAGCATTGTTCACGTTTTAAAGCCTGACCGTAAACGTGACGAAATTTTGAACTTCTGACTACACGAAAAGACATGTTTTTTTTTTGTTGTTTGTTTAGAGTTGTTTTGCTGCGCTGCTATTTGCTGGCGTTGTGATAATTATTGCTACTATGCTGCTACTACTTTGGACGGTTTTTGTTGAGAGAAATTCCGCCGACAAATCTTGAAACGTTGAGCGTTCGATTGAATTGATGATTTGTGATGAATTTGGGTATTGTTAAATTATGTTTTTTTTTGTACTCAATAACAAAAATTTTATAACAATTTATAAATAGTAAAAAAGTAATGTTTTAACTAAAAAAGAGAAAGAGAGGGAGAGAAAAAATAAAAATTATTTTTTTAATTCTTTTAGAATTTTGAGGCTTCAAATTAAGAGAGAAAAGGGAGAAGAACAGATAAATCAAGAAAACGAGTTGTGAGTGCTGGCAACCCAAGCCAAAAGGAGAAAGAGAGTGAGGTAGTCTCCCTGGGAGATCAATAAAAATGGGGAAGTTTTCAAAGTTGGTTTCTTCTCGGACGATTTTAAATGATTTTTTTTTGTGGAAAAATAATATTGGTGGTAGGTTAATGGTATTCGTGCGATAAAACTGCAAAGAAAAAAACAAAGAAAACAAAGAACAAATTAGTATTTGCTACAAAATAAAAATATAAATTAATTAAACAATAAATGAAATGTGTTGGAATGTTTGAAAATTATATCAACTGCCCCAAAACGACATTTAAAGTACTTGTTTTTCAGAATTAGTAATACGCAAATTAAGAAAAAAATACTCATCATTGCTGCCAAATTCACTAATTATTTCTTCCAATTTAATTATGACTCGGTAGAAATTTTCTCCGCCGTATTGAATTTAACAGGAATATTAATAATTGGTCTGTGTAATGTGGGTATTTGGGCATATTTGAAATTATAATTGGTGGCTAGTTAACCTAATAACCAATTTCCGAAATTATAATATTTCTTCCACTCCTTCGGTTATCATTTTGCGTGAAACGTGGACATCCCCACCCCCACAGCCACAAAACCAAAGCAACTGCCAGTAAGACAAACCAGCCAGCCGTACCCGGCCACATCACAAATAACATAAGCAGACTAAGACATTGTAGAGCTCGTTGAATTATCTACTAAACCGCGAAATTTTCGAATTTGTAATCAAAATCCTATATTGCAATAAATCTTGTCAATTACGGACCTATAGACTATCCTAGCAACAGAAAAAAATTATCGTTACAGTGGCGCCTGAGCAGGGGCTCGGGAGTTGAATAAACAGTTTAGAAAAGATAACAATACAAATTCAGATAAATCACAACATGAAGATCGTGTTAGAGTCTCATGGGCTTAAGGTATTCGTAGGAAATACCTGGACGTTGAGATCCTTAAGAGATGTCAGACACTTTACAAAGTTCCAAGAAGACATACATCGGTTCACTCTTACGGGTAGCTCCATTGCAAAAGTTAAACAAATGATTACGGGCAGGATAATTACTTTTCGAGAATCATTTTAAAATTTTAACCGAAAGTAGTCCTTGTCATGGGGAAGTCTATACTAGAGTTGGACGATTGTCGTGTTCGTGGCCCTAGAAAACACGACACAACAACAAATACGCACATGAACAATAACAACACTTTAGCGACGACTAAGAACTAAAACTTTACCGTTGTTGTGTCGTGTTTTCTAGTACCATGAACACGACAATCGCCCACCTCTTGTCCATACTTCTTAAGATAATGGCCCAAAAGTTCCAAAAATGAAAAAACCCTGCCGGCATAAACTAAAATGACTGACAAGCACCGTAACTTACGAATTGAGTATCGGACTTGGCCGAAAAACTTGACAAATCGTAATATTTTTTTAAGAGCGTACGTAAAGGACCCCAGAGGTCAATATAGGATAACTTCTTTATGGTTTAAGCTTTGTTCAAGTATTGTTTTCAAAATTTCAGCGAAGGTAGGTAGTCCTGGTGGTACTGATTACAACGATACTATTTTCTGGGCAAGTCCAAGCTTCCGAAAGCACTTAAAAATCAAACAATGACAAAATAAAATGGCTGTTGGGACCGATGACTATATAAGAAGTGCCTATCGAAACTTGATCAAGTTCAGTTCCAAGATGAGCTATGATGCCGCCAATTCTTTCAGGTATCACCCTCATAAAAGTTCAGCAATTTCGTGTCGAGGAGTTCTCTTGTGGATAAAATACGTCCAGGCGATTTCTACAGATAAAGATTTCCTTAAGCAGTCCTCTATAGATATAAGAATACATTTTAACGGTGATCTTTATACATAGAAGACCTCCTAAAGGGGATTTCTGAGGAACTTTATGGACAGAGGACCTTCTAAAGGGGACCCCTGTGGACAGAAGACCTCTCGAGGGGAACTTTTATAGACAGAAGAGCTCCTGAAGGGGTCCTCTGTGGATATATCTCCTAAAGGCTCCTCTGTGCACAGAAGACCTCCTAAAGGTGTCCTAGAGGATCTCCTAAAGGGTCCTCTGTGTACAGAAGACCTCTTAAAGGGGTCCTCTGTGGACAGAAGACCTCCTAAAGGGGTCCTCTGTGGACAAAAGACCTCCTAAAGGGGTCCTCTGTGGACAGAAGACCTCACTATGAGAATTTTTATAGACAAAAGACCTCCTAAAGGGGACATTTGTGGACAGAAGACCTCCCTAAGGGAACTCTTATAGACAGAATACCTCCTAAAGGGGTCCTCTGTGGATAGAAGATCTCATAAAGGATCCTCTGTACACAGAAGATCTCCTAAAGGTGTCCTCACGAAGAGAATTTTTATAGACAGACGATTTCTACAAATATACGATTTCCTAAAGCAGTTTTCTATAGACAGACAAATACATTTTAACGGTAACTTCTATACATAGAAGACAACCTAACGATAACTTCGGGGATATGAGACTTCTCGAAGGGAACTTCTATTGACAGCAGACCTCCAAAAGGCCCCTCTGTAGACAGAAGACCTCTCGAAGTGAACTTTTATTGACAGAAGACCTTCTAAACGGGTTCTCTGTGGACAGAAGGCCTTCTAAAAGGGTAATATGTGAACAGAAGACCTTCAAAAGGGGTCATCTGTGTACAGAAGACCTCCTAAAGGGATCCTCTGTGGACAGAAGACCTCCTAAAGGCTCCTCTGTAGGCAGAAGACCTCTCGAAGGGAACTTTTATAGACAGAAGAGCTCCTATAGGGGTCCTCTGTGCATAGAAGATCTCCTAAAGGGTCTTCTGTGGACAGAAGACCTTCAGACGGGGTCATATGTGTACAAAATACCTCCTAAAGGGGTCCTCTGTGAACAGAAGAACTCACGAAGAGAATTTTTATAGACAAAAGACCTCCTAAAGGGGACTTTTATAGGCATAACACCTCCTAAATCGACTTCTATAGACAGAGGATCTCTTGAAGGGCTTTTATATAGACAGAAGACCTCCTAAAGCAACTACTATAGACCGAGGGCATCTTGAAGGGTAATTCTATAGACAGAAGCCCTTCTAAAGAAGAATTCTAGAGATACAAGGTCTTGTAATGGACAGAAGACCTTCTAAAGGATACTTCTATAATATTCTATTCTTCTATAATATAAAGACCTCCTAAGGGAAATTTTATATAAAAAATTTTATATATAAAAGATCCTAAAGCGGGGTCCTCAGTGGACAAGAGACCTCCTAAAGAGAGACAGCAGACCTCCTAAGAGGTATTCTATAGACGGCAGACCTTTTAAGGGAAACTTCCATAGAAAGACCTGATAAGGGGAAGGGGAAGGGGAAGAAGACCCATGAAAGGGGTCGTGTACAGACGAAAGTCCTTCTAAAGGGGAGTTCTATATATAGAAGTCTTTATAACCGGGACAGAAGATCTCTTGAAGGGGTACTGTATAGGCAAAAGACCTCCTAAAGGATTCAGAAGACGTTTTAAAGGCAACCTCTCTGGGTAAAACTTAACTAAAGTGGACTTTTACAGTCAGAAAACCTCTTAAAGAAGATTTCTTTAGATAGAAGACCTCATAAAGCGGACTTCTACAGACAGATGACCTCTTGAAGGGTTCTTCGATAGACAGAAGACCTCCAAAAGGGGACTTTTATAGACAGAATACCTAAATAAGATGTCCAGTAGACAAGAGACCTCCTAAAGAGGACTTCTCTAGACAGCAGACCCCTAGAAGGAGTCTTCTGTGGACAGAAGATCTCTTGAAGGGGCAAGAGACCTCCTAAAGACGGCTGTTAGATACAGAAGATATTTTAAAAGCGAACTCTCTGTGGAGTGCTTCTTCTAAAGGGGACTTTTATAGACAGAAGACCTAAATATGATGTCCAGTGGACAAGAGCCCTGCTGAAGAGGACTTCTATAGACAGAAGACCCCTAAAAGGGGGCTTCTATAGACAGAAGTCCTTCTAAAGGGTTATAATATGGACAAAACGATTTTTTAGACAGAAGTCCTCCTAAAAGAAGAGATGATTTTCTAAAGAGTCTTTTAAATATAGGAGACTTCGTAAAGATCACTTTTATATACAGATGACCTTCTACAGCGACTTCTATAGACAGAAAACCTCTTGTAGGGTCCTAAAGCAATTTCAATAGACAGAAGAACTTCTAAAGGATACTTCTATAGATTAAAGACCTCCTAAACAAAGAAACCCCCTAAAAGGGGTCTACTAAAAGGGACTTTTATAGACAGAAAACTTCCTAAAGAGGACTTCTCTAGCCAGAAGACCTCCGAAAGAGGCATTCTATAGACGGAAGATCTTCTAAGGGATACTTCTATAGAAGGAGGACCTTCTAAGAAAAGCAAGGAAGGGGGTATTCTATAGACAAAAGTCATTCTAAAGGGGACTTCTGTAGATTGAAGGCGACCTCTCTGTGGAGAACTTCTCTAGTGGACTTCTACAGATAAATGAACTCTTCTATTCTTTAGATAGAAGACCTCCGAAAGTGGACTTCTACAGACAGAAGAAGACCTCTTGAATGTTTCTTCTATAGACAGAAGAGCTCCAAAAGGGGATTTTTATAGACAGAAGACCCAATATAAAGGTCCTCAGTTGATAAGAGACCTCCTAAAGAGGACTTCTCTAGACAGAAGGGTGATACTATGGACAAAACGATTTTTACAGACAGAAGTCGTCGCAAAGGAACAGAAGATATTCTAAAGAGCCTTTTAAATATAGGAGACTTCCTAAAGGGCACTTTTTAGACAGATGACCTTCTAAAGCCACTTCTATAAGCAGAAAACCTCTTGAAGGGCCCTAAAGCGATTCCATTAGACAGAAGACCTACTAAAGGATACTTCTAAAGAATCAAGACCTGCTAAGGTGGGACTTCTGAATAAAGAAGACCCCTAAAAGAAGTCTACTAAAAGGGTCATTTATAGACAGAAGAACTCCTAAAGAGGTGCTCAATTGACAAGAGACCTCCTAAGGATGACTTCTATAGACAGAAGACCTCTTAAAGGAGTCTTCTATAGACAGAAGATCTCTTGAAGGGGTTTTCTATAGGCAAAAGACCCCATAAAGGCGGCTGTTAGATACAGAAAACATTTTAAAAGCGACCTCTGTGTGGATAATTTCTAAAGTGGACTTCTATAGACAGAAGATCTCTTAAAGGAGTATTCTTTAGATAGAAGTTCTCTTAAAGCAACTTCTACAGACAAAAGACCTCTAGAGAAGTTCTTCTATAGACAGAAGACTTCCTAAAGGGGACTTTTATAAACAGAAGACCCAAAGAGGTCCTCAGGGGACAAGATACTTCCTAAAAAGGACTTCTATAGGCTGAAGACCTTCTAAAGAGGTATCCTATAGACAAAAGATGTTCTAAAGGATACTTCTATAGAATGAGGACATCCTAAGGCGTACTTTATGGACAGAAGTTCTTCTAAAGAGGACTTCTATAGATAGAAGGCCTTGTAACAGGGATTTCGGCAGACAGAAAACCGCCTAAAGGGGTCTTCCGCTAAGGGAGTCTTCTGTGGACAGAAGATCTGTTGAAGAGATATTCTATAGGGAAGTATAATAGACAAAAAGAGAAAAAAATCCCTGTGCTTTCTGGTATGTTATATAAAAAACATTTATTTTAGAGTTGTGTAGTTCCGGAACGAAGGAACTATTCCGGACAAGGAACTATTGAAACTATATCCAGCTCTTGCGTTTATATAGTTCCTTTATTTCATATAGTTCCTTTCGTTTTTCTCGTTCCTTCAATTTAACACCTACTTCGATCTTTCGTTGTTGGTGTTTGTTCGCAGCAATTTGTTTATTGTTATGTCAATTCATCCACCAAACAATGAAAACATTTCGGTCTCGGAACTATTTGGAACCATGGAACTACTTTACGGAACTAGTTCCTTTTGGGAAAAGGAACTAGAAAGATCGATCAGCTCCGGGAACTAGATTGCCCAATTCTAATTTATTTTATTTTGTATTTGTCTTAGCTAGAAATGCTCTTAGAATAGTTTTTGATATTTTCTTATGATTCATTGAAATAAAAATAGAAACATTTTTCTTGTAATTTTATATCAAATATTTGAATCCCAGATGAGATTGTACTATTTATTTATGTCATAAATCATTGAACATTTGAATGCATTTAATAATAATTAGGAACAACAAAACATCTTAAATTGCATTTAAATGGTGTATTGAATTTTCTGATGATGATGATGACTGCCATGACAGATGATGACGACGATGGTGGTGGTGGTTATGCTTCAATTATTCGATAATTAATAAAATTTCATTAATAGCTATTGTTTGTGGTTTGTTGGTGCAGGAGTGAGTATAAAACTATCTTCGTTTTCCCACCACCCTCATCCCCCAAATAAATTGTTGTAATGTGTAATGATTTATTTGCGTGTTCAAATTTCAATTGCAATGAGCAGTGTATAGGGACGGGGGTAGGAGGGAAGAAATCCAATATTTTTTGCAAATAGATCTTAATATCATTTAACAATTTGTCTTATGTCAGAAATGTCAGCAATTGTTAAGCAAACTACAAAAGCTGTCAAATAAATTATAGCTACATATTGTCAAGAAGAAATAAAATAATCGATTGTTTATTTGTTCGGATTTGTTAATGGATGAATGAATAAATCCCATGACTTAATACTAATTATACGTTTCTCAGAAAAGTTTATTTTTCTCCGATAGACACATTAAAGTGTTCCTAAAAGGGACAAGGTATGACTTTTTGTAAAAAAAACCTCGAAGAAGAGTCTTCTATAGATAGAATAAAGCCTCACGGGTCTCTCCATAGATAAGACATCCTAAAGGGATAGACCCCTTAATATCAAGACCCACTTTGCCGATTCTGACCCATGAATTATACGCGATTAATTATTAATTTGGCAGTCATCCAAAATCTATTTTAGCTCAATTACATTGAAGGGACTTGTTTCTTAACGAAAATATTCAGAACATTATCAGCGCTAAAAAATGCCATGTTCGATCATTTACCTCATATCGATATTTCACGAAAAATATCACAGGGGAATAAAAAATGTTCCAAAAAAATGAAAAATTTGTATTCGAAAGCGACACTAAAACCCCCATTCGTACTCATCTGGGTCCAGGCAAAACTTATAGAAAAATTAGTTCCATGGGACGACTATTTTCTCTTGCTATAAACAAACTACTAAAAATTTCCCACCACATAACAATGAATGGACGACTCGACCGACTCACTCATGATTATAGTCGCTAATAACATACACATGCTGTGTGCCAGCTAGTTGCCTGGAATTTGTTAAGTGGTGTCCATAAGCAGTCTCCACATAAGTACATTGCGGACTCTACATATGCACATGCGAGTATACTCTTCCCATGTCAAACTATATGGTCTGACAGTTTATTTTATTGCTGTCACCTAAACACAATTGTTCTAGTTTTGATTTGGTGGTCGTGGTGGTGCTATGGCTGGCTCTCCTCTGTTTGTCATTCGGCGTTTGGGTCTTTCCGAAAAACGAAAATAATAATAAAAAAAAACTAAAAATATAAATAAACCAAAAAATAACAAACACATGCGAAAAGTACACACACGCATTTCTTTTTCTATTTGAAAATTTTGTGATAGGAGAAATTTAGTTATGAGTAACGCACATGGATGGAACAGAACAGACCGACCCGATCACAACCCACATACAAATAATTAAAACTGCCAGCATGCAGTTTACATGGGCCAACGCAGTGTTTTTTTCTTTGTCACGATGAAGATTTTATGTTTTACCGATAAATGTCAAAAAAATATAAAAAGGAGGTGTAATAGAAACCAATGAAGAATGGAAACTGAAAAATATCATGACGATATTACATATTTTTAGCAAAACCCGAACTCTTAAAACGGTCTTCTTTAGACAGAAGACATCCTAAAGTGATCTTCTATAAACAATAGACATCCCAAAGTCAGTCTTCTACAGATAGAGGTATTATATAGACAGAAGACCTTCTACAGAGGTTTTCTATAGATAAAAAATATCATAAAGAAATAAGGCCTCTTCTATAGACAGGGGTCTTCTATAGACAAAAGGTCCACTTAAGGGGTATTCTATAGTCAGAAAACTTCCCAAAGGGGCCTTAATGGATAGAAGAACTCGTAAAGGTGCCTTCTATGGACGGAAGATCTCCTAAAGAAGACTTCTATAGACAGAAGTGTTTCTAACAGGTATCATATGGACAAAAGACACCCCAAAGAAGTCTTCCATAGACAGAAGACCTTCTAAAAGGATATTCTATTGACAAAATACGTCCTTAAGAGGTCTTCTATTGACAGAACAGACCTCCCAAAGGAAACTTCTACAGACCGAAGTCTTCTATTGACAAAAGACTTCATAAAAAGTTCTAATATTGATAGAAAACTTCCATAAGAGGCCTTATAAAGATAGAAAACCTCCTAAAGAAACCTTCATAGGCAGAAGACCTCCAAAAGAGGCCTTTTATAAACAGGAGACTTCCTAAAGATGTCTTCTATAGACAGCAGACCAACTAAAGGGGTATTCTATAGACAAAATACCCACTAAAATGTATGCTATTGACAAAAGACATCATACAGGGGTATTCTATTGAGAAAAGTCCTCCTAAATAGGCATTCTATACACAGAAGGCAATCTAAAGAAATCTTATATTAACAGAAGAACTCCTAAAGGAGTATTCTCTAGACAGAAAACATCATAAAGACCTATAGACAAAAGATTTTCTAAAGATGTCTTCTATTGAAGCATAGCACCTTGAAAAGTCTTCTATCTACAGAAGACATCATTAAGAGGTCTTCTTTAGACACAAGACATCCCAAAGAGGTCTTCTCTTGGCAAAAGTCCCCCTAAGGGGGACATCCTCCTTAATAGGTTTTCTATAGGCTGAAGACTCCCTAAAGAGGTCTTCTATAGAAAATTAGCCTACTAAAGAGGTCTTCTATAGACAGAAAACCTCCAAAAGAGGTTTTCTTGCGAGACCAGACCTCCCAGAGAGGCCTCCTTTATGCAGGAGACTTCCTAAAGAAGTTTTCCATAGACAGAAGAACTCCTCAAGGGGTTTTCTATTGACATAAGATCCCCTAAAGAGACCTTCTGTTGACAAAAAATCTTCTAATGAAGTCTTCTATTTACAGAAGATCTGCAGTAGGAATCTTCTACAGGTAAAATAACTTTTATAGGTGTTTTGTTAGACAGAAGACTTCATAAAGCGATCTTGATTAGGTAGAAGACTTCATAAAGCGATCTTGATTAGGTAGAATACCTCCTAAAGCGGTCTTTATTAGATAGAAGACCTCCCAAAGAAGTCTTCTATAGGTGGAAAACCTCATAAAACGGTCTTCATTAGATAGAAGACCTCCCAAAGCTGTCTTCTATGCATAAAAGACCTCCCAAATGGGTCTTTTATAGGTAGAAGACCTCTCAAGGATCTTCTATAGATAGAAGACCTCTCAAATGGATCTTCTGTAGATAAAAGACCTCCCAAAGGGGTCTTCTATAGATAGAAGACTTCTCAAAGGGGTCTTCTATAGATAGAAGACCTCTCAAGGGGTCTTCTTTAAATAGAAGACTTCTCAAGGGGGTGTTCTATGGGGGTGGAAGACCCTATAAAGCGGTCTTCATTAGATAGATGACCTCCCAAAGCTGTTTTCTATACATAAAAGGCCTCCCAAATGGGTTTTTCATAGATAGAAGACCTCTCAAAGGGGTCTTTTATAGATAGAAGACCTCTCAAAGGGGTCTTCTATAGATAGAAGACTTCTCAAAGGGGTCTTCTATAGATAGAAGACTTCTCAAAGGGGTCTTCTATAGATAGAAGACTTCTCAAAGGGATTTTCTCCAGATAGAAGGCTTCTCAAAGGGGTCGTCTATAGATAGAAGACCTCTCAAAGGGGTATTTTATAGATAGAAGACCTCTCAAAGAGGACGTCTATAGATAGAAACCTTTCAAAGGGGGTCTTCTATAGATAGAAGATCTCTCAAAAGGGTCTTCTACAGCTGGAAGATCTCTCAAAGGGGTCTTCTATAGAAAGAAGACCTCTCAAAGGGGACTTTTATATATAGAAGACCTCTCAAAGGGGTCTTCTATAGATAGAAGACCTCTCAAAGGGGTCTTCTGTAGATAGAACACCTCTCAAACGGGTCTTCTATAGAAAGAAGACCTCTCAAAGGGGTCTTCTATAGCTAGAATACCTCTCAAAGGGATCTTCTATAAATAGAAGACCTCTTAAAGGGGTCTTTTATAGATAGAAGACCTCTCAAAGGGTCTTCTATACATAGAAGACCTCTCAAAGGGTCTTCTATACATAGAAGACCTCTCAAAGGTTTCTTCTATACATAGAAGACCTCTCAAAGGGGTCTTCTATACATAGAAGACCTCTCAGAGGAGTCTTCTATACATAGTAGACCTCTCAAAGGGGTCTTCTATAGATAGAAGACCTCTCAAAGGTGTCTTTTATAGATAGAAGACCTCTCAAAGGGGTCTTCTATAGATAGAACACCTCTCAAAGGGGTCTTCTGTAGATAGAACACCTCTCAAAGGGGTCTTCTATAAATAGAAGAACTCTCAAAGGGGACTTCTATAGATATAAGACCTCTCAAAGGGGTCTTCTATAAATAGAAGACCTCTCAAAGGGATCTTCTATGGATAGAACACCTCTCAAAGGGGTCTTCTATAGAAAGAAGACCTCTCAAAGGGGTATTCTAAAGATAGAAGACCTCTCAAAGGGGTCTTTTATATATAGAAGACCTCTCAAAGGGGTCTTCTATAGATATAAGACCTCTCAAAGGGGTCTTCTATAAATAGAAGACCTCTCAAAGGGGTCTTCTATAGATATAAGACCTCTCAAAGGGGTCTTCTATAGATAGAAGACCTCTCAAAGGGGTCTTCTGTAGATAGAAGACCTCTCAAAGGGGTCTTATATAGATAGAAGACCTCTCAAAGGGATATTCTATGGATAGAAGACCTCTCAAAGGGGTTTTCTATAGATAGAAAACCTTCGAAAGGGGTCTTCTATAGATAGAAGACCTGTCAAATTGGTCTTTTATAGATAGAAGACCTCTCAAAGGGATCTTCTATAAATATAATACTTCTCAAAGGGGTCTTCTATAGATAGAAGACCTCTCAAAGGGGTCTTCTATAGATAGAAGACCTCATAAAGCGGTCTTCATTAGATAGAAGACCTCCCAAAGCTGTTTTCTATACATAAAAGACCTCCCAAATGGATTTTTTTATAGATAGAAGACCTCTCAAAGGGGTCTTCTATAGATAGAAGACCTCTCAAAGGGGTCTTTTATATATAGAAGACCTCTCAAAGGGGTCTTCTATAAATAGAAGACCTCTCAAAGGGGTCTTCTATAAATAGAAGACCTCTCAAAGGGGTCTTCTATAAATAGAAGACCTCTCCAAGGGGTCTTCTATAAATAGAAGACCTCTCAAAGGGGTGTTCTATAAATAGAAGACCTCTCAAAGGGGTCTTTTGTAGATAGAAGACCTCTCAAAGGGGTCCTTTATATATAGAAGACCTCTCAAAGGGGTCTTCTATAAATAGAAGACCTCTCAAAGGGGTCTTTTGTAGATAGAAGACCTCTCAAAGGGGTCTTCTATAGATAGAAGACCTCTCGAAGGGGTCTTCTATAGATAGAAGACCTCTCAAAGGGGTCTTCTATAGATAGAAGACCTGTCAAAGGGGTCTTCTATAGATATAAGACCTCTCAAAGAGGTCTTCTATGGATAGAAGACATCTCAAAGGGGTCTTCTATAGATAGAAGACATCTCAAAGGGGTCTTCTATAGATAGAACACTTCTCAAGGGGGTCTTCTATAGATAGAACACTTCTCAAAGGGGTCCTCTATAGATAGAAGACTTCTCAAAGGGGTCTTCTATAAATATAATACTTCTCAAATGGGTCTTCTATAGATAGAAGACCTCTCAGAGGGGTCTTCTATGGATAGAAGACCTCTCAAAGGGGTCTTCTATGGATAGAAGACCTCTCGAATGGGTCTTCTACGGATAGAAGACCTCTCAGAAGGGGTCTTCAATAGATAGAAGACCTTCGAAAGCGGTTTTCTATAGATGGAAGACATCTCAAAGCGGGCTTCTATAGATAGATGACCTCTTAAAGCGGGCTTCCATAGATAGATGACCTCTCAAAAGGGTCTTCTATAGATAGAAGACCTCTCAAAGGGCTCTTATATAGATAGAAGACCTCTCAAGGGGTCTTCTATGGATAGAAGACCTCTCAAAGGGGTCTTCTATACATAGAAGACCTCTCAAAGGGGTCTTCTATACATAGAAGACCTCTCAAAGGGGTATTCTATAGATAGAAGACCTCTCAAAGGGATCTTCTATAGATAGAAGACCAGTCAAAGGGGTCTTCTATGGATAGAAGACCTCACAAAGGGGTCTTCTATATATAGAAAACCTTCGAAGGGGGTCTTCTAGAGATGGAAGACATCTCAAAGTGGTCTCCTATAGATAGAAGACCTCTCAAAGGGTTTTTCTATAGATAGAAGACCTTTCAAAGGGTTATTCTATAGATAGAAGACCTCTCAAAGGGGTCTTCTATCTCAAAGGGGTCTTCTATAGATAGAGGACCTCTCAAAGGGGTCTTCTATAGATATACGACCTCTCAAAAGGGTCTTCTATAAATATAATACTTCTCAAAGGGGTCTTCTCTAGATAGAAAACCTCTCAAGGGGGTCTTCTATAGATAGAAGGCCAATCCAAAGGGGTCTTTAAATAGAAGACTTTCCAAAGAGGTCTTCTGTGGATAGAAGATCTCACAAAGGGGTCTTTTATAGATAGAAGACCTTTCAAAGGGATCTTCTATAGATAGAAGACCAATCCAAAGGGGTCTTCTATAGATGAGAGATCTCTCAAGGGGATCTTCTATAGATAGAAACAGATAGAATACATCCCAAAGGGTTCTTTTACAGAAACAGTACTTCCCAAAGGGATCTTCTACAGATAAATTCTTTATAAATAATTTCTCAGGCTCTTTTCATAAATTTTCCTTAAGTTTGAATTGTTTTTAAATGGTTGTTTTTTGGTGTAGTTACGCGGAATGTACTGTACACTTCAATATAGTTTTATTTATAGATAAAAGACCTCTCAAAGGGGTCTTCTATAGATAGAAGACCTTTCAAAGGGATCTTCTATAGATAGAAGACCAATCCAAAGGGGTCTTCTATAGATGAGAGATCTCTCAAGGGGATCTTCTATAGATAGAAACAGATAGAATACATCCCAAAGGGTTCTTCTACAGATACAGTACTTCCCAAAGGGATCTTCTACAGATAAATTCTTTATAAATAATTTCTCAGGCTCTTTTCATAAATTTTCCTTAAGTTTGAATTGTTTTTAAATGGTTGTTTTTTGGTGTAGTTACGCGGAATGTACTGTACACTTCAATATATTTGTATTTATAGTTCTATGACATCATTGAAGCAAACAAATAATAAAATAAAAAAAAAACTAACCGAAATGTTAACCGCGTTTAACTAACCTACTAGGAAGATACGAAATATAGACATTTGTTACTAACAAAAACGTTTTTCTTTTCCTTTTACCAAGAGGGTGAGAGATAAGATTAAAGACTAAGAAAAAAAACTAAGTTTGACCGGCAAACAACAACAACGACCAAGCAACAAAAATAGGTAAATTAAACAAAAAATGAATTTCCTCAAAAATATAAAAAAAACGAATAATAAAAAACAAGAAAAGATAAATTGTTAGAATGACTATCATTCACTTAGTCAGTCTGTCAGTGGCAGCAGCAGTTCCTCCTCATTCATTCACAGCCGTTTAGTATTTGCAAAGTTAAGACCGACCCATTGTTGTAGAAAAAAAATACGGCTGTTATTGCTGCCCCCACCATCTCCAGATAGCTAGTCATAGCTTTGCGGTGCTATTCAAATACTATTTAAAAAATATTTGTTTATTTATTGTTTATAATCTATTTGATGAACACACTGATGATGATAGTACCTCACCGCCACCAAGCCAAGTACCTCAGGTAAAGTTTGCCGCAAAAATACACACACCTATACTTTAGTATTTACATACATACATATAAAAAAATGAATGAATGAACTTTAAATAGGTGTATATTTACATAAATATATTTATACATATGTACGTATTTACATACATTTGTAAGTATGTTTGTAATGTGCGTAATATTTATATATTTACGTTGACTTGTTGAGCCTATGTTTGTATTAAGGTGGGTAAAATAATTTAAATAATAAAAATCTACATATTTAAAAAGGCGATCTAAAATTATGTGCTCTCAAAAATTATGTTTGCTCTCACTATATTCCTACTCTGCGTTTATACCTCGAAAAGGAATATGGTTCAGAACATAATATTTATTGCAACTATATAACCAACCTGGAAACTTTAGAGACCAGATACTTTAGCCTCTGAATAACCAAAAGAGCTAATGCTAAGTCTCATTTCAGAGCATCTAAAACAGAGAATTTTACCTATAGGTCGGGCGGCTGCTGTTAGATTCCAATTTATATTTTTTCCTTTTAAGCACCTCTTCCATGACCCCCTCTAATGTCAGACCTCTGTCTGCCCTATACCAACCCATAGACATACTGACAACAAAAACACCAAAACAATCAAAGAAAGTTCAATGCCGCCAGTTGGAAAAAAAATAAGGAATAAAAAACTGAAAACAATTACAACCACTTGTTGATGATACATCCAAGGGTCCAAGAGATGACTATCCTCATACATGTACTATACGTTTTTTTTTATTACAATGCATGTCTCATCTCATGACCTCATCAATTGAGACGGCTGGAGCATATTGCAGACGTATTGTGGTAAATATTCTCAGACAGTCTTTTTGATAAGAAAAATGTAAATATTTATAAGAAAATAGAAAATAAAAAAACTATGCCAAAGAAGATACGCACAGCATAAAACGTCTGCGAAGATAACAATAAATACGCATTTTTTCACTTGAGGTCATATTAAATAAACATCTGAGAAAATTCATTGGAAGTTATGAAATTTATGATGGAAATTAAATTTGTGCGTAATGCGGATGTTTATAGAAGAAGGCATTTTTTTCAACGGAAATAAATGATTCGGACAAAAGTTGTAAATTTTTAAGCAATTTTTTAAGTTTTATAAAATTATTTTTAAATAAAATTCAAACTCAATCGATAAGTAGAATATTCTTTAACAATTCCACATCTATAGCTGAGGAGGTAGCTCAAAAAATATTCTTTAAAAAATCCACGTTTATATCTGAGGAGGTAGCTCAAAAAATATTCTTTAAAAAATCCACGTTTATAGCTGAGGAGGTAGCTCAAAAAATATTCTTTAAAAAATCCACGTTTATATCTGAGGAGGTAGCTCAAAAAATATTCTTTAAAAAATCCACGTTTATATCTGAGGAGGTAGCTCAAAAAATATTCTTTAAAAAATCCACGTTTATAGCTGAGGAGGTAGCTCAAAAATATTCTTTAAAAAATCCACGTTTATAGCTGAGGAGGTAGCTCAAAAAATATTCTTTAAAAAATCCACGTTTATAGCTGAGGAGGTAGCTCAAAAATATTCTTTAAAAAATCCACGTTTATAGCTGAGGAGGTAGCTCAAAAAATATTCTTTAAAAAATCCACGTTTATAGCTGAGGAGGTAGCTCAAAAATATTCTTTAAAAAATCCACGTTTATAGCTGAGGAGGTAGCTCAAAAAATATTCTTTAAAAAATCCACGTTTATAGCTGAGGAGGTATCTCAAAAAATATTCTTTAAAAAATCCACGTTTATAGCTGAGGAGGTAGCTCAAAAAATATTCTTTAAAAAATCCACGTTTATAGCTGAGGAGGTAGCTCAAAAAATATTCTTTAAAAAATCCACGTTTATAGCTGAGGAGGTAGCTCAAAAAATATTCTTTAAAAAATCCACGTTTATAGTTGAGGAGGTAGCTCAAAAAATATTCTTTAAAAAATCCACGTTTATAGCTGAGGAGGTAGCTCAAAAAATATTCTTTAAAAAATCCACGTTTATAGCTGAGGAGGTAGCTCAAAAAATATTCTTTAAAAAATCCACGTTTATAGCTGAGGAGGTAGCTCAAAAAATATTCTTTAAAAAATCCACGTTTATAGCTGAGGAGGTAGCTCAAAAAATATTCTTTAAAAAATCCACGTTTATAGCTGAGGAGGTAGCTCAAAAAATATTCTTTAAAAAATCCACGTTTATAGCTGAGGAGGTAGCTCAAAAAATATTCTTTAAAAAATCCACGTTTATAGCTGAGGAGGTAGCTCAAAAAATATTCTTTAAAAAATCCACGTTTATAGCTGAGGAGGTAGCTCAAAAAATATTCTTTAAAAAATCCACGTTTATAGCTGAGGAGGTAGCTCAAAAAATATTCTTTAAAAAATCCACGTTTATAGCTGAGGAGGTAGCTCAAAAAATATTCTTTAAAAAATCCACGTTTATAGCTGAGGAGGTAGCTCAAAAAATATTCTTTAAAAAATCCACGTTTATAGCTGAGGAGGTAGCTCAAAAAATATTCTTTAAAAAATCCACGTTTATAGCTGAGGAGGTAGCTCAAAAAATATTCTTTAAAAAATCCACGTTTATAGCTGAGGAGGTAGCTCAAAAAATATTCTTTAAAAAATCCACGTTTATAGCTGAGGAGGTAGCTCAAAAAATATTCTTTAAAAAATCCACGTTTATAGCTGAGGAGGTAGCTCAAAAAATATTCTTTAAAAAATCCACGTTTATAGCTGAGGAGGTAGCTCAAAAAATATTCTTTAAAAAATCCACGTTTATAGCTGAGGAGGTAGCTCAAAAAATATTCTTTAAAAAATCCACGTTTATAGCTGAGGAGGTAGCTCAAAAAATATTCTTTAAAAAATCCACGTTCATAGCTGAGGAGGTAGCTCAAAAAATATTCTTTAAAAAATCCACGTTTATAGCTGAGGAGGTAGCTCAAAAAATATTCTTTAAAAAATCCGCGTTTATAGCTGAGGAGGTAGCTCAAAAAATATTCTTTAAAAAATCCACGTTTATAGCTGAGGAGGTAGCTCAAAAAATATTCTTTAAAAAATACACGCTTATAGCTGATGAGGTACCTCAAAAAATTTTGTTTAACAGATCAATAGAAATTTGTAGATTACAAGGTTTATGGAACCTAAAAGTAAAACAAAAATTGGTTCCAATTAAAGATTATCAACCTTAATAGGCACTCAGATACAAATGCCACATACCACCAGACCTTATGACATCCTCATCACATTTCCCTCCTTTCACCCTTTCACTCGCCATGTGATTCTACGAAACGAAATGTTTCTAATCCTAATCAATTCATTTCATTTTTTTTTTTTTTTCAATATCAACAACCAACAAATGAAAGTAGGGGAGGAATGCCATGCCAGCAGCAAAACAGCGTGGAGCTTGCAATACAAATCAAAGAATATAAATCTATTTTTATGCGATGATTTAACGCCACCACCAGCACAGCAGCCTTCTTGATGTGATAACATTTATTGATGGAAGGTGGGAGGAGGTGAAGGAGTGAGACACAAACAACAACGATAGAAAGCTGACGTTTAGGGGCGAAGACGACGATATGCGATAATATTTTTTTACTAAAGATATCGTCACAGTTGCAGTAGTTGTTACTGCTGCTGCTGCTGCCATTATTTTTGTTTGTTTGTTGTGATAACACAAAACCACAAAACCCAAAACAAAAGAAAACTAACTCTCGATGACATTTGAATAATAAACAAAAAACAAAGATCCAAAACGACAATACAGATAGCTAGGTATATGGAGAAACTTCATATTCAAAATATCAAGCAGGCCGGCGGATTGGGGCGGACTATCGCTAACTACGTGCTAAATACAAGGGCCGGTCGACACAGTTAGACCAACAACAACTCTTATCCTATTCCGTCCCATTCAATGAATGAATGAAACAAGTTATTTTTCATTATTATTGTTGCTGTTGTTGTTGCAGCATTGCATTGTTGATCCGTTTATTTGTTGCTGTCATAATGAAGTAGTGTTGTTTTTTTTGTGTGTCATTGTCTCTTATTTGAATTTCAATTCTCGTCGTTTGTTTTCATGTTGCTGCTGTTGTTGTTCTTGTTTGAATACCATTAAATGCAAACTATTAAAAATCAGCAAAGCGCTTAAAACTGCCATAAACAACATAAAATATTTTATAATAGCGCGCATAGCTTGGTTTGTTGATGTTACTGTTCTTGTAAGTTAACAAGTTTTACATTTCTTTCTCGTACACTGTAAGGAATTTGAACTTTGAAGAAGTTATTCATATTAGATTTTCAGGGAGATGGTGATGGAAGTCCTTCAGAAAATATTCTTAAAAAATCCACGTTTATAGCCCAGGAAGTCCTTCAGAAAATATTCTTAAAAAATCCTCGTTTATAGCCCAGGAAGTCCTTCAGAAAATATTCTTAAAAAAATCCACGTTTATAGCTCAGGAAGTCCCTCAAAAATATTCTTAAAAAATCCACGTTTATAGCTCAGGTAGTCCCTCAAAAAATATTTTTTAAAAATCCACGTATATAGCTCAGGAAGTTCCTCAAAAATATTCTTTAAAAATCCACGTTTTTGGCTCAGGAAGTTCCTCAAAAAATATTTTTTTAAAAATCCAGGAAGTCCCTCAAAAAATATTTTTTAAAAATCCACGTCTATAGCTCAGGAAATCCCTCAAAAAATATTTTTTAAAAATCCACGTTTATAGCTCAGGAAGTCCCTCAAAAAATATTTTTTAAAAATCCAAGTTTATAGCTCAAGAAGTCCCTCAAAAAATATTTTTTAAAAATCCACGTTTATAGCTCAGGAAGTCCCTCAAAAAATATTTTTTAAAAATCCACGTTTATAGCTCAGGAAGTCCCTCAAAAAATATTTTTTAAAAATCCACGTTTATATCTCAGGAAGTCCCTCAAAAAATATTTTTTAAAAATCCACGTTTATAGCTCAGGAAGTCCCTCAAAAAATATTCTTTAAAAATCCACGTTTATAGCTCAGGAAGTCCCTCAAAAAATATTCTTTAAAAATCCACGTTTATAGCTCTGGAAGTACCTCAAAAAATATTCTTTAAACATCCACGTTTATAGCTCTGGAAGTACCTCAAAAAATATTCTTTAAAAATCCACGTTTATAGCTCAAGAAGTCCCTCAAAAAATATTTTTTAAAAATCCACGTTTATAGCTCAGGAAGTCCCTCAAAAAATATTTTTTTTAAAAATCCACGTTTATAGCTCAGGAAGTCCCTCAAAAAATATTTTTTTAAAAATCCACGTTTATAACTCAGGAAGTTCCTCAAAAAATATTTTTTTAAAAATCCACGTTTATAGCGCAGGAAGTCCCTCAAAAAATATTTTTTTTTAAAAATCCACGTTTATAGCTCAGGAAGTCCCTCAAAAAATATTCTTTTAAAATCCATGTTTGTAGCTCAGAAAGTCCCTCAGAAAAATCTTTAATAATCCACGTTTATGGCTCAGAAAGTCCCTTAGAAAGTATTCATTAAAAATGCACGATTATAGCTCAGGAATTCCCTCAGAAAATATTCTTTAATAATCCAAGCTTATAGCTCAGGAAGTCCCTCAGAAAATTATCTTTAATAATTCATGCTTATATCCCAGGAAGTCCCTCAAAAAAAAAAAAAAAAAAAAAAAAAAATAGCTTAAATAATCCACGCTTATGGCTCAGGATGTCCCTTAGAAAATTATCTTTAATAATCCACGCTTATAGCTCTGGAAGTCCCTCAAAAAATTATCTTTAATAATTCACGCATATATCCCAAGAAGTCCCTCAAAAAAAAAAAAAAAAAAAAAAAAAAAAAAAATAGATTAAATAATCCACGCTTATGGCTCAGGATGTCCCTTAGAAAATTATCTTTAATAATCCACGCTTTTGGTTCAGGAAGTCCCTCAAAAAACATTCTTTAAAAATACAAATTTGTAGCTCAGGAAGTGCCTCAAAAATATTCTTTAAAAATCCACGCTTTTAGCTCAGGAAGTCCCTCAAAAAATATTCTTTAAAAATCCATGTTTGTAGCTCAGGAAGTCCCTCAAAAAATATTCTTTAATAATCCTCGTTTGTAGCTAAGGAAGTCCCTCAGAAAATATTCTTTAATAATCCATGCTTATAGCTCAGGAAGTCCCTCAGAAAATATTCTTTAAAAATCCACGTTTATAGCTCAGGAAGTCCCTCAAAAATATTCTTTAAAAATCCACGTTCATAGTTCAGGAAGTCCCTCAAAAAAATTCTTTAAAAATCCACGTTTATACCTCAGGAAGTCCCTCAAAAAATATTTTTTAAAAATCCACGTTTATAGCTCAGGAAGTCTCTCAAAAAATATTTTTTAAAAACCCACGTTTATAGCTCAGGAAGTCCCTCAAAAAATATTTTTTAAAAATCCACGTTTATAGCTCAGGAAGTTTCTAAAAAAATATTTTTTTAAAAACCACGTTTATAGCTCAGGAAGTTTCTCAAAAAATATTTTTTAAAAATCCACGTTTATAGCTCAGGAAGTTTCTCAAAAAATAATTTGTTAAAAATCAACGTTTATAGCTCAGGAAGTTTCTCAAAAAATATATTTTAAAAATCCACGTTTATAGCTAAGGAAGTTTCTCAAAAAATATTTTTTAAAATTCCACGTTTATAGCTAAGGAAGTCCCTCAAAAAATATTTTTTAAAAATCCACGTTTATAGCTCAGGAAGTTTCTCAAAAAATAATTTTTTAAAAATCCACGTTTATAGCTCAGGAAGTTTCTCAAAAAATATATTTTAAAAATCCACGTTTATAGCTAAGGAAGTTCCTCAAAAAATATTCTTTTGAAAACCACGTTTGTATCTCAGGAAGTTCCTCAAAAAATATTCTTTTGAAAACCACGTTTGCGGCTCAGGAGGTTCCTCAAAAAATAATCTTTAAAAAACCGCGTTTGTGGCTCAGGAGGTTCCTCAAAAAATAATCTTTAGAAAACCACGTTTGTGGCTCAGGAGGTTCCTCAAAAAATAATCTTTAAAAATCCACGTTTACAGCTCAGGAAGTCCCTCGGAAAATATTCTTTAAAATCCACGTTTATAGCTCAGAAAGAACCTCAGAAAATATTCTTTAATAAACCACGCTTGTGGCTCAGGAAGTCCTTCAAAAAATATTCTTTAAAAATCCAAGTTTATAGCCCAGGAAGTCCCACAGAAAATTTTCTTTAAAAATGCACGCTTATAGCTCAGGAAGTCACTCAGAAAAATATTCTTCATTAATCCACGCGTATAGCTCAGAAAGTCCCTCAAAAAACATTCTTCGAAAATCCAAATTTGTAGCTCAGGAAGTCCCTTAAAAATTCTTTAAAAATCCACGTTTGTTGCTCAGGAAGTCCCTCAAAAAACGTTCCTTAAAAATCCACGTTTGTAGCTCAGGGTGTCCCTCAAAAAATATTTCTTAAAAAACACGTTTGTAGCTCAGGAAGACCTTCAAAAATATTCTTTTAAAATTCACTTTTGTGGTTCAGGAAGTTCATCCAAAAATATTCTTTAAAAAATCACGTTTGTGGTTCAGGAAGTTCCTCAAAAATTATTCTTTAAAAATGCACGTTTACAGCTCAGGAAGGCCCTCAAAATATTCTTTAAATATCCACGCTTATAGCTCAGGCTGTCCCTCAGAAGATAAGATTTAATAATCCAGGTGCCACCGTAATACAATGGTATGCACATCTGCCTTGCACTTTAAAGGTTGTGGGTTCGATTCCCCGGCTAGGCAATATCAACAATTTTTCGACGGTGGCTAAATACCCTCAGTAATGTTGGCGACATTTCTTGAGTACCTTAGCCATGTAAAACTTCTCTACAATTGAACTTCACGCCATTCGGACTCGGCGATAAACAGTAAGTCCCATATCATTGAGCCACAATACGAATCGGGTTGCACTCATTGATGTGAGAGAAGTCTCACTTGTCCCGTCTGGGATGCTTTTGGAACAATTATAATTATAATCCAGGCTTATGGCTCAAGAATTCCCTTAACACATATTTTTTAAAACTTCATGTCTCCTTATAGCTCAAAAATTCTTCAAAAACCCTCAAAAATATTCTTTTTTTTAGTGTAACAACAAAGAAAAATATGAAAATGAAAAAAAATTATGAAAAATAATATCACACTCTTCCTATGATGACATCATGTCGTCGTCATTTACTAAGAAGAAAAGTGTGCTGCTCAAATGCAACAGACGGACAATGTCGTAAACGTCAACGACGACGCAAACAGCAACAAGTGAAATGACTGACTGACGGCCGGCCATACACCATTGAAATATGGATGGATATGAATGGTTATTTTCCTTTTGTGTCGACCCATTGTCTTAAAGTTTAACTTCTCTAGACCAGACTTGCATAATAATAATAACAGCAATGATAATGCACATGGGGGAAGTGGAGGGCAAGCAGCAGCACTACTGGAGAAGTGATAAGAAAATCAAGTACATCACTTGACTTTATGTCTTTTTGTTATTGTTTTTATTGTTGTTGCCTTCTTCTCTTTAACTTCATATCACAATACGGAAATATACAAGAAATGTTTATTATGCACTAAACTCCATTGACAAGATTAGTTTGCTATGATTTCCAAACAAGGAATGAAAGTACGGTGGGAGACTTTTTTTTTAAATCCACGCTCACAGCGATAGTCAAAATATATTCTACAATCCATGTTTATAACTATGCAAGTCCATCATAGCCATAACCCTATTATTATAAGTCTTCTTTTGTTATAGTTTGGATTTTACGTACAGAGTTATAACGTTCCGGCTAACTTTATGTTAAAATTGATCAATACGTTTCTCCTTTTTGGGAATAACTTTTATGGGAAAATTATTCGTTTAATGCCTCCAAATTGGTTTATTTTGCGTTTTCAAATCCGCCCAATAGTAAAAGAAATCATATAATATTGGCCCATAGTTTTTTTAAATCCAAGTTTACTTCTCAGATATTACAAAGAATAGTATTTGGATTGGCGTTCGATAAAAAAACTTCTTAAAAATTCCAAATGTTAATCCTTGAAGCCCTTCAAAAACTATTCTTTAAAAATTCCCCATTTAGCTCCCTGAGAATACCTAAAAATATTTAAAAATCCAAGTCAAATTTTTTTTCTAAATTTCCTCAAAAATATTCTCTTAAAAACCACGAAAAAACCTCTGAAATCTCCTCCGCGTCAATCGGTCTGAAAGTTGATACAAAAAATATTCTTATAAAATCCACTTCAATGGATCTTAGCGAGATATTTTGGGTCCATATCTAAGGAAGCATTGGGCTCCTCTAGCAACGTCACGATTATCAACACATCCTTTATGATGTGTTCTGCCCATAACATACATTTTTAGAAGGTATTCTGTCTATAGAAAACCTTTTTTAGATAACTTCTATCCATCTCTCTATAAAAGAACCCTTTGGGAAGGTTTTTTGTTAGGTTAGGGTAGGTTGAAAAGAGGGGCGAGTAATCGCCACATGTCCTGGTGGACATACACATAAGCCATGAAGTAGGCCTGTTGTGCGCTATAGTCTAAGTTTTTTGAAGAAGGGGACTCTACTATAAATTAATTAAGGAACTCTGTTCCCTTAACAAAATCCCGTAATTGTTCTAGGTCGTCTACAATTACCTGATTAAGATCTGGTATTGTGTCGTTCCTTAAAAACTGGAATCTGATGTTTGCGAAAGCGGGGCATTGGCAGAGAAAATGCTCCAATGTTTCATCATCCTCTCCACATGTCCTGCATACGCTGTTGTCTGCACAATTATTTTTTTTGCAGATGAGCTTGTGAACCCAGGTGACCTGTAAGAACACCTGTTTTTTTTTTTATTTTAGTTGATTTACTTACATACATACATGATAAACATATATAAGTCAATCACTCCGATTGGAGCTTCTAGCAACATCACTACAATAACAGTTTATTTACAAATTTTCGACAAAACTTCTGAAACTTCTCCTGTCTTGTGCTAGGTGTCTGAGCTGTTGCCATGTGAGTCCTTTACTTCTAAATTCTTCTTCAACTGATCTCCGCCAGGTAGTTTTTGGTCGTCCCCTGTTTCTATTTCCCTGTGGGTTCCATTGGAAGCTGACTTTGGCGATGTTCGTGTCATCTTGTCTGAGAATATGGCCCATCCATTTCCATTTCTTTCGTCTTATTTCAATATCTATGGGAAGCATGTTGCACCTTTGTATGAGGTCTTGGTTGCTGATGCGCATTGGCCAGAAGATTTTGTTGACTTTTCTCAGGCATTTATTTACAAAGACCTGCAGTTTATTGGTGATTGTGCGAGTTACTTTCCAAGTTTCGCATCCGTATAGCAGATCGGATTTGACACTCGTATTGAATACACGGATTTTGGTTTGTGTAGATATTTGTGACGATTGCCAGACTCTTCCGAGAGACGCAAATGCATGACGGGCCTTATTTATTCTGCTTGTCACATCAGCGTCTGCTCCACCATCTGCGCTTATGACACTGCCCAGATAGGTAAACTCTGTGACTTCTGCTAATGGATGGTTGTTAACAAAGAACACCTGTAAGTCTACTCAATTCTGCTTTACCTAGCAGTAATAGGTTTTTAGTTTTTTCCTCATTTGGGTCTCCCCATAGGATTTTTGTGGTTTTCCCTAATTCCCCTCTATTCCATAGGGATAAGTGGGCATTTTTTGCCCAATTTTTTAACTCTAGCCGAGACGCGTTTAGTGGCTTTGCGTTCGCTAAGTTTACGGTTGCTAATTCCCTGCCCTTTTTTGCCAGAGAATTCGCTATCTCATTACCTCTATTCCCCGCATGTCCCGGTACCCATATTATACGCACCGTGCCATGCTGAGTATAGCTGTTGATCGAATTTATACAATCCAAGACTGTTTGTTATTTTACTGTCTTGGATGTTATTGCTTTGATTGCAGTTTTACTGTCCGTAAGGACGTTTACAGTAGTTGGCCTCGTGTTGGCATTAAGCCAGTTCAGACACTCTGTGATCGCTCGGATCTCCTCTTGATGGACCGTATTGTGATCCGGCAAACGAAGAGATATTTCGGTCTCTGGTTCTTCAATAAAGAGACCCAGTCCCGTTCTCCCACCTAGCATTGAGCCGTCTGTATAGCAACAGTTTCCAGTCGGCATTTGTGCTAGATTTCCGCCGATCCAAGAGTCTCTGTCTGGAATTAATGCCTCGCATGAGGCAGCTACAAATGTTTCAGATATACGTCCGATACAATGTTATCCATTGACTCTCCCGTTGTTACCTGTAGAATGTTTTGATAGTATGTTACGTGGTCCTTACAGATCCACTCGTCCATCGCTTTAAGTCGAATAGCTGCGACAGCCGCTTCATACCTTATCTGGATTTCTATTGGGTGTATATATAGAATAGTTTCTAGTGCCCTCGTTGATGTTGTCCTCATTGCGCCGCTTACACTTAGACAGCACATTCGTTGGACTGTTTTTTGTTGATAGAAGACTTCTTTAGGACGTGTTCTTTCTGTAGAAACAGGAGACATTCTGAATATAGAACACCCTTTAAAGAGAACTTCTATCCACAGAAGGCCCCTTTATGATATCTTTTATCTACGGAAGACCCATTTGGGAGGTCTTATATCTACAGAAGACCCCTTTAGAGGGTAGAAGACCCACTAAGGAGGTATTCTATATATAGAAACCCTTTTAAGATGTCTTGTGATTATAGAAACCCCGTTAAAAATTTCGTTCTAACTATAAAATACAATTTTAGGAGGTACTCTGTCTATTGAAAACCTTTTTGAGAGAACTTCTATTCATATGTCTATAAAACAATCCTTTTAGAATGTTTTCTGTCAATAGAAGACTTTATTTTGGATATGTTCTACTATAGAAACACTTTTAGGAGATCTTCTGCCTATAGAAGGTTTTTTAAGTAGAACTTATATCCACAGAAAACACCTTTATGATATATTTTATCTACAGAACACCCCTTTGGAAGTTATCTATCTACAGAAGACCCCTTTAGAGGGTATTTTGTCTACAGAAGCCCGTTTTAGGATCTTCTGCCTATAGAATACCCTTTAAGGAGGTCTTCTGCCTATAGAATACGCATTTAGTAGGTCTTCTGTATTTAAAAAACCTTTCAAGAGGTCTTCTGTTTATAGAAACCCTGTTAGGAGGTCTTCTGTCTATAGAAACCCCCGTTGGGAGATCTTCTTCCATAGATGATCCCTTTAGGAAATTTTTTGGCTATAGAAGACCACTTTCGGAGGTCTTTTGTCTACAGAAGACCCACTAAGGAGGTATTCTGTATATAGAAACCCTTTTAAGATGTATTGTGATTATAGAAAAACCCGTTAGGAGGTCTTCTATAGAAGAGCCTTTTAGAAAAAATTGTTGTTCTACCTATAAAACACAATTTTAGGAGGTACTCTGTCTATTGAAAACCTTTTTGAGAGAACTTCTATTCACATGTCTATAGAAGGGTTTCTGTCGATAGAAGACTGCTTTTGGATGTGTTCTACTATAGAATAACTTTTAGGAAATCTTCTGCCTAAAGAAGGCACTTTTAGGAGAACTTCTATTCACAGAAACCCCATTTATGATATATTTTATCTACAGAAGACCCCTTTGGAAGGTCTTCTATCTATAGAAGACCCCTTTAGAGGGTATTTTATCCACAGAAGCCCCTTTTAGGATTTTCTGCCTACTTAATACCCTTTAAGGAGGTATATTCTGCCTGTAGAATACGAATTTAGGAGGTCTTCTGTACATAAAAACTCTTTTAAGAGGTCTTTTGTTTATAGAAACCCCCATGAGGAGATGTTCTGTCTATAGAAACCCCGGTAGGAGATCTTCTACCATAGATGATCCCTTTAAGACATTTTCTGGCTATAGAAGACCACTTTCGGAGGTATTTTGTCTACAGAAGACCCCTTTAGAGGGCATTTTGTCCACCGAAGCCCTTTTAGGGGCCCTTATATCTACAGAAGACCTTTTTGAATCTTCTGTCTATAGATTACCCTTTAAGGAGATCTTCTGTCCACAGAAGACCCACTAAGGAGGTATTCTGTATATAGAAACCCTTTTAAGATGTATTGTGATTATAGAAAAACCCGTTAGGAGGTCTTCTATACAAACAAATTTATCTACCTGTAAAATACAATTTTAGGAGGTATTTTGTCTATTGAGAGAACTTCGGTTCATATGTCTATAGAAGGGTTTCTGTCGATAGAAGATTGCTTTTGGCTTTCTGTCTATATGAGGCCTATAAAATGTCTCCTGTCTATAGAAAATCTTCAGAGGTAATCGGTTTATAGAAGAAATCTTGAAGAATGCCTGTCTATATGAGACCTCTATATAGCCTTTTTTCCTGCAGAAAATCTGACTTTAGGAGTCGTCTAATAGGATTACTGTTATTAGAAAATATCTGAAAGTTCTTGAGTATCTGTCATGCCATATATTCTTGACGGGTGTCTTTTGTACATAGAAAAATCTTAACAGGAACTCGGTTTATAGAAGAAATCTAGAAGATTTCCTTCTCGCGGTAGACGTGTAAGATGTAGTTGTTGTATATAAGACATCTAGATGAGCTTGGTTACTTGCTAAAAAAGTCGTGTTAAAGATTCTCTTTCGTTTAAAAACATCAGTCTTGCGATTCTCTAACTCATTTTTTGAGTCACCGACAAATATTGCTAGAATTAAAATGCTTATAATTTCGATAATTAACGATGTTTTGAGTTTAGTTAGTTAGCGACGAATAAAAAGTAGTCCTAAAGTTCTGCCGATAGCAAGAGTACAGTCAACTTTTATTTGAACTTTTCATTCATAACTTTGCGTTTTAATTTCGCCGATTTTTGTCGGT